>NC_142034.1:29500607-30100607 GCF_982192425.1 Myodes glareolus
CAACTTAAAAATCCAGACCCAGATTCTCAGGGAAATAGTCTTTTCCACGGACAGGGCGTTGCCTCCTCAGAAGAAAGACTGCTCCTGGAACACCTTTGTTGCCTCCACAAACCCTCGATATCTCTGTTTCCTGCCTTGCTCTACTTACTAAGTAAGTTTGCTCCATGTTTCCCTCAACAAATATCATACTGTTAAAATAAAGCCAAATGGATAATAAGCATAAACAAACTCCTGAGTAACTAGACCTAATTAGGTCTTTGAGAGTGACCTTAACATGGCCTGATTTGCAAATTTTCACTCTCGCTATTTTTTGCACACGCCCATCTTAAAACTCAAACAGAAGCTTAACTAATCAAAAACTGCCACAGAGCTGAACTCTCTGAACTCGGTCCTAGTGGGATGAGCCAAGTGTGCAATCCACAGTAGCATGGAATGAGTTATCCTCCTTGCTTTTCTTCTGGGTTTGCTAGAGAAAGACCTTCCTTTCCCCTTTAGCTTCTGTTGACACAGCCCTATTAGGTTACTTGCTAGCATTGTCTTCCAAGGCTGTCTTGTTTCTTCTACGCACACATTTTACCCAACATGACATGGTGGATCACTGAGCACTTGTTCAGTTAGTCTGGTGATCTGCCTGCTTTCTGGTTGTGGGTGCTTGCCCCAACATGCCTCAAATGTTTCCATATGCACAGGGATCTATCCTGGGTGGTGACTCAGGGTTTGGGGCCATGCTGATCTGAGGTCAAACTTGATTTTTTTGCCTGTAAGTTTTAAGGCCTTGAACCTATGAGCACACTTAACTAAGATTCCATTTGTTAACCATAAAATGGGAACAATGATAAAACAGTAATATTTGCCTTATTGCCAATTGGAACTCAATAAGACAACGGTGGTGAATGCCTTAGGCATTTAGCTCAACTTTAGTCCTCATTTTCTACCACTGCAAAGAAGAAAAGGGTCGACGGCACACACCATGCTTTCTCTGTATCTTACCTTAACAAGGGAACACATGATACTTACTGGGACTGGCTTTGGGCACCTTAGTGCCTTGCTTTAGCTAGCCTTGTGTGTTCTTTTCTCCACCTTCTCATTTTCTTTCCTTCACACTAGCCACATCTCTCTGCTCCCCGTCTCTTGCTAGTTCTCTCCTTCCTTGCAGTGTTAAGAGTTGAACCCAAGTCCTTGCACACATCAGACAACTCTTCTACCACTGACTCGTATTTCCCAGAATCCTTGCTGTTTTTCATTCTATCAGTTCACCATCTGCCACACAAACAAGCTCTTTTCTCTCAGTAGCTAACATATAGCGATAGAGTCGAGATTAATTAAAAGAAGAGACCTTTAGGCAACTTCCCTTATTGGAGAGTTTGAAAAAGTTACTCTGCCTATAACTGAGATACCTGCACTTCATGGCCATTGCTACACAATTCAAAATGGCTAACACGCTGAATTAACCTAGACGTTCATCAACAGTTGAACAGAGAAAGAAAATGAGGTATACACACGTAATGGAATTTTATTTGGCCACAAGGAAGAAACAAATAAAATATATATGTTTTTGAGACAGGGTTTATCAGTGTAGCTTTTGGAGCCTGTCCTGGGCCTAGCACTTGTAGGCCCAAATACATTATTTTTGGAAAAGTGAATGGAAGTGGAGACCACCATGTTAAGTGAAGTAAAATGTACTCACACAAGTAAATACATGCTTTCTCTTGCATGTTGATTCTAATCACTTTTTTAAAAAAGCGCATTTGAGACATGAACGTAGACCAACAGGAAATGGTAGCAGGGACAAAAGAGGGTGGGTGGGGGGTAAATGTGACCAAATGTATGATGAACATGCATGAATTACTGCATATGATGACTATAAGTTTTAAATTACTACCCCCCAAAAGAGTTCCATCCAAGAGCTCTAAAATTAGTTTACTACCCTGACTGCATGAAAGCCTAGACCCCACCTCCAGACCTTCTCACTCAGTTCACATGGGGTGGGGTCAATGGGAATTTTATAAAGCTCCCTCTCAGCTTTCTTTTTTATTTTTAATTGATTTTATTGAGCTCTACATTTTTCTCTGCTCCCCTCCTTTTCTCTCCTTTCCTCTTCTACCTTCTTCCATGGTCCCCTCCTAATCTACTCAAGAGATCTTGTCTTTTTCTACTTCCCAAATAGATTAGATCCATGTATGTCTCTCTTAGGGTCCTCATTGTTGTCTAGGTTCTCTGGGACTGTGAATTGTCAGCTGGTTTTCTTTGCTTTATGTCTAAAAGCCACTTATGAGTGAGGACATATGATATTTGTCTTTCTGGGTCTGGGTTACGTCACTCAATATGATGTTTTCTAGATCTATGCATTTGCCGGCAAATTTAAGATGTCATTATTTTTTTCTCCTGTGTAGTACTCCATTGTGTAAATTACCACATTTTCCTTATCCATTTTTTGGTTGAGGTGCATCTAGGTTGTGTACAGGTTCTGACTATCACAAACAAATACAATGACACCCTCATATGTAAAAGAAACACTTTTAAAGCTTAAATCATGCGTTAAACCTCCACACACTAATTGTGGAAGACTTCAACACCCTACTTTCACCACTGAACAGAACTGTCAAACAGAAAATTAACAGAGAAATAAGGGAACTAACAGATGTTATGACTCAAATGGACTTAACAGACATCTATAGAACATTCCATCCAAACATAAAAGAATATACCTTCTTTTCAGCACTTCATGGAATCTTCTCAAAAATTGGCCACATACTAGGTAACAAAACAAACCTCAACAGATACAAAAAAATTGGAATAACCGCATGTATCTTATTGGATCACCCTCTCAGCTTTCTATGAAATCAGGACAAAACCGCTAGAGTTGGGTCAAAGAATCTTCATTCAAGCTCTTAGATAACTTTTCTTTAAAATTGTTTATTTTTGAGATTATAATAAAATTGTTTCATTTTCCCCTTCCCCCTTCCTGTCTCCAAGTGACAAGCATGGCATTATAACCCTAAGGGTACAGCGGTGATACACACACCTTGGCAGTAACCAATAGCTCTCCTACACAATTCTTAAACACAAAAGTTAAAACAAATCCACTCCCTCCCAATTAACCCTTACCCCCAGCTCTGGAGTGAAATCCAGATTCAAATGCACACTCTTAACCTTGCTACTTTATTATTTGGGCAAGATAATCAACTGATGCCTTGCCTGGAAGGTAAGGGTAAGTATGGTTCTTTCCACAGAAGCAGAATGTCTATGTGGATTCAAAATATCTACATCATTCAAGGGCTGAAAAGATGGCATAGCTGTTAAGACTGCTCGCTGCTCTTGCAGAGAACCTAGGTTCTGTTCTCAGCAGCCACATCTGGTGGCTCATAACCTCCTGTAACTCCAGTTCTAAAGAATATGATGCCCTTTGACCTCTGTGGGCACCTGCACACACATGATGCATATAAAACCATGCAGTCTCATACACACACACACACACACACACACACACACACATAACAAACGCTATTAAAGTGAGATTGGCATCATTCAGCGCAGTATTTGGCACATGGCTAGCACTTTTTCTCAAGTGACAGTTGTGGTTGCGATTGCCGTTGGGTACTGATTGGGCCCTTTTTGTGAGTGAGCGTTTTCTGAGCACAGCATAAACACAAAGCGTCGCTCAGCTCTCCTGTTGCAATGACATCTCCCAGTTCTTCAGCGCCCTTGTGCATCAGGAATTTCTGCACAGCATAAAAGGAATGAAACCTCAGTAAAATACTATACAAATCTTTTAGAAGACACTGCAAATGCTAACTGTTGGGGCCAGTGGGGTGGCTCAGTCAATAAACCTGCTTGCTGCCAAGCTTATTGTTCTTAGTTTGATCATTTTACCTAATATGATGGAAAAAGGAAAGGAACTCCCTGCAAGTTGTCCTCTGACTTTGACATATGTCCTATGTCATGTTTATGCTTGGATATCTACACGATTCCCTCTTCAGTTTGTTCAGTGTTCCCCCCAAATCTCTTGCATGTTCTTGACGTCCTCATTTCTAATTAATTATTGTTTCATGCACACACACACACACACACACACACAC
This sequence comes from Myodes glareolus, assembly GCF_982192425.1. Lineage (NCBI taxonomy): Eukaryota > Metazoa > Chordata > Mammalia > Rodentia > Cricetidae > Myodes > Myodes glareolus. The sequence continues at coordinate 29,504,687 of NC_142034.1, forward strand.
ACACATATATATATATATATACTAAGTAATACAAAATAAATAAATACAAAATACTTTAAATGCCAGGTATTGTAACTACAGGAAATAGTAGACTTTCAAAAATAGTTGATAATTCTTCAATATTTTAATGTTTCTTGTTCAAGAATATAGTTCAATCGATTCCTTAGTTGGAACAAATATCTTACCAGCTTTGGGTGCAGTGAGGTGGCAGGCATCAGGCATTCAGAGATGATTCCCAAAAGCACAAATGAGAGAATTTCCAAGGAATTTATATCTACCTCTTTACTGCACGCCAATCTTACCCAAGTCTCCAGACTGTAACTATCTTTTGACCATGGGACTATCCATTCTGCTGGCAGATGCTGCAAACCTGCTGCTAGTGACTTTAATCAACAGCAAGTCTGATTTATGCTGCCTGTGGAGGGATCCAGGGAAATAGAACCCTGTAATGCTGATTAGTTTATTGCTGAGCCCTTGAAAATTGAATAGGGAGGAAAAGGGTACGGGAAGTGGACGAAAAGTACTCCCCATCATGTTTCATATGAGGTCCTTTCGCTCCGGCAGAGGACCACATTTTGTTGTTTCTGACATGAAATTTCTACAACTGTTGTGAAAACACAAGCAAGTTCCATTCAGGTTTTCTACTTACAGCACTGGGCCGTGACAGTGATGGAGTAGCCAGCTGCCTCCATTTTGGGGGCTTAATGAAATCTTACAGATTACACTATAACTGTAATACTCCTTCATTGAAGACTATAGTACAGAAAGCAAAACATGTTCCCCTCATTTAATGGATATTGATTAAACAGTTTATTTTAAAGCATTTAGGCAAACTTGGTTGCTTGTTTTATTTATTCACATCCATGTATTAATTGAAAGTCTAATCGCTCAAAAAGATTATATTAACTTGTTCGCCCTCTACTGGCCATAACAAGTACAACATTGTTTTCGACCAGGTCCTATAATAAAAATAGGAGATTTTTTTTTTTTTTAAATAGCTCGTCCTAGGCTTTGAAACTCAAACACATTTTTTCTCAAAGTTATTGAAAATTATTGAATATTGAACACTGTAGAGAGACTCATATATATTAAACCCAAAACTGTTTGCTTTATTTCAGCATGGTATGCTTCTCTAAAGAAGATCTGAATTCAGAAATTTGTGATTGTTGAAGAACATGGTCAGGAGATAGATTTTCATATGGATTTATGAGATCAGAAGGACACAAGTACGGGTGACTTTTCAGATCCTCAAGATGATACGTGGTATGAATTATACCACAATGAGACAAGAACACCAAGGTCTAGCCCTGATTCCTTTTTGTTCTTGAAATTCTTTGAGTTTTGACATGTTGATTTCTGACTTACGTCATACTAAGCTTGATTACACAGAAAGAACACAGAGATATATTCAGAAGTATAGTTTGCAGTAATATCCTTCAATTTACTCTGCCCAGGGAACCACCCGGGAGACACAAGGGGGTCTGACTTCTCTAAACTCACCTCAAACTAACATTTCATTAAAAATGTGATTTTTTTTTCTGTTGAGAAGAAGAAGGGAAAAAAATGCACCAGGAGATTCCAAAGGCAAACTTTTCTGCAGGCCTTTATAATTTGAAAACAACGAAATGATGAGACCCTTGGTGCCCAAGGAAGAAGAGCCGCCTGTGAGTTTCTTGAGAAACAGGTTTGCAGAGATGACCGGCTGTGTGACCAGCAACCTTTTAATTTCCATTAGTTTGTGTTCTACTTCTTCATTCTGGGCACAGTTCAAATGAGACATTTTCTCAGACACAGTGACTGCAGAATAATTCTCCATCCTTGAAACAAATGCTAAGAACATTTAAGAGACTCAGAGTCAGGACATCTTTTCCTGCCGTGAGGGAAAACTGAAAATGCCACATAAATCAACGTCAAATTGATTGACCTAGTAATGATCTGGCTTAGTGAAAAGTCAGAGAGTTTCATGAATGAAAAGAAACTAATAACTTCTTCTACATTTAATTAAGCGCTGAGTCTACCAGGCACTTTCAAAGGCACAATTTCATTTCTTTCTTAAGGTGACACTGGAAAGGGGGATGAGAGGCGCATTACAGAGCCCATTTGCCGGTCAGGCTGAAGAGATTATATACTTTGCCTGCAAGGGCCAAACCACAGGGACAATGACCAGTCTCTTCTAGTAGTTAAAGGGTTGCTGTGGTGGATGTTTGGAGAAAACATCCCAGCCATTCTAAAACTATCAAGCTCCTGCCTTGATGTACATGATGGTATGCATCTCCAAGGATAGCAGACACAAAATAAACAATGGTTTACCAGGAGAAAGGACAGAAAGGCAGCAGAGATAGAGAAGTAATGTTTACAGACAATTAGGTGCTATATTTCTAATGTTTAAGCTGTATTAGACAGTGAGCTCAACCCCACAATGTACTATGTGGGAGAGCACCGCAGCTTAGGTGACCGCGATCCCTGACAGTTCGTTGCCTACCCAGGAGATAAACTATAGCAGATTAGTCTCCATTTCAGATGACGACTGCTGACAAAATGAAGGATATTAATTCTTTGAGGTGCCAAAAAAAATGGGGAGGGGTTTAAGGCAGGCCACATTCAATCCCATGATCAAATTCTTTTTTAAAAATTATTTATTTATTTATTAAAAATTTTCACCTCCTCCCTGCCTCCCTTTTCCCTCCCCCTCCCCACCTCCTCTTCCCTCTCTACTCCTAAGAGCAGTCAGGGTTCCCTGCCCCGTGGGAAGTCCAAGGTCCTCCCCCCTCCATCCAGGTCTATAAAGGTGAACATCCAAACAAACCAGGTTCCCACAAAGTCAGTCCATGCAGTAGAATCAAAACCCAGTGCCATTGTCCTTGGCTTCTCAGTTAGCCTTCATTGCCATCCACATTCAGAGTGTCCAGTTTGATTACATGCTCCATCATTCCCAGTCCAGCTGGCCTTAGTGAGCTCCCATTAGATCAGTCCCACCGTCTCAGTGGGTGGACGCACCCCTCGTGGTCCTGACTTCCTTGCTCATGTTCTCCCTCCTTCTGCTTCTCGTTTGGACCTAGGGAGTTAAGTCCAGTGTTCCAATGTGGGTCTCTGTCTCTATCTCCATCCATCGCCAGATGAAGGTTCTATGGTGATATGCAAGATATTCATCAGTGTGGCTGTGGGACAAGGTCAGTTCAGGCACCCTCTTCTCTGCTGCCCAAGGAACAATCTGGGGACCCCTCCTTGGACCTGGGAACCCCTCTAGAGTCAAGTCTCTTGCAAACCCTAAAATGGTTCCCTTAATTAAGATATTTACTTCCCTGTTCCCATATCCACCCTCCCTCCATCCCACCCATTTCATTCCCAAAAATGCGCTTCCAATTCCATCGTCGGGCCTCTATTATTACTATCCTACATTAATCACCCAAAAGGTAGGACCAGAACCATCTCAGATGTGGTTTATGACTTCCAGGTGGCCAGCTTCCTGTACAGAAGTTTCGAAGAAGCTTCCTCTTCCTTTATGGCTATGAAAGGATATGAGAGTCTTTTCTTCTTCTCAACAACAGAAGGAAGCACACCTCATGCTGTCTTGGGTACCATGCCTATAATCACATCTGCAACAGGTGCAGAAGGAGCTCAGCTGAAGTAATTGTGTGTGCTTAGACTGCCTCCACTGTCTCATCTATATGAATATTTCCTAAGTATAAGCCACGAAATACACCAGTCTAGATACAAAGAAGTCCATCTGGTAAAACTGAAAGATATGTATGGACTTTGTGCAAGCATTTGGTAGAATCTCCACCAACACTCCTATTTTACAAATGGATGCCAGCACTCTTTTCTCTGAATGCCCATCACCTTCCTTGCATCTCTGGGATAATGGTTTTCCACGTGTTTTCTCTGCTGATTAAACTATTGGATACTGTGGGTAGAGTGTGCATGATTACGCATCTTGCTCACCTCTGGTAGAAAGAGGGAATGAAGCCTCTGGAGTCTAAAAGCTCAGAAAGCTGGCCCTTCTGTCTGCTAGACTTGTACCACTTAACCTCTCTGAGCCTGTTTCAACAGTGAAACCGTAATTGTAAGGCTCCAGTGAGATAATGCATGGAAATTGCTTAGCCACTGCCTTGCCCCTAGTAATTGACACAATAGGACTCTGTCTTCAGTTGGGCTGTCGGGAGGTAAAATCCGAGACTGGGATTTAAGTGTCTGAGATAAAACTAAGGGAGGGAGTTTGAGTGAGAAAGGAAATAAAATTGAAGAGGCCAGATAGAGCAGAGGGAGGAGCTAACCTGAATCCAGCTTTAGTGGGTGTTCTAGATGGTTTCTCTGCTCATGTGATAAACGATAACCAAAAGCAACTTTGGGGAGGAATGGGCTTATCTGTCTTACGGGTTACAGTCTATCATCAAAGGAAGCCAGGATATGAAGCTCAGAGTCAGGAACTGAAGCAGAGACCATGGAGAAATGCTGGTCACTGGTAGCTTCCCTTGGCTTACTCAGTTATCTTTCTTATATAACCCAGGACCACTTGACTAGGGATGGTACCACTCATGGAGGGTGGGACCCTTCTACATTAATCAGTACTTTAGAAAATGTCCCACAGACCAATTTGATGTAGGTAATTACTCAATTGAGGGTCTCTCTTCCAAGATGTATCAGGTTGACAACTGAAGCTACTTATGACAATAGGCGTTAATGGAGAGTACTGAAAGATAAATTATATCAGAGTTAGTTTTGTCTGGGGAAGGGTACATCCTTTCCTGTCTTTCCACCTTCCAAACATGCCAAGTTGGTTGGAAGAGGAGAAGGACATGTGCTTCATGGCCAGACAGTTCCGCTTTGGCTATGGATAATTCTCTAAAGAGAGTTGGTAGCAGGCATATGTCAAACATGTAAGAAAGACCTGGGCAGGACACTAGCATCATCCACCACTGTATTACTACTGTATCTGCATTATCATATGCCTTCTGAGACTCAATGTAAAGGTGTCACATCAAACTAAATTCAAGGACTAAAGTACTGGAGCTTGTAAAACCAGCATGAGCCGCTCATGCCTTATCCACGAGTCCAAAAGCTTTGGCAGTGGCTTTCAGTTTTCTCCCCTTCACTGGTCCTTGTAATTACCAAGACTACACAAGGTTGTAGCACATCCCTAAATTCCTTGGCATGCTGATTACGTCTGAAGCTGACTTAACTATTAATTTCCTTGCTTCCCTTGTTTCGGAGATTTTCCAGCATTAATTACACCTACGCTTACATCCAAATATTTCATTGTGATGCAGATTGTACTTGTAAGTGCATGAATTATTCTTCGAAGGCTAAAGGAATTAATAATGTTTCACCACTCACTGTGACATGTTTCCAAGCACGTAAGTGACAGATGCACTTTTAAATGATGCCCTTTTTCTTCTCTCTGTCTTGCAGGCACCCGGATTTGAAGAGACAGAAGATGTGAAAGTATCGCCTTGTGGATCTACTGAGGTCGAACTTGGGCCTCCATCTCCAACAGCAAATGCATGAATAAACAATGAGCTCATCTTAGTACTTGCTTGAGGAGGTTGTATCAGCAGGCTTAACACTCTGAAATAACGTTAGGACAAATCCCCAGGCATCCATAGAGGGAGTGGAGACCTGGGTTAGCCTTTAATAGGATTAGGGAAAGTATTTTGAAAATCGTAAGAGTCTTTATAAAGGTTAGTGATTTGTATTAAATCTTCTGACATCAACTTTAAGTTCAATAGTCCTGAGTCCATATTACCTTCCTTTGAGTTAATCAACCTTTTCCAGAGATTTAATTTTTGTTCTTTATCATTGTGGACCAACACAAGCGAAGCCAATTTAATAAAGGGTCTAGGTCTGTTTTGTACTGGTGAACCTAACTTATGTCTTGAGAGTTTTTAACCTTATCATGTTACAAAGACATTGCATGTTGAGTAAAATCTCATGTAAGATGTTAAATTTTGGTCTTATATCAGGCTAGCAATATATGGTCCAATGCTCTCTGGTGTTGCCAGCAGCTGCAGTTCTCAGCCAGCCAACTGATAATGATGTTAGAGGCCGATGTCCCACACTATACTAAGGTTGCTTAGCAGTGATGGCCAATAGTTTAAGCTTATTGAATGTGCCTTTGGCTGATAATCTTTTTGACGTATAATGGTTTCAGCCCCATGGTGAGAAGAGGAGATCCTAAAGATTCATCGACTTATCCCCCAAGTCTGTGTTCATAAAACAAGTGTTAGTACGTGTGAGGGGAGCTCTTCTAGCGATGAACCGAGATGTAGATGAGAAGGGAACCAGGATCCTGAACATTATCACAACCATCAAGAGGTTATAGAAATGGATGTGCAACACCCAGCTGCTTAGTTTGAGAAAATTCAATGTGACAAGTAGACTTACTGCTTCCGGGAATCAAATTTCATTTTAGAACAGTACAGATTATAAAACATTTGAAAAACTAAGAAAAATCAAAAACCTAAGTTACTATTTCATGACAATTATAAGGTTATTAAAATGTTATATCCATATTCATCTTTTTGGGTCTGGGTTATCTCACTCAGGTGGTGTTTTCTATTTCCATCCATTTGCATGCAAAATTCAAAATGTCATTATCTTTTACCGCTGAGTAGTACTCTAATGTGTATATATTCCACACTTTCTTTATCCATTCTTCCATTGAGAGGCATCTAGGTTGTTTCCAGGTTGACTATTAAAAATAATGCTGCTATGAGCATAGTTGAACAAATGCTTTTGTAGTATGATTGGACATCTCTTGGATATATTCCCAAGAGTGGTATTGCTGGATCCTGAGGTAGATTGATTCCCAATTTCCTGAGAAGCTGCCACACTAATTTCCAAAGTGGTTGCACAAGTTTGCATTCCCACCAACAATGGATGAGTGTTCCTTTGCTCCACATCCTCTCCAGCACAGGCTATCATTGGTGTTTTTGATTTCAGCCATTCTGACAGGTGTAAGATGGTATCTCAAAGTTGTTTTGATTTGCATTTCCCTGATTGCTAAGGAGGTTTAACATGACCTTAAGTGTCTTTGGCCATTTGAACTTCGTACTCACTCATTAGTGGACTCTAGCCATAAACAAAGGACGTTAAGCATAGAGAAGTCAAATAACAAGTTGAACCCAAAGAAAAATATATATAGATCCTCTTAGAAATTGGAAGCAAACAAGATTGCCGGACAAAAGTTGGGAGCATGGGGGTGTGGGTGGGGAAAGGGGAGAGGGGGAGAGAGAAGGGAAATGAAAAAGACTGGAGAGTGCTTGGGGGAGTGGGAGGGTGAAGGTGGAGGAAGGACAGATATAGAAACAGGGAAGAAGATATCCACATTAAGGTAGCCATTTCAGCGTTGGCAAGAGACTTGACTCTAGAGAGGATCCCAGATGTCCATGGGGATGTACTCAGCTAGGTCCTTGGGCAGCAGAGTAGAGGATGCCTGAACTGGCCTTCCCCCACTATCACACTGATGATTATCTCGAATATCACCGACGGATGGAGATAGAGACAAAGTGCCTCATCAGAGCAACGGACTGAGCTCCCAAGGTCCAGTTGAAGAGCAGAGGAGGGAGAAGATGAGCAAGGAAGTCTGGATCACGAGGGGTTGGTCCACCCACTGAGACAATGTGCCTGTTCTAATGGGAGCTCACCAAATTCAGTTAGACCTGGACTGAATGAGCATGCGATCAAACTGGACTCTCTGAATGTGGCTGAAAATGGGAGCTGACTGAAAAGCCATTGATAAAGGCACTGGGACTTGTTTCTACTGCACATACTGGCTTTTTGGGACCCTAGTCTATTTGGATGCAAAGCTTCCTAGGCCTGGATGGGGGAGGGGTTTGGACTTCCCACAGGGCAGGGTTCTCTGCCCTCTCTTAAGGAGAGAGGGAGAGGGAGGAGGGTGAGTGGGGGAGCAGGAGGAGAATGGGAAAAGGGGAGGAAGTGTAAATTTTTGAATGGAAAAATAAGTAAATAAATAAAATGTTATATCCAAATCTATAATAATGGCTAAATGAAAAGACAATTTTGGAATAGATTGTAGTTTGGCTCTAGAATAAGGGCTGGAAAACTGGTCAATTTTGTTCTTCCATCTGTTTCTACAAGATCATAATAGAACTTAAGCAGGCACAATCATTTTCTCATTGTCAATTGTTACTGGTATAATGCAGCAGTAGTGTCAGGTTATGAAGACAAAGATAACCCTGGCTCACAAAGTCAACCACAGTCACCATCTGGCACCTTACATAAGATGTTTGCTGCTGGCCATCATGATCTATGACTTTTACCCTAAACTTTAAATGTTGAGGCTAGAGGATCAGCAGTGAGAGCAGGAGAAATAGTCTTCCCCAGGGAAGAACACACCTATTGATTACCCAATACCAAACCATCGGCCCCGAAAACAGAAATACAAGTAACATTAGGCAGACTGATCAGGTTATAGAGAGGTTGTAATGGTGGAAAAAGACAAAGGAAGTGGAGAAAAAAAGAAAGAAAAGGAGAGGAAAGGAGAAGGAAAAAGAATTAAAAGGAGGCAGTGGAAGATAGGAGAGAAGGGAGGAGAAATATTTGTGATGTTGGCTTGCTCTTTGGGATTAAATACTGACTCCAGTACTGATTAGTTATATTCTTTCTTTAAAAAATTAGTACCGTCCCCATGAAGAAACTAACATTATCTCCCACTTTCCATTCATAAATAATGGATGAGTTACAATATACCAAGTACCAAGACTAGTGCCTATCACTAATTCACAGTTCATATCCATTATCTAGCATTAACATAAGCGACAAGAACAGACCAACCTCTCCAATGGATCACTGACTCTTGTGACAACAGAAGCAGTTAGATGCTCCCCTCTTTCCCTGCAGGAAAGCCTTCTCCACACGTCTTCTCCACATACTTACTGTGAGTGCAGACTGACTTTTTTTCTAGTATCTCAAAGTAATCATGCAAAAGGGAAACCATTATCTCTTCTCTCTACTCCAGTCCCAGAAGGTAGCTTCAATCTAAACCTCAAGCAGAGATGACAAACCTTTTTTTCCTTTGCTTCCAGCCAAAAAATTTAAAGGCCAGCCTAACAACCTTGATAGAACAATGAGTTTGTTTTCTCGCCCTTCAAATCAATTAGGGGCTCTGAAGATGATCCAGAGCCTGCAGTTCACATTACCAGCTCTGAAGCCCTTGGAAACTGTGTATTTGTTTGCACAGATGCTTTGCTCAAGGTTAGGGGTCCATGCTCTGAAATAGGGATGGAAAACTAGGAGAGGCAATAAAATAACTAGACATTGTGAATAATTCATCTCCTTGAAAAATACAAGTGGATGAATGGACTACACTTTTTGCTGTCTCTTACTCTGTGTATGTATTTGCATTCATTTATATGTGTGTTTGTGCATGTGTGTGTGTGTGTGTGTGCGCACGCGTGTGTGTCCATGTGTGCTCGATCATGAACAAGAGCATAGTACTTACACCAGAGTGTGCTGGGCACTGCCATGGGGCCATAGAGAAAATCAATTACGTAAAATTCCCACCCTAGCTAGTTAATAATACACTTGGGAAGACAGCAAGTCTTTGAAGAGTTAAATAATAATTTATAAGTTCAAGGACGATACAAGACAACAATGGGAAAAGTCTACATGTAGTGAATAATTAGTTGCTAAATGTGATCTTTAGATAGTTAGCATTATAGACTATTTAGAGAAGAATAAGATCCACTCAGCACACGAATTTGTTGAGCGAAACACAAGAAAATAGCCCTCTTCCTCTTACTAAAGGAAGATTAAAAACATTAACGCTAAATATGTATTTACATTTCAAATGAGTCATTTAAAGTGTTTTAGTTTAAGATGAGCATTAATGAATGAGCTTCCCAGGCTCACAATGTGTGCTAATCATCCATTGGATATTGTTTCCTGACGATATCAGTTATAATGTCTTTGGAGAAAATGTGTACACTATATGAATATGTTCAGATGAACATCAATACATATGGGATGGCAAAATCTTGAGATGACATGGTTCTATTGCCAATACAGGAGTATGGGATGGAATCCTGACCTGTGCCAATGAGGAGAATCGGGTGGTGTTCTGAACCGTGTCAGTGAGGATGGGATGGTTCCCTGACTTGTGTCAATGAGGAGGATGGGATGGAGCCATGACCCGTGTCAGAGAGGACTGGGAGGTTCCCTGAACTGAGTCAATGAGGAGAATGGGGTGGTGCCCTGACTTGTGTCAATGAAGAGAATGAGGTTGTCTCCTGAACTATGTCAATGAGGAAATGAGATGATGCCCTGACCTGAATAAGTGGAACCAAGCATCGACAAGATGTAGGAGAACTCAGGAAGCTTTGCACAGTCAGACTGAATGAGTGTGTCGTTCAAACTGAATATATTATGTGTAGCCTGACACATCTGCAAAAGAGCTTCCTTAACAAAACCTCGTTATCATGTTCATTGTTTTCCTGAAGGCATCCTTACTTCTCAGATGTCTGAGGAAAGGGCCTCCTCCCAGGTATGTCACTAAACTCAAGTTTAAGCATGTGTTCAGATATCTGTAGATCATCTGAGCTCAGTTTTTGGTAACTCCATCTTATTCTTGTACAGACTCCCTAGCATGCTGGTGGAAAACATATTTTAAAACCTAATTAGCTAAGGTTTCAAATTCCAGTTTTACCATAACAGTGATGATCAAAATGCTTATTGGTGTTCTGAGCTTCTGTATACTCAGTAACAACCCAGTGTGGGGGTATGTAAGTGTGTTTGTGAATCGCTCTTTGTATATAAGCAGGTGTATCTAAGTATGTGTGTTTGTCTGTGTATGTTTGTATAGATGTTGTATTGTATATGTGTATGAATGTGTGTATTTGTGTGTGTGTATGTATGTTAGTGTGAGATTTCTGAACTCGGTGTATTTTGAGCAAATGCACTAATATATACTAAGGTTTTAAAACAATGCTCAGTACTTAGTGATCACTTAATTAGATATAGGCTGTCACATCTTGTCACACTTTCTTTTAATTACTCAACCTGCCAGCTACAGGAATAGCTGTGTCTCCTTTTCGGAGGCCAATATAAGAAGATGTAAAAAGTCAAAGTTTACCCACTTAGTAATCCTATTTCTGTATTTGTGTTTCTTTTCTCAACAAGACCCAATTATAGTAACTCAGTTCTCACTCTCTACCTAAGTGGTCTTTTTGCTAGGTGAGTGTTTTCTCTTACAGGTATCCTTTAGCTCAGTCAATATCAGTGTTTCTAAGCCCCAGCCTTTGCATCCCACCTACCTCTCTGCTGAGTTCCACTGAGCCATGCTCTGGGATTTCCCATGACCCTGCCTATAGAAGGGCTCCTTGAAAGATGACTGTATGTCTACCTGGAGATTTCCCATAGTCCTCCTGAACCTTCCTACCCACTGTCAGTTTGTGAGCACAGCTCATTGCTTTCCACATCTTTGTTATGTGTGGCTTGTTATCAAGTCAACTCAGAAGCTCTCAGAGTTTTCCTCAAGGCAGATAGCCCGAAAGACCTGATCACCCCACTGTCCCATAGCTGTGGAAGATGGGTCAAGTTGCTTCTAAGCACTCTCAAAAGCTTCCTTTCTTTATGCCATCAAGTTTGCTCAGTTTGTTGTAAAAATGATATGGCAAGAATGCCATTCAGAACTTTTGAGGCTGCTGCTGCCAGAAAGACTGTCTCATCAGCATCAAAACAGGGAGAAGATATAAGTGAGCAGGGGTATTAATTTAAAAAATTTTTTTACAAAACTGACTATTGCTTAGCACACAAACTGAAGTCACTATTTCATATGTGGTGCAGAAGTTGTTGACTAGTTCTTTCCTAAGACACTCTCTAAAGCTTAGGTATGTGGAGCCATGAATCCATTCCCTAATTCTCAGTAGAAAAATATCTTCAGATGTGCTGTTAAGTCTCTACTGTGAGCTTTCTCCGTTTTCTTTATGTGGGCACTTAGTGCTATGAACTTTCCTCTTAGCACTGCTTCCATAATGTCCCATAGCTTTGGGTATGTTGTGTCTTTATTTTCATTGAATTCAAGGAAAGATATCTCTCCAAAGAGAATGGGTTCCAAAATGTCAGTAAAAACAGTAGGGATAAATTGTGGTCTTACTGTCAGTGGCTCCAAAGTCTGTCCCAGTCATACAACTTTCTCCCACATTCAGAGGGACTAGTTTGGTCCTATGCTGGTTTACTCACTGTCAGGCTGGAGTTGGTGGTCTCCCATTAACTCAGGTAAACTGTTTCAGTGGGTAACTTTGACTTTTTTGGTCTTGACATCTTTGTATCACTCCTCCCACTCTTAGACTGGACTTTGGGAGCTCAGCCCAGTGATTCACTGTGGATCTCTGCATCTGCTTCCATAAGTTGTTGGATGAAGGGTATACGATGACATTTAAGATAGTCATCAATCTGACTACAGTGCAAGGCCAGTTCAGGAACCCTCTCTACTATTGTTTAGGGTTTTAGCTGAGGTCATCCTTGTGGATTTCTGGGAATTCTCTAGTGTCAGATTTCTTGCTAGCCCCATAAGGGCTCCCTCAATCAAGATATCTCTTTCCTTGTCCTCTGTCTCTGTCCTTCCCCCATCTTGACCATCCTATTCCCTAAAGTTCTAGTTTCATCCATTTCCTGCAAATTTCGTGATGTAATGTTTTAACACCCAAGTAATACTCCAGTGTGAAAATGTGCCACAATTTCTTTATCCATTCTTTGGTTGAGGGACATCTAGGTTGTTTTCAGGTTCTGGATGTTATGAATAAAGCCACAATGCACATAGTTGAGCAAGTTTCCTTGTGGTAGGACAGACCACCCTTTGGGTATATGCCCAAGACTAGGGCAATAGTGCCACAGAAATTGTGGTAGTGGCCAACCAACGTCTGGTTTAACTTTAGGGCCATATCTTGAGGGGGATGCCCTACATTATCTGGATGGCTAGGAGCCAGAGACTGCATAGCCCAGAGACTTAGGGAAGAACCAAAACAACTGGGTGGGGGGGATCAGTGAAATGATTCCTAATGATATTCTGCTATACTCATAGATCTGTACCTTGCCGAATTGCCATGAGGTCTCTATTAGGTCCTATCCCTTGGAACCCATGGAACCCAACAGAAGAGAGGAAGAAAACATTGCAGGGTGCAGAGGGGTTGGAAGATGCCAGGAGATCATGATAGACTGAATCAATTAAGCAGACCTCCAATGAGCTCATAGAGACTGAAGCAGTAAGCACAGGGCCTGCATGGGTCTATATTAGCTCCTCTGTGTATATGTTATGACTGTTAACTTGGTGTTTTTCTGTGGCTCCTAACAGATAGCAGCTGTGTCTCTGGCTCTTTTGCCTGTTCTTGAGATCCTTCCCCTTCTATTGAGGTCCCTCAATCAGTCTCCATATGAGGGCTTTTTCCTTCTTATTGTACCTTGATTTGTCATGTTTAATGTTGTCACTTGGAGGCCTGCTCTTTTCTGAAGAGGAAACAGAGGTTTAGTGAATCTGGAAGAGAGGGGATGTGGAAGAGGTACGAGGAGTGGAGGGAGGGGAAACTGTAGTAGGGATGAAAAGAATCTAAATTATAAAGAGAAACTGAGAACAAGATCTACTTGAGTGATGGAGCATGTGATCAAACTGGACCCTCTGAATGTAGCTGTCAATGAGGGCTGACTGAGAAGCCAAGGACAATGACGCTGGGTTTTGATTCTACTGCATGGACTGACTTTGTGGGAGCCTGGTTTGTTTGGATGCTCACCTTTATATACCTGGATGGAGGGGGGAGGACCTTGGACTTCCCACGGGGCAGGGAATCCTGACTGCTCTTAGGACTAAAAAAGGGGGGGAAGGTAAGGAGGGGGAGGGAAAAGGGAGGTGGAAATTTTTAATAATTAATTAATTAATTTAAAAAATAAGTTATAAAAAAAGAAAAAGAAAGAAAACTAAAGGAAGGAAGGAAGGTAGGAAGAGAAGAAAGAAGAAAGAAAGAAAGAAAGAAGTAAAGAGGAAAGAAAAAAGAAAGTAAGAGAGAGAGAGAGAGAGAGAGAGAGAGAGAGAAAGAGAGAGACAGAGAATGCTCCACATCCTTGCCTACAAGCTAATTTTATGGGGACATTTAATTAGCTGAAGTTCTCTCTTCCCAGATAAACCTAGCTTGTGTGAGGTTGACAAAAACTAACCACACAAATGGGATACTTCTTTTGGAGTTGTTGGCCAGTGAGCCTTGCAATGAAGCTCCAAATAGTACTGACTATTGCCATTGCTCTTGATTACTCTCCAGAACTTGATGGTAAGACCTTATTGCCAAAGACCCCACAGAGTCAAGAACATAGAGAAATCAAGTTTGTACTGGAACATTTATCTGTAATGGTTAGCTTTCACAGTGATGGAGGGTGATATATGTACTCCTGGAGGAAGAGTCTTTGCTAGCTGCAGACCATGCTAACTACAATGAAGACTGTCATAAGAAGGCATACTCTCTGCGAAAATAGTGACATTAATATTATGGGATTAACCAATCGCTTTCTGATTGGATTTAAGTCTTCTCTTCACAAGAGAAATCCAGTATCTTGTACCATTATTAGGCCAAGAACCTATGGCTAGATAGATCACAGATTCTAGAGGTGATTCTACTCTTTTCATTCTGCTAAATGGATACAGTATTAAAATGACTCCTAGTCATTAATCATTTTACTCATATATCATTTCATCTCTCAACCCTCATCAGAGATGCTTCTATCTGCTGTAGAAGGTCGTTAACACAGAAATCCACAACTGGCTAAGAATATGAGAAAGTACAGAATTCTGAGCCCTAAATGAAACATATATATATATATATATATATATATATAGGGGTACATATAACCCTTCCTCCTCCAAAGGCTCAGGAGTCATTAAGGAAGGGGGTGGATATTTGAAGAGCAGAGGTGTCAGGTGATTAGAAGGAGTAGTGTCATCTGGACACGGCAGGATCTGATGTTTTGTTGAAAATTCAATCATCTCTGAGAGAAAAATAATAGAAAGAATGGTAAAATGAAGTTTCTGAACAAGTATCCATGAATAGAAAGGTCACAGGAAGACGGGAAGTGGGCTCAGTGGTCAAAAGACGTTGACTGAAGCTTGAAAAAATAGATTAAAATTACAGTCATCTACTAAATTTTTTTGGTGATTTCTTAAATTCCTAAGTTCTTCAGCTGCAGAGCAATCCATGGACCCCACAACCAGCAGGAGCCCTAGGGTAGATTCAGCAAGTACTGATTGAGTACGTGGATGAGCAAATAAGCTCATTACCAGCATTTTAGCAAATGGATTCAGTTTAAAGGGCGTCAGATTAAAGAAGCATGCCCTTAGGACAGCTGTAGGTCTTCTATAGGAAGAGCCTTGGGATTTTTCCTGGGAAAGGCATCTTGTCAAGAAAAAAAATTATTCAGAGATATTGCGGAACCGCTCATTTGTCCATTCATGCCCGCCGACAGTCACAGCAGTGATCCGTTGCACAGACTCCTCCTGCAGTTGAACTTTCCAGTCTCTTGCTGCACACACTGTCTGATGCTAACCACAGTCTCTGCTTTTGCTCTTGTGCTCTATCTTGTACATCTGCCACCCTAAGAGTCCAGGCTACCCTTAGTCCTATGTTTACCCCCCATCCCTATCCCACCTTCCGCACGCTTACAGTAGGATTCAGCCTGGGTAATTGCCTATGCATTTTTAAGCTGATCCTAACAGAACAGCAGCACTAGTCATTTGCCTCATTATAGGAATAAAAACCTGAGGGAAGTGATCGATATAGGATCCAGAAACTGATCCCCTTTCCCCAAAGTGAGTTATTTCTCACTAGCCTTATACAAAATACTCTTATATTTCCAAAGCCTTTGGTCTTGTATATGACATATACCTGCTTAAAGCCCAATATAAGAAGTGATATAGGTCATATAGGAAGGTGTAAAGAAACCAGATTCCTATATCTTTTTGTACTACGAAATATAACTGTAATTCTTTAGCATGTAATAGTTAGTCCTTTATTCATGATTTTATTTTTTTATGGTTCCAATAGTCTGTAGTCAACCACAGTCTGAAAATGTGAAGTAGAAAACTTCCACAAAAAAGAAATTTCTAGTTTTTAAATTCCATGTCTTTCTGGGTAACATAATGGAATCTCACACCATCCCACTCCATCCCATCTGGGACGTGAATCATCTCTCTGTCCAGTGGTCCCGACTGTGTGTACAACCTACCCACTAATTGCTTAGCTGCCTCAGTTATCAGGCTGATAACTGTGTTATCACAGAGGTCACATTCAAATAACTGTTACTTTAATAAACAATGGCCCGAAAGTGGAAGAGGGGTGAAGCTGGCAATTTGGCTATGTCAAAAAAAAAAAAAAAAGGAATCTATTGAAGTGCTTCTAATGTGAAAAGGTGAAGTGTGACGCAGTCTGTGCATTTAAGAAAAAGACAGTAAGGCCCCCTGGACTGGGACTGAACGAGCACATGATCAAACCGGATTCTCTGAATGTGGCTGGCACAGGGACTGTCTGAGAAGCCATTGATAATGGCACTGGGACTTGTTTCCTCTGCATGTACTGGATTTTTGGGATTCTAGTCTGTTTGGATGCTCACCTTCCTAGACCTGGAGGGAGAGGGGAGGAACTTGAACTTCCCACAGGGCAGGAAACCCTGACTGTTCTTAGGGATGGAGAGGGAGGAGGAGAGGGAGTGGGGGGAAGTGGGAGGGTATTGGGAGGAGGGGCGGAAGTGGAAACTTTTATAAATTAATTTAAAAAAAGAAACACTGAAAAAAAAAAGAAAAAGACAGCATGGGCAGAATATTTTGATGTGATCTTTGGTGTATCTGGGAATTTCTGACCAAAACCCTCAGTGTCTGTCTGCCTATGGAGTTCTCCTATTGCTCACACAGTGCACACAGCTGTGTTGACTTGGCAGAATCCACTGCCCTCCATCCTTATGGCTCTAACTCTTTGCAGATGCTGTTTACTTTGTAATGTCCTTTATACTCTGCTTGTTTGGAAAAGACTTCACCTTGTGGAACTTACTCATGCATGACTTAAGCTGTTTCATTGAGAGAGGCTTCTCCTACCTGCCCCCATATGGTTAACTTTAGCAGCTTCCTATACTCTCATGATGAAGTTGAGATGTGTCTTTGTGGTCAAGTCCTTTTGTAATCTGGCCCTTGCTTATGCCCTTAGACCTATGGTTTCCCGTACCTATCATGGCTTCCCACCATAGTCTCTATCCAGGCTGTACAACCATATCTTTGTCACAGTTTCTCTTGCCCCCTAGCTTTTGCTCACAGAGCTTTGACCATGTCTTTCTTTCTGCTTTGTTACAACTCAGTCTTCTATGTGATTTCAGCTGAGATGCCACTCTTTTTCAGGAACCCCCTAAAACATGGTTGGTGCCCCCACTTTCTCATTGCATAAGTATTTCCATTAGTACAGTATGGTAGCCAGTGCCTCACCAATAAGTGGCTGCCTCCCTCAGTATGTCCTTAGCATTTTTACTTTGATATATTCCCTTCTTGTTTCAGCAGACAGTCTGTCTTAGATTTTTCTATTGCTGTGATAAAACACCATATGCAAAAGAAACTTGCTATGGAAGGGTTTCTTTCATCTACAGTTTATACTTGCTCTCCAAGAAAATTAAGGCAGGAAATCAGGGTAGGGACTCAAAGCAGGAACATGAAGGCAGGAGCTAATGAAGAAGTCATGGAGGAATTCTGCTTACTAGCTTGCATCTCATGGCTTTCTCAGTCTGCTTTCTTATATCCTCCATAGCCACTTGCTAAGGGGTGGCACCACCCATAGTGAGTTGGACCCTTTTACAATCAATCATTAGTTAAGAGTATTCCCTACAGTCAGGTGGGGGCATTTCCCTATTTAAGGTATCCTCTTCCAAGATAATCCTCACTTATGTCAAGGTGATAAGAAAAAATTTGCCAGGACAGTCTATGATCACATTTTTTTCTTCCGTTAAAGACCCATCTCTATTGCTTTGTAAGATTTGGGGTGATCACTGATGCTCTAGTCCTTTCCATTCATTGATAACTTCATTCTTTCGAGAGCTGGAGAGCACTTTCTGTGTGGTAGAAATTCTTTAAGGCAACGAAAGAACAAGTGATGCCATATCTCTTACAAAGTTTCCATTCTAGTTCGGGTGGCAGACCAGAATAAAGAGAAATATCCAAGTTACAGACAAACTTGATCAGTGCGATGAGGGAAAATGTGGCTCTAATTACTGAGAATGCCATCCTGAGGAACACCACTAAATATGTCTAAAATTTGATGTAATAAATGGCATTATAAAATGGCATAAATCTATACTCTAAATAACTGAGTTGCCATGAGGCTTTGGAATGAAGGAATATAAAAGCATAGTTTGAAAACATATCAAGTCTATGGCTTTATTATGATTATAATTTAGATGTGTTGCATCTCTATCGACTTCAAGAGTCAACAGATGAGTTTGTAAAAGGTCTGCCCATCATCTAGGTATGTAAAAATGAGCAAATGTTGGGCTGACAGCCTCGGTCTTCATGTGAGAGCTTAGTTAACCTGTTTACATGCTGTGCACTTGAACGCTTCGACCTCTGGCAGTATTATGTTTCTTTGTACTGTTGAGATAATGATGATTTTCCTGTCTAAATGTAAATTTTAAATGGGCATTTCCATGCCCATTTTGGAAACCAAGCTGAGCAAGACTGTCCATCTCACACAATGTTATTTATATTTCTATGCAGTTCATTTTTATTTGGGACATATGTGAATGCCAGAGATGTGTGGGAGAACATTAACTCACTCCCATGAAACTTAGGAACCAAATTTAATTCTGTGACTGCTTACAAAGTGGAAAATAAAAGGCAGCACACTTTTTAAAAACAAGTTTTCTAAAAGACTGGTACATGAAAATAACTAAGTAAAAACCCTTCCTATATTGTATTTGCAAAAGAGTATCTACCATTTTGAAAGGTGTTTTGGAATAAAGAAATGATATGGGAAATGGAGCAAGTACAGGGCTCTTTAATTAAACTTTGTGTGTATTTTCTTGCAATTATACAATGAGATGCAAATACTTCCTTGTGGTAGTTCAGAGGCACTAAAATGCTCAAGTCTCTTTTATCTACTCTCCTCTCCCATAGTTCTCTGACCTTGAAGTGATTAATATTATTGATTTGGCCCTTCCAGACTTTTAAATACATAATTATAAATATATGTGCATTTTACATAAGCAATATGGCATGTATATGTTCTAGAATGTTATTTTCTTGACATATATCCTTGAAACTTCACTGTACAGAAACATGAAATTCCATCATATTCTTTTACAATGTTGCATGGTGTCACGCAGTGTAGGCCCACCTCCTGTAGTTTATCTGTTCAATCCTGAGCAGTGGGCATATGGATCATTGTCAATGTCTGCATGTTGTATATGCTTCGTAGTGCATATTTAACTGAAAGTTATTATTTTGGTTTCAGGAGGCTTCCAGTTCTTCTCCATTTAAATTAAAGCAGTCACTGGAGACATTCTTCAGCAGCCACATGCTGATTTATATTTCCTTCAACAGAATGCATTCCAGTTAAAGACATCTCTATAAACCAAAGAGACACACTCCCTTCTTCTGATCTCTGAAAGTTATGAACAATTATGAAAGTCCTCAGGGATGGAAGGAGTTTGCTAGCTAACACATTCTCATTTTCATTTTTCTGGAATTAGTTCACACATTGTACAGCTTTGTTTTTTTCCCCTTAAGTTCTTATCTTTGCTTAGATTTCTGAAAGCAGATATTATCTGGAACTTTAGTTCCTTTGACCCCAGTAAAGTAGTCCTTCAGAATAAACATCAACTACTTGCATTAAGTTAAAAGAATTTTGCATGAATACTCAGTTAATTTCCTAAATAATTCTAAGATAGTTACTTCTTAGGTTCTAATTTCACTGATTGGACTATAGTCCAAGGTGGGTGTGAACATAAACACAGTCAAAATATTATCCAGGAGAACAGAAGTTTGAACCTGATTTGAATGCTAGTTCGGGAGCGATGGGACACTCTGTGCCACTGCTAGCAGTCACCCCCCGTTGTCTTTCTAAGGTTCTTTATCTAGATCTCCTTTGTGTCCTACACTGGTTTCTAGTTACATTAGTGATTTCTGAATAGGGCCCCTGTTAGAGACTGTTAGTTCTCAACCAAAAATGTATAATGGAGTTGCTTTTGTCTATCATAGGTTCAACTAATGTAGTATGTCCAGTACAGTGGGAGCTGCATAAACACACGTTGAAAGAGAGACCCACTTACCATTCAGTCTCAGAAAATTTCTTCCTATCAATAAAAGACCATCGAGTGTCCTTAAGGTAAATCTCACGAGGACCTGCATGAGTGATTGACTATAGATATTTCCTGGAGCTAATTCCCAGACCAGAACCTCCGGACACAGGTGGTGCCTAATTCCGTCTCTGCCATTAGGAACCACCTGTCTTATGACCCGTTCTCTTAGGACTCTGACAGGATAGTATTTGATAGCAACCTGAGTTAATGTATCTGGTGTTTTCATAAGAAATTATTTGCCTGCTTGTATCACCTGAAGCCTTGGGACATTTTTTGCTCCCTAAGTACACACCATGTCCTACTGTTTCTTCCAAGTTTTCTTGTTCTGGGTGGGTTGTCTTTCTATTTTTTTCTTGTTGTTTTATTTTTTATTCTCTTGCTCAGATGTTGAGGGAAGCCTTATATGACTGCGTTGCTTTTTGCTAGTTTCAACTCAGGACATCATCTCTTGAATCAGTTCCCAACCTATAGTAGGGTCCTCAGTGGTGAGTCATACCTTACCCAGGACTAGGCAAGTTTCCAAGAATGTAACTTACACTCAAACTTCTTGGCTCTAGTTTATCAGAACACCTCATGGCAATTCACTCTAACAAGGACATCCACTACTTTACTGACAGACATAACCTCTTATTAAGAAAACTCAACTACCACCTCCCTGTTGCTTTAGCTCCAGTCTGCTCTACTCATCCTAAAAGCCAATCTGTCTTCCCAAATTGTCCCTATGTTTTTGCAATAAATATTAATTTTTCATATTACCCATATTAACATTTCATTTTATGCTACTTCATTTGTTTTATGCAATGTACACGTTCCCTTATTAAGGGTGAATGCTTCTTAAAGCAAGGACTGGACTGTCATACTCTTCTTCAACACCATCATCATCCCAAATATTATTTAACTACCATGTACAAAATAGTCCATATGAATCAATTCATTTAATTTTCACACGGGCATTATGAGACTGATGCTATCACGATTTCCCCTTTCCAGGTGAGAAAACTGAGGCACTAGGATAAATAATTTGCACAAGACCCTATGAGTACTGGGTGGCAAAGTAGGTATGCAAATACATTCTAGAGTCTACAGGCTTGACCACTGAGCCATCCTCTTCCCTGTGATCCCTTCATGGTGCTGAAGAAGGATGAGCATATGATTCACTTTCCATAATAAGCACCCCACAGTAAGAGCTCGTGAGCTGCTTGATAAACAACTTGACCCTCCTGGTCCTTTTAGTCTCAGCAAGTACACTCTCCAGTTCTGGCAAGGCTCAATTGTGCGTGTTCTAATTATGTTATACAGGCCTGGGAAGGTAGGAAGGGTGAGGCTAGGATAATATTTACTCACTATTCACCCAGCTAAGTAAACAATTAGAGTACGGATAAGCCTCCAGGAAGAAAGTCAATATTTGTAAACATAATAAGTATTTTGGAAACAGTGACAAGGAGTTATATTCAAAATATGTAAGAAACTCTAACAACTCAATAGGAAGAAAACAGCCTCATTTTAAAAGTGGACAAATGACCTGAATAGCTAGCTATTTCTAACAAGGACATGAAAAAAAAACATTCAATAAAATTTTCTCATTAGAGAAACAAAAATTAAAACTACAGGGAGGTCACGTCACTCCTGTTAGCACAGCTACTGTCAAAACAGATAAAAGATAGCAAATATGGATGAAAATGAATAACAAGGAACCCCTGTGTTGTGGAATAATCTTTTTTTGTAAACTGTGAAGATGTGTCACTCTTATTGGCTTAATAAAAAACTGAATGGCCAATACTTAGGTAGGATTTCTGGGCAGAGCGGACCCTTGGAGGAAGAAGGTGGAGACACCATGAAGTGCAGAGGGAACAGGATAGGCAGTGCAGAGATGAGGTAATAAAGCCATGTGGCAGAAATTAAATTTAGAGAAAGGGGTTAATTTAAGTTATGAGAGCTAGTTAGAAACAAGCCTAAGCTAAGACTGAACGTTCACAATTCATTTAAGTCTTTGTGTCCTCTTTTAGTGAACTGGCAGCCCAAAGAAAAGCCCGGTTACACCCTTGTTCACAGATTGCGGGGACGTAAATGAGTATAGCATCATAAAAAACAGTATGGAGTCTCTAAACAACTAAGACTAGAATGACCAGTGAAATTAAAGGAGTATGTTGAAGAAACACCTGCATGTTAATGTTCAGTGCAGAACTGTCTAGAGTAGCCAAAGCATAAGACACCCTCAGTCTCCATCAACAGAAGAATAAAATGTGGCCTATGCACCTGATTAAAGAGAAGCTAGCTTTAAGGCAGGAAGACGTGTATCATCGTCAACATGAATTAACTTAGATGACATTAAGAGAAATCAGACACACAAGACATTACTTAATCTTACTTATATGTGGAACCCAAAGCCAAGAGAATAATGGTTGTCATCAAAGAGTAGAGAGAGAAGGTTGAGTTCATACTGATCAATAAACATGACTCATTTTCAGTTAAATAATTAGTACAAGTTCATGATATTGTACATCATGGTGATTCATACACACACACATGCATACACATACACACACTTGAAAGCTGATAAGACTGATTTCAAGTGTTCTCACCACAATGAAGATTTTTGGAACCCATTCCCTATGGAGAGATACCGTACTCAATCTAGACAGAGGGGAGAAGGCCTTGGTCTTGCTTCAAGTGATGTGACAGATTTTTTGACTACACATGGAAAGCCTTACCTTCTCTGAGGAGTGGATGGGAGTGGGGGGAGGGGGGAGTGAGAGGAGGAGAGGGAGAGGGAACTGGGTTTGGTATGTAAAATGAGATTTTTAAAAAATAAAAACAAAACAAACAAAAGATTAGTAATATCAGGCAGTTCTCCTACTCACTAACTTAACTATTCAACCATGTCTACTGCACCAAAAGATCAGGTGTTACACAGTTCATAGAGGAATATTTTAACTGATAATAAAGTAACAGACATTGCCACAAGAGCTTCAGAAACACTTAAGAAGCCAATTCAGTGCAACATCTTACCAAAGGGTGGATAGGGCTGCAAAGGCAATGAGCATGCCAGGCAATGTGGTCCAGATGGGGTGGGACAGGAAAGCTAAGAAAATAAGCTATTGAAGGTGAGTGTATGGACTGGAACGCTGGTGAAAAAAAAAAAAAAAAAAAAAAAAAAAAAAAAAAAAAAAAAACAAAACTTTGTTCACAGAGCTGTTGTGAAGTTGTGTGGGTCAAGTCCAAGGTGCTTTATTCAGGGACGAGCACCCTCTTATAGACCTTGGACACTACCATGGATAACACTATATAATCCCTGTTTTCCTGGTGAAGGCAGAGTGAACTTCCTGAATTCTGCATCTCTTTCTCCAGCTCAAGTAATCTGAGTTCAGTTGATCTCAGTGAGGTTAATTCATGGGTAATTGAACCAAATTTAGGGAGGATATTTACTTTTAGCCTAGAGAGTCCAAGTTCCATTTGTAGTTTAGAACAGAAAAACTATATACTATATATAAACCCCTCTCATCAGGACCCAGGCATGAGCTAGGGACTAATTTTATGACACAAGTTTATTCTTATGATTTAGTTGAGGTCTAGGGCCACATTGGGAAAGCAGCAAAGATGCCTTGGAACAGAGCTTAAAACATGGGATGGGGTGACTTAACTCAGTTCTATGTCTGTTGGGACTCTGGACTACCCCAGAGAACCATGGGTAGGCCAAACCTGAGAGGCAAGTAATGTGACACCAAAGGCCTGGGATAGCTGAAGTCAGGCTAACCATGAACTACTACAAGGTGCTGCTTCACTGCCCTGTCCTCACCTCATCCAGTGCACGAGCAAACAGCTGGTGCCATGCCCTTTGCCGAAGGCAGGCACATAGCAGGTGACTATCCACAGGGAATGGAAACCAAGTTTTCCTGTTCAGCACAGCCCATGGTGCAAACTTCAGAGGCAAGCCTCGGAGCCTCCAGGATCCTAGCAGTGGGATACCCATCCTCTGGGCAGGTAGTCTCGATTCACACAGCATGACAGCCATAACATAGCGGGAGATCCAAAGAAGGCTTTTAAATGTCTGTTTTTTAAAGCGGTTAGTAAGGCAGGAGAGAAGCTGTCAGAGGTCCACAATGAAAAGTTTAAGCCAGAGAATCAGAAAAGAGGTGAACGAAGCAGAAGAGAAGAGGCAGGGGCAGAAGAAGCTTCTGATTGGGGAAAAGCAAAGCAAAATGTGGTAAGATGGAAATAAACCCAACCTGTCATATGTCAGACATTGCACAAGTCAACATTTCTATTTTCTAAGTTGCCATTGAATTTTCAGGAACATTCATTTCCTCTGCTAGAAAAGCTCACCTCATTCATGTGTTTGGAATTTATTCATACTTGTTCCAAGAGTTCACTTCCTTGAGACAAAGCCCTAGGTGCCTGTTTTCATTAGGTCCAATGCTTATAACAGTGTCTTTCCAAGTACAGAGCAGTGAATATAGACCATGCGCTATAACCACCTCTTAGTTCTCAAGGCTGCTCATCCTTACATATCGGAGACCTTAGGACAGTACTCAGAACATAGTAGGTGCTCAATTTATAACCTCTTAGTGAAAGTGAATAACGAATATGATGATAAAGGAAGAAAGGAAATAGGGAGGGCCCTTTGGGTCAAAAGTTAGGGTGCACAGAGGAAAAGGGAAGCAGGAGACAAGACTATTAAAGTATAATGGTATTCCCGTTAGACAAATGGGACACGCTAAGGGTTTGCATTTTATCTCATGGGGAAATCAGAACAATCAGAGGTTATAAAGTAAAGTGATACTCAAGGAACTATTTTTTGTACCATTGTCCAGGTTCCCTATTCATGTTTAATGCTGTCAGTCTCATATACTTTATCGATACTTTGAACTTATTCACTTGCACCCAAAATTTTACGTACATATATATCTACAACTTGAAGCCAGCAGACCTCTATTTCATCAAGAAATATTCTTACGATGACCTCCAGTTGGATTCTCAGTACTTTGCTGTCAAATTCCACTATTCTACTCCTGGACTTGCTCAGCTGTCACTTGGGGAAAGGTTTTCCTCAAAAGTTAAGATCTATTCTGTAAAGTCAATAAGAACTTGCATTAAGCCAGGTGGCAGGGGAGTATGTCTTTAATCCCAGCACCTGGGAGGCAGGAGCAGGTGGATGTTTCTGAGTGTAAGGCCAGTCTGGTCTACAGAGTAATTTCCAGGACTGCAAAGGCTACACAGAGAAACCTGTCTTGAAAAATCAAACCAACCAACCAATTAACCAACTAAACAAACGAAAACTTGCATTCAGATCCTAGGTTGGTCACTTACTAGCTTTCTAACTTCAGGTAAATGACTTAGTACCTCTGAATCTTGGCATGTTCAGCTCTAAAGGAGTCACTATGACATGAAGGCCGGTAAGTTTTAGAGGAATATAAGCAACGAATGTCAATTGATCAATATTACTCAAAGGCAGCACTAATAATAGGTTTGTTTTATGTGTTGTATACTTCCTGAGAAAGGGAACTCCTTTCTTTCATTTATTTTAGTTCTCTTATTCTTCCTACAATTCCACATCTCCCTCTTTCCTTCATGGTCTCTCCCATAATTAACTCTTGTATTGAGTCAATACAAAGTCCATTCTTGGAACAGTGACTCCATCGTCCACTGTGCCCTTTCTCCTAGGACACCCCTGCCATCCAAATGATTCATGAGCCAGAATACAGGCTTCATTTTATTCTTGCCATATGCAGTCCACTAGGCTCTTTTGATCCTTAAAGTTCTTAATTCTGCGGACAGCATAGTGCTACATGCTTAATCCAGCACTTAAGGGACTGAAGCAAGAGCAATGCCTTAAGTTGGAGGCCAAAGCAGGGTTCTGATTCTGATTCTGATTCTCCCTACAATGTACCAACTTCATCAAGTGGCCTCCATCTTTAACCAGAGAATTCCAAAATTCTGTCCTGGTGTCATTGGTATCCTCTTTCTTTTGCACAATCAGTCAATTCTTCATGATCAATAAAAGCATGACCATATGCAACTGGCAGCCAAGGGCTCACTCATAGCTTTCCATGGCCCTTAGCACAAATATAAAGCTCACTGACATCATTTTACTGCACAAGGTTACCTGTGCTTCAGCTCTTTTGGCTTTATATCAGGTCTCATCTTTGCATAAACTCTTCCCTTTCAATCAAATCTCCAGAGAAATAAACCTTGACTAAAACTGCTTCAAAAACAAAGTTAATATGTACTAAGGTCATATTAACTTTGGGGGAGTGGGGATCAGAATTCTGTCTGTCACTAACATAAAACACTACTTTGAAGATGTTTCAAAAGCAAAAAAAAAAAAACTAGGTTGTCGCATTACAAGAGGACGTGATGGATAGAGGAGCTGGTGTCTAAAAGCACTTCACTTCACTTTTCTAAATGTTCCTTGTCAACACGAAGGGAATGGGCTTGGCAAGGCTTTAGTTAGTGGATGCACGATGGAGGAGAACATTTGTCTTTGTGCTCTTGAGCTGTAGACTATTCAGCATCAGAACAGACCACCAACTCTGTCTCCTAACAAGCCTGGGGCCCTTGAGTGGGGAGGCTTCTGATTTAATGAGCAACTTCCACCATCTGTCAACAGGGCTGCTGAGCACGAATTACACAAATAGCAGCTCCTGAAAACCCAAGGATCGGAACACTTGAGTGCCATTTGCACCGGACGCAGCCCTGGGCTCAGTGGTCAAGGAATTGTGTTCATGTAAGCTGCTCAAGTGAGCAGTCGCAGCGGTTTTCTAACGTCCGTGTTTTCAGTACAGCCAGCGTTTTCTGTGTGGCTGATGAGCCACTGCAGGGGCCAGGCTCACAGACTAGAACAGAGTGCTGGAGGATCATCTGTGTCCCCCCGCCCTGATTGATATGGCTTCCAGAAAGACATCACATGGATTGATGCAAAGGACACCATTGATCAAAGCACTGGCACAGCTATGGATGAAGAAGAAGAGAAACAGAAGGGCCAGGCTTATGTGTACTCCTTATGGAATAAGTTAAAAAAAACCCTGAAATTATCAAAAATAATACAGGTAACAGAGGTGTGGTTCCTATTTTCATTATGAAATAATAATCATTAGCCAGACAAATTGTAAAGCATATCAAAATGAAAGACTTCCTCCTTCAAATCAATCTACATGACATGTATCATATGTGCATGGCTCATTTTTACCTATGTAAACTGTAAGTTCACCCACTACATGCAGACTGCTTCATACACACATTCATCTTTAATCCTTAGTATCAGATATACCAAACAGGTAGGCAGGGTGGTAAAATGTGTGGACCCATGAGTCAGATGCCTAAGGACCAAAATATAGCTTTCTACATATCCATGTGAAAGTCTTCATAATTTCTAAGTCAGAAATTTCCTCACCTATAAAATAAGGATACTAATTTTCATACATGGGACTAACAGGTTAAAAATTATTTAAAATATTAACCGTTATTTTCAATCCCTCTGTTGGTTTCAGTGATAATGCAGTTTTCAAGTGTCTACTCCAAAGTGCTTTGAAATGTAAACTATTGGAGCTTTCCTGGAATCATCTTGTTCCCAACAACGGCTTCTCTATCACCCTCTTCAGGATAAATCCCTTAGTTTGTGTGTGTGCTTGGTATGTGTTTCTGTCTGTCTGTCTTTGTTGTGTGTATGTATGTGTGTGTACATGCGTGCAATTTGATAAATAGCAATAACTTAAAATCTAAACACGGCGTGTAAACTTCTTGACTTTGAACACTTACTTGGCATTTTTCTTTGAAACCACAAAATCTGTCCCTGTGTGGTTGTCACTCAAATCCAATAAATATTTATTTAACAAATAGAGAATTTATTTAACAAATAGTGAATAGTGAGTTAAAAATATCTAAATAACCACAAGTAATCTTGCAAAACTTATTCTTCCAACTTAGAGCTGAGAGTCTTAGAACACTCTCACCGTGTATAGTATAACCTGAGAACCAGATAGGGGAGTGTATTATGAGTTTCTTTTGATGCTCTTGTACTAAACATTGGTCATACTTTTTGGCTTCCTCTCACATACTAATAACCTGTCCTCTGTATACTTGTTTTTCCTATTGGTACTAGTAGAAATTACAGATATTCACAACTTGTCAAAACACACAGCCTAAGTGTCTGTAGCATGCTCATCCATAAATGAGACATCAATATCATATTTCCTCTCCCAAATGTTCAAGAAATGGTGGTGATAGGAAAAGAAAGTCCCAACTGGACATCTGTCATCACCAAATGAAGCTTCCAGTACCAGGGCTGGGTTATATCTAATCAAGTTTTATCCAAAGGAGTCCCATGGAAATCCCTAAACAACCCTGAGTATTGCCACGGCTGTTGGTAGGTCTCTGCAAACTGATGGTAAGGTCCTGTTGATGAAGACAGCATCTACACAACTTGTTGAAAATAGAGAGGTTAACTTGTGCCTATCTAACACCATCGTTAAGTTGTTGTTTTTTTTATTATGTATACAATGGTCTGCCTGCCTGCATCCCTGCAGACAGAAGTTGGCAGCAGATCTTATTACCGGTGGTTGTGAGCCACATATGGTTGCTGGGAATTGAACTCAGGACCTCTGGAAGAGCAGTCAATGCTCTTAACCACTGAGCCATCTCTCCAGCCCGCTGTTTTTTTTTTTTTTTAAGAAAAAGATGTGTAGTTGGGAGGGGAATGTGAGGGGGAGATTCAGGAGGAGTTGGAGGGAAGAGTGGAAGGCAAATATGATTGCAGTATAATGTACATATACACATATTTAATTCTCAATGAATAAATGAAAATAAATTTGAAAAGAAATTACTACACATTTAGTGACTTCAAATAAGTCAAACTTATAAGTAGGTTACAGTTTTAGAACTGTAGCTCAAAAGCCTAAACCAAGTTTTCCAAACTAAAATCAGTGTATCAGCAGGCCGAAGTTCCTTCTGGAAGCCAGAGGCAACACCATTTCCTGGCCTGTCCCAGATACTGGAGACCTTTGGTATCTCTCACTCATAATGACCTCCCTTCATCTTAAAGCACACCAACACCAATCCAATCTAGTTTCAGTCTCCACAGCTCTTTCCATGAATCTGAATTTCTTGTTTCTGTTTTATAATTACACTTGTGATCAGATTTAGTTTACCTAGAGGATTTTTAATTTCCTTAATTATGCTTTACAGTTCATGTGGTAACATTGCATATTAGAGGGATCCTGTATTAGACTGTAGATATCTTCAGAGATATTTTCTTGATGTTTGTGTTCCATCCAACTTGTTGGAACCCTTAGTGGAACTTCCTTTTAGCTTGTCCTGCAACTTTTGTTCTTAAGTGACCACATGAGGAAGTTATCTGTATGGAATGCATTTTCTAGAAATGCTGGCAGCAGAAGTTTTCAGCTTTCGGACATCAGGGACTCCAGTGACCAGGTCGCATTAGCAATGGGACCTAGTTTTACTCTGTTTAGAACTGTAGGAACTAAAGTCCTTTCTAAGGCAACAATTTTTTTATTTTATTTTTTGAAAAAGAAAACAATCTGTTTTTTTTTTCCATTTTACATACCAATCTCAGTTCCCACTCCCTCTCCTCCTCCCATTCCCTCCAACTTCCCCCTCCATCCTACTCCCCCATCCCCTCCTCAGAGAGCACAAAGCACATTGCTTTGGGGGAGGTCCAATGTCCTCCCTACTATATCTAGGCTGAGCAAGGTATTCATCCAAAGAGAATAGGCTCCCAAAAAGCAGTAGGAATAAATTATGGTGTCACTGCCCCACAGTCTGCCCCAGCCATACAACTGTCACCCACATTTAGAGAATCTACTTTGGCCCTACGCTGGTCCCTTCCCTGTCTGTCTGGAGTTGGTGAGCTCCCATTAGCTCAGGTAAACTGTTTCAGTGGTTATACCCATCATGGTCTTGACCTCTTTGCTCATATTCTCACTCCTCCCACTTCAATTGGACTATGGGAGCTCAGCACAGTGCTCTGCATTGGGTCTCTGCCTCTGTTTCCATCAGTAGCTGGATGAAGGTTCTATGATGATGTTTAAGATAGTCATCAATCTGACTACAGAACAAGGTCAGTTCGGACACTTTCCTGCATTGCTTAGGGTCTTGACTGGGGTCATCCTTGTGGATTTCTGGGAATTTCTCTAGTGTCAGGTGTTTTCCTAGACCCTCAATCCAAATATCTCTCTTCATGCTCTCTAAAGCAGTAACATCTAACCTTTAATTTTAAGCCTTTGATCCTCCCTTAGGTTCATCTCAAATGGTACAATGAATTTAATTTCTACTTAAACTCAACTTGGAGAGGTTTTGGTAATCACAGGTCCTTTAGATATAACCTCCTTTCTTTTATCTACAGAGAGGGCAATGAAATGTACTCAGAAAACTGAACAATAATTTGGGAGCCATACACCTAGTGAAAAAACTATAAAGACAAAAACTAGAATCATTAAAACTAACAGTGGGTAGACTACACCAACCTTTGTAGTGGTAAGTACACCAGAAAGGAAAGAAAAGAAATATTTCAAGGGACTGTCTTTGAAGGCTTCGATTTTCATCTCAGGCTAAATAGACAAATACAGGTAGAATATTGTTTATGGAAAAATAAGGAGATTTTTAATTATTGGTGCTGATCAAGATGGGTGCACCTCCCCTACTGTATTTTGAAGACTTTTTAGAAACACTAGTTGCTTGTAGAAGACAGAATTGTCTTGAGATGTCCAGTAATTTAGAAAGCAAAAGCTTACACCATTTTGTTGACTCTGCCATACTCAGTCCTGAGTATTTTAGAGTTCGCAGGTAAGCTCCCCCCAAAATTCTACCAGGAAATCCCCACAACTCATAAACACCTTTAGTAATGTAGGAGGATATAAGATTAACTAAAAAAAAAAATTAGCAGCTCTCCTTTATGCAGACGATAAGCAGGGTGAGAAAGAAATAAGAGAAACATCACCTTTCACAATAGTTACAAATAAAAAAAATATCTTGGGGTAACTCTAAGCAAACAAATTAAAGGCCTGTATGACAAGAACCTTAACTCATTGAAGAAAGAAATTGAAGAAGAGGCTAGAAAATGGAAAGATCTCCCATGCTATTGGGTATAAAGAATTAACATAGCAAAAATGTCAATTTACAAAAAGCAATCTGTAGATTCCATGAAATGCTCATCAAAATCCCAGCAAAATTCTTCACAGACCTCAAAAGAACAATACTCAATTTCATATGGAAAAATGTAGAATAGCCAAAACAATCCTGTACAATAAAGGAATTTCTGGAGGCATCACCACACCTGACTTCAAACTCTACTACAGAGTTGCATTAATGAAAACAGTCTGATATTGGCATAAAAACAGATAGTGGGACCAATGGAATAGAATTGAAGATTTGGATATCAAGCCACACACTGATGAACACCTGACTTTTAACAAAAAACGCTAAAAATATAAAATGGAAAAAAGAAAGCACATTCATCAAATGGTGCTGGCATAACTGGATATCAACATGTAGAAGAATGGATAGATAGATCCATATCTATCACCATGCCAAAATATACAAAGAACTCAAGAAACTTGACATCAAAAGAACACATAATCCAATAAAAAATGGGGCACAGACCTAAACAAATGGCTGAAAGACACTTAAGGAAATATTCAACATCCTTAGCTATCAGAGAAATGCAAATCAAAATAACTTTGAGATACCATCTTACACCTGTCAGAATGGCCAAGATCAAAAACACTGATGGTAGCTTATGCTGGAGAGAATGTGGGGTAAAGGGAGCATTCAGATGGTGGGAGTTATTTTGGAAATCACTATGGTGATTTCTCAGAAAATTAGGAAACAATCTCCTTCAAGACCCAGCAATATCTCTTTTGGGTATATATCCAAAGGAAATTTAATCATACCACAAGGGCATGGGCTCAACTATGTTCATAACAGCATTATTTTTAATAGCTAAAGCCTGGAAGCAACCTAGATGCCCCTCAACTAAAGAATGGATAAAGAAAATGTGGTACATTTGCACAGTGGAGTGTTACTCAGCTTTAAAAGATAACGACATCTTGAAAATTGTAGGGAAATGGATGGACCCAGGAAACCCATATTAAGTAAGGTAACCAAGAACCAGAAAGACAAATATAATATGGACTCACTCATAAGTGGCTTTTAGACATAAAGTGAAGAAAAAACAGCCTACAGTTCACAACCCCAGAGAACCTAGACAACAAATAGGGCCTTAAGAGAGACATACATCAGACTACATAAGAAGGAGAAAAAGACAAGGTCCCCTGAGTAAATTGGGAGCATGGGGGTCAGGGGAGAGAGTAAAAGGGGAGAGGGGAAGAAGGAAGGGGAGGAGGAAAAAAATGTATAGCTCATCAAAAACAATAAAAATGTCTAAAAATTCTAAATGTATTACAACCTATGCTATGTTTTCTATTTGTTCAAAAATTTGATCCAATGGGAGAGGAGCTCATGGTGTCTGATCTCTTTCAGGGGGACTTCTGGTAGTTAGTGCTTGCTGGGTAAGTTGGTGCATCTTTCCTCCATGGTGTGGCCTCTGAGAAGTCACCCACAGCCCAGGAAACATCCTACCTATGCTTATGCCATCAATACCGTAATTAAAACCCGTGTGCCACACTTGTAAAGCATGGACTATAAGAGGGGGAGTTGTGAGAAAGAAGACGAGGTTTTGTGGAAGTGTGTGTGACCAACAGGGGTAAAAATAGGACTAAAATTCACTATGTGCATGCATGAAATTGTCAAGTAAAAAAAACACACAAATGTTTTAAAAGAGCTTGGCTCAAACTCTGACTCTAGAAATCAGTAGCTGAATGATTGGACCAGTTATTTAACCTGTTTGAGATTCACTCTTCTATAAAATGTTGATGCTCCCCACAAGTCAACTTGTAGGAAACATGGGATCAGTTGTGACATAGTGACAAATCTCTATAGATACAGATAAAACAGAATTCAAATCTTAGCTTAACCTTTAAAGGACACATGCGTTTTGTTAAATTAAACTAGGCAACTCTGTCTCCTCTCATCAACCGTCAAGCGGCTATCTATTTGTATTTTATGTATGTGAATATGTATATATGGGGGAGGCACACATGAACATGTAGGCACATAAATGTAGAGGCCAGAGGTCAACCTTGGATGTGGTTCCGTAGGAATGCCATCATCTTGCTTTCCCGACAGAGCCTTTCATTGGCCTGGGACTCACCAAGTAGTAAGATAGTTGGTCAGCAAGGTTCAGAAGTCTGATTCCACTTCCCCAGCACTAGAATTACAAGTGCATACCCTCCCATGTCTGGCATTTTCACATGGGTTCTGAGCATCAAAATCAGGTCCTTTTACGTGCAAAGTAAGTGTGTCACTGATTGAACCACTACCACCCTTGAACTTTCTCAACTAGTTATTTTTTATTTCCCGTTTACAAAGTAGAAAGCTGCTGTGCAGAAGGAGGTCACTTACCCAGAGCCCACCACTTCATGAGGAGTGCAGAGTGCAGGCTCAGACTTAGCCTTTAATTACTCTGAGTGCAAACTATGTCACTTCTGGGG
Organism: Myodes glareolus; assembly: GCF_982192425.1. Lineage (NCBI taxonomy): Eukaryota > Metazoa > Chordata > Mammalia > Rodentia > Cricetidae > Myodes > Myodes glareolus. Next base: position 29,538,571 of record NC_142034.1, read on the forward strand.
GCAATGAAATGAATGTGTGTTCTTTAACAGTCAAAGTGGATCCTGAGTTAGCACTGCCTCAGAGGGTTAAAGGATTTAATGATATAAGTAGAGAGCTCTTTGTTCAGTGTCTGTGAGCTTCTACTATTACAGCAAAGTGGCTGTTTGGAGCGGGTGTTTAGAGTGAATTGAGAAATTATCAAATGGAAGAATAAAATCAACTTCGTGCTTTCACACCTCCCCATAATCCTCCCTCAGCAGAGCCTAGCTTTCTGAAATGCTTGCTAAATGAACACTGTAAAACTGTTTCCACTGACAGAGATCAGAATCTTGATTGCCATAGAGCAGGGGCACAAAAAGAAAAAAAGTACAAAAGAATAGGAGAATCTGGAAGTGATAGAATGTGAGAATCTGGGAGTGATAGAATGTTGTATATTTTATACTGTGGTGGTGGCTAAGCGAACATGTTCTTTTTCCAAGCTCCTCAAACAGAAGATGAAATAGTTGCATTTTATTTTATTTCCAGCATGCTTCTATACAACTGTTTTAATTGCTGTATATTCTCTAGAGCAAATGCTTGTAAATATTTTTCTGTAAAGGGCTTGACAGCAAATAATTTAAGCTTTTCCAGCTGTGGGCTCCTTCCCGAGTACTTGGTCCTTTCATTGTAATCCACTGTGAGAGCAGCCATGGATGAAAGACAATGCATAAACAAATGAAGGTACATCACAGTAAAGTTTTACTTAGCTTCAATTTAAAAAAAAAATGTGTCGCTAAGTAGTTTTCATCACTTAATTCTTTTTACAGAACCATTTTGGAATGGATGTCACTCATTCCTTCCTAGGAAACAAGCCCTGGGCTGGCTCTGGTCATTAGCCTGTCATCTGGCAGTTTCTGCTTTAGATTTAAAAGCTCTTTTGCTTTAGGATTTCAGTGCACATTCTGAGACTCAGAGGGCAGGGGCTCTGGTTGCTGAGAGTCCTTGCCAGAACCCATTCCCTTCATGGTCAGCCTAAGCCACTGCTACTTGCCTTCAATATTCCCCGTGTGTTCAGGAAGAGCCATAGTCATTTCCCAGAGTCCTGAGAAGCTCATTCAACTTGAGTCAGAGCAAGTTCAGGGACTGCTCATGGCCTGGGCTGTGAGTCTGGCCTGTCTTGGCCACCAGGGGGAAGGGTTGATTTCTCAGGCTGTTATTTCTACAAGTGTTTATTCTCTAGGTGACTCTCCTATGTCCAAATGTGGTCTGACCTTTACTCTCAAAAGACCAGGTTCAATTTATAAAGCTAATAGTGCAATAGTAGTTTCAGAAAGAAGGTTGCTTCCTGTCAAACTAACATCCCTAGAATAAACCATCATCCATGGAAGGATGACTCCACCAGAATGCTTGCTGGCGGCAGGACCAGAGCAACCCCAAGTTCCTCCCACAGCAAATCTGGCATCTAGATCCAAGACAGCAGAAAGAAGGACATCTCTTTTGGATTGCTGATGATAGTTTGTGCTCGGTAAGTCGCTCTGGCAGGTAAAGTGTGCCAAAGTAGGTACCCAATGATGGCATTCTGAGGCTCCTAAAGCCAAGTAATGCTTTATAAAACTTAAATGTTTTATCTAAAAGTCAACTAATACTTTATTGAAGAAAGTGGACTATCCAGGTATTGGGTTTCTTCTTACATCTCTTGGAAACATTTGCACCAATTACTGTTGTTAAAGTTTGAATTTGAAATGTTCCTTTTGAGCTCATATTTTACATGCTTCCTCCCTGACTGACTCCATTTCAGGAGATAGTGGAATTATGAGGAGAAGCCTAGCTAGAAGAGGTGGGTTATCAAGGGCACACCGTTGTGAGTTTCACCTGGTCCCTGATTTCTATCACACTTTCTGTTTCTTGTTTTAGTATGATGTGAACAGCCTCGACCACATACTTCAGTGACTCTGGCCTGATCGTCTCCTCCATACCTCCCTCACTACAACAGACTGCAAGCCATCAATACTGCAAGTCTACGATTGTTTCTGTAACAACTATATGGAAGGGGAATTCCCACACCTTTTCCGTCAAGGGCCTGAGAATAAGTACTTTAAGTTCTGCAGACAATATGCTCAACGTTGCAACTTCACAACACCATTCAATGGTATAAGAACTTAGCTGTGAGTAATAATTCCACTGAGAGACAATGTTCCAGGTGATGGTTTGTTTAAATCAAGCGATACAGTATTTCTACAAGGAATTTGGTGAGTCAAGGAAAAAGAACCATAACTTAAAGCAGGAGGTAGACTTGGAAAGATGTAGGAGACAGTATAGTTCTGAACTGAGAAGTAAATTCAATCTGCATACTCTACTGGGACTTAGGAGAAGAAACATACAACCCTTAGAAATATATTGATCAGGATGAACTTTCATCTACTGCAGGGAGAAAGACCAGGGATGGGCTTACTGGAGATGGTAAGATCAACAGGGCATTAAGGAGGTAGATATCACTACTTTTAGAGAGAAAGAGACTTTGCCTGGCCCTGGGAAGTGTGTGGGCTAGGGACACATGAGGTTCAAGTGTGTCAAAACAAAGTTAAACAACAACAACAAAATCCAGAACAAGCAAACAGTGAGTTAGCAAACAGGAAGAAAGTTGGTGTCTATCTAAAGAAAAAGAATATGAATGCTTTTACTCCTGTCTTCTTTTCTTTCTATCTAATCTATCTATCTATCTATCTATCTATCTATCTATCTATCTATCTATCTATCTATCTATCGATCATCTATACATTATCTATTTCTTTCAGTGACAGGGGAAGGAACTAAAATTTTCTAGAAATATGGTTTCTTCAAGTCAAGCAGAGAACCCTCCATGTCTTCAGAGAAGCCTAGTGACTGCATGTTCTCTGCACTGTGAAGCTACAAATCAGGCACATTTATAAATCATTATCTGTCTGATCATGGTATGGAACATCTTATCTTGAGATCCTTTAACACTCATGAAAAGTAACTCAACAAAACAGTTATTTTAACCCCATTTTATAGATTAGGAAACTAAGATGATTCATAAATTAACTTCCCCAAAGCCTGACAGCTTCTATGAGGCATAGTGTAGGTGTAATCCTACTGCAAAATTATTCTGGTACAAATGATTGGGCTTTTCAGTCCTCTGCAGCATATTTCTGTATATGCATAAACAACGCATTTTCAAACCTTAATTCTAAATCATTTCTATCCAAACTACAGTCAAATTATTCCTAGTCAAGGTCTCCAATATTAAGACCACATTTCATTCATTTTTATACCTCTACTAATTATTTTCAAGGGAAGAGGGTTAATAATAAGAGATCTTAGGGACAGGCAGATGGCTCAGGGTTTAAAGGTGCTTGTTGCACAGGCTTAGGGACCTGAATTCAGTCAGTCCCTGGAACCTACCCATACAAAGGCAGAAGGAGAGAACTAACTTATAACTAACTGCACAAAACTGTCCTCTGACCTCCACAGGGCGGCATGACACAAGTACTTGCCTCCCACACTTCTTGCACACACAGGTTCATATACATTAATGACAATTTTTGTGTCCATTTAAAAAAGATTTTAGAGTTTCATCACAGTTCATCCAACAGAAATGCAAACCACATTATCATAAAATTGTGATTTTATCAAGGTCATACCCTATTTGTGCACATAATATATTTCACACTATTTTATCCAAATTTTTGGTGGACATGAATTCATTGAACATAAACAACATATTTATCTCACAGAATTTTGAAAACCACCCCAAATATTCATTGTAACTTGACTTATAATAACATTTTAAGTTATTTAAGGTTGGGATATATTGGTGCTATTAAAGAATTATTTTTATTAATTTTAGTAAAGTGTTTGTGTGTGTGAGGGGGTATATGGACATGAATGCAGATTCTTACAGAAACCATAGGCATCAGATGCCCATGGATGCTGGAATCACAGGTAGTTTTGAGCCACCTGAAGTGAGTGAGGGAAACCTGATTTGGTTCTCTGCAAGAGGAATAAGTGCTCTTAGCCACTGAGCCATCTTTCCAGCCCCAGTACCATCAACTTTAGATTTATGCATGTGTAAAACATTCCTTTTTAAATTAAGATTATGGAAGACAACTTTGAGATTTAGTAAATAATTGCTAAGAGAATATGTTACCAAGGTGATAATATCCTATGGATCTTCCCTGGTCTACACTTCCCTGGTCTACACATGTCCTTTAAAGCTCTTGAAACTCATTAAATCATGCAGATCTAACACCAGGATGGTGGGTGTGGGTATGTCTTCAGCCTTCCTGAGTTCAATCAATTTAAGGGAAACAGGAGTAGGTTTAGTGGATTAATCTTAACAGTCCATTAGTCTCTGCACTCTCAGTTGTAATCCAGCCTCTGCCAACGTGATTGGAGAAAAATCTCACACAAAGCCTGAATGTTCAGAAAAATCTCTAAAACAGGCTCCCTAGAGAAATACTTAGGCCATAGTTTACTGTGTCTTTACTTAACATCAACACAGGCAGCATTTATCATCTGTCCTATTTCTTGTTGGTTTTCCTTTTATGCCTTTTTGCTAAATCTTTCAGACCTAATATTTAAAAATGAACCATGTCACAATGCCAGCACTAGCCCAGCATTTAATTATCATTTTAAAAATCCTTCTCCCAAGTGAATATTAAACACAAATCAAAGCTATGTTTTCATTTGCAAACCGATTGAAGAAAACATGTTTAAGATTGCCATGTGCACAAATTAATACTTAGAGAAAGCTGGCAAGACCGAACCATGAACGAAAATAAAGCAGTCAGTTTGCAGTAAAAGTGAGTGACAGTCATCGAGCATGTGAGGTCAACTATTCTATTTTCTACTGAAAATGGATTAGTATATGATACTTGATTTCTTTATTGCTCCATTCAACAAGTCAACATCAACTAAATATGATGATGATGATGATGATGATGATGATGATAAAGAAACACAAAATTTCTTTGACCCAGGGTTTTGCTTATGCCTCTCCTGCCAAAGCTGGGTTTGTACAGGGTGACACAAGACCACACACATTAGAAACTCTGATAGGCTTAAAGCATAGTTAAAAATGAAAATGGGTCCATTAAATAAAGAGAAATAAAGGAAAATGTGGGTTAGATGCAGCAAACTTTCTCTGAAGGTTATTCTAGGGAAAACTATGATTGTCTTACCTCTTTGTACCTTTAACATATTCCCCAAACATCCTAGTTTCCCTAAGTGAATCATATCCAACCAACCTTAACTGATTATGTGCTATACACAGGCACTGTGTTAAATACTTTCACATGCATTGGCTCATTTAATCCCTGTGTTTTACACAATATTGCCAAATTCCAAATTTTATCCAATGTGTCTTTTGTTCTTTTAGCTTCCACCACAACAATTAGCAAACCTACTAATGTACCAAGTACAATCTATAGCTCAAGCAGCATGCTCCATTCTTAAATGTCAATCTCCCTTAACATCACAGACAGATACTATCAACTCCAGGTTACAAATTAGGTCATGGGACTTACTCAGAGATGGGGTCATACAATATTAGCAGAGTTGAGAGTGAATTAGAAAACAAAAATAATATGCAAAGCTTTCAACAATTTTTTAAAAATAAGCAATAGTATATACCTTTAGATTACTACGCAGGGTCTTGCTAAGATGCTACAATGTCACCATTCTGCAATTCTAGTTTAGGCTATTCTTTTACAATTTCTATCTCATGCAGGAAACTTTCCTATCTAAGAAGTCACTCGTCACTTTCCTGTTGACAGTCTCACGGTTCTGCCTAGAGCTGAGGAAATAGCCTAATGGATAAAAGTGCTGGCTACAATAAGCACAAGGACATGGGTTCAAATCCCCAGAACAACTTCAAGTTTGGCCAAGTAGTATACATGTTGGTAATGCTTGTATTCCCATGGGGAGATAGGAGGTGAAGGAATAAGTATTGCCTGAGGTTTGTAGGTCAGCTAGCCTGGCATATGGAGCAGAAAAATAATAAAAAAACCTCTATTTCAAACAAAGTGAAAGGTGAGGACTAATACCTCTACTCCATATATGTCATGGCATGCACATACCCTCATTCACACACACGCGCGCACACACACACACACACACACACACACACACACACACACGAAAAAGAGATAGAGAGAGAGAGAGAAAGAGAGAGAGAGAGAGAGAGAGAGAGAGAGAGAGAGAGAGAGAGAGAAATACACAGACACACAGAGATACACACAGGCACACACACATAGCCCCCATATCTACCCACATACACACACAAGAGAGATCTTTCTACACTGTAAATCCTGCTACTTTGGCTTATTACGATCTGGAGACATTTAGCATCAGTTAAAACTTTATTCAAAATCTTCTTAGTACTCTACAGTGCCCAAGGTAGGTAGAATAGGATCCTGATTTAAAATACAAACAAACAAACAAACCACTAAGAATCAAAGCAGTGGTGGAGGACTGACGTCATCACACAGAACCAGTAGGTTAACAGTAATTCTGTCAGGTCCTAACTCTCATCCCAACAGTATTTTCTGCAAACCGGCTTATTCTCTCACCCTCAGTAACAATAAAAATATGCACCAGGAATATTACCTAAGTCTCAAACTTCCAGACCCATGGCAGACACGTACTCTCACATATAGCTTCCTGTCTCTGGTCTGATTTGTGAATTAAAGTAGCATCTTAGTGCCAGAGATACTCACTTTGGTTAAGTAACTTTCAAGGCAGGGGTTATCATTGTTAAAATGATCTGTGAGAGTTCACTCTACTATATACACATTCTCTCAGCAAAGTTGCTATACACCTAGAACCATACACATCAGGTTATCATGGCAAAGCCAGATAGAATTTTGTGAGTGAGAAATTGCAATTTGTTAGAATTATTTTAAAGAAATAATTCAACAGAAGTAAGTATCTATAGATATGAAAAACTAGCAAAAAGGTATAAACTAGAAACAAAATGCCACCAAACAATGGAAAATAATTATTGCAAGACAATGTTTTAGATGCATGATTATAAAAATATGACAAGAAATAATAACAGCTAATTGTGGTAGTTTGAATGAAAATGGAACTCAAAGACTCACAGGGAGTACACAATTAGAAGGTGTCGCCCTGTTGGAAGAGGCATGTCACTGGGAGTGAGTGGGTTTTGAGGTTTTATAAGTTCAAGTGTGGTTCTCTCTTTCTGCTGTGTGCCAATTCAGGTGTAGAACTCTCAGCTTCCTGTCTGCTGTCCTGCTTCCTGCCGTGATGACAATGGGCTAAACCTCTTAACTCTCAACCAGCGCCAGTTGTATGTTATACTTAGTAAGGGTAGCTGTGATCATTCTGTCTCTTCACAGCAATAAAACTCTAATTCAGAAATTAATTGTTCAGCAAACCTTTGACCCTTTGCTGCCAGGCACAAAGCTAGGCTAGGGGACCTCAAACTGCCACTCATACTTGCTGATGCCAGCTGAGCAATTCATGTGAACAAGACATTTCGAAGGGTTAATCTACTGACTTTGGGATTTATCTGATTCTAAGACTTCCTATAAAGAAGTCACAGGAGACAATACTTGAGATACAAAGTTTTTAAAAACACATATATATTAATGTTGGAAAGTTGTACCTTCAAACTTTGGTAAGCACAAAGTTTGTCTGTAGAGGGACAAACACTTTTTCCTAATTTTTCGACATTCCTGCAATATTAGCATTAAAATACACCCAGTGAGTCACAACATCAATCATTTTTGTGGCTGCATGACACTTCTGTAACCCCTGTCTTGTAAGCAACACAATGAAGAGCATCTCATTTGAATACACAATCAGCCCAAATAGTAGATGCTTAGCTCAACATTCACCCATTAGTTCACTCAACATGTCTTACCTGTAAAAGTAGCACAATACAACACTTTATTTGACACATTCAAACTCTAGCCCCAGCAATTTCAAAGGCAAGAGAAAGAACATCAAAGACCACACTCACTCTTATCCCCAAGATGGTAGGTAGCTATCACTTAGGTATAGCATTGCACTCATACAAACTTAAAAGCCAGAAAGAACGTCCCCAAAATGGAAAAATCAGGGATAAGACTTGTTACAGATATGAAAAAAATGACTTTCCCACTTTGTATTTTATTCTATATGGGTTTGAATCACAACAACTGAGAGCCGGGTTATTGTGGTGAATTAGATGCCCAATAACGCATCACTATTCCTATCCAGGAACAAGAATGCCCTCAGATACTTTACCTCCTGACCAGCAGTGTAATTTTTAAACATGTACTTCTGGGATAAGAAGTGAACACAAATAATGTTTTGAGTCTTACTTACCCCCTTCCTTATAACTAAAATAGCAAGGAAACAAAACAGGAATTCTCCAAGTAATCCATTCCACATACTTGCTAGGATCAATTTGAGAAGGAGGAGAATGTCTACCCCAAACAGGAGCACCACATAGTTACTTCGCATCCAAGACTCTTGGTGGTTCTTTTTTGTCTTTAGAAGCAATCATTCTTCTTCACAAAAAGCCAGAGAACACATGTGATGGCTAATGCTGATTATTGACTTGAGAAGATTTAGAATCAGCCAGAAGCAAAACCTCTGGGGGTATCCATAGCGGGGGGAAGGGCATTTAAAGTTGGGTTCATTGAGGTGGGAAAGTTCCACCCTGAATAAGGACAGCACTGGCCCATGGGTTGGATTTTCATACTCAAAAAGAAGGAGGAATCAATCCGGACACCAGCATGACTGCTTTCTGGTTCCTGGCTGCAGATGTAATAGGACCAGCTGCCTCACACTCCTGTTTCCATGGCATTCTGGCTGGAGTGGACTGTGTCCCTGAACCATGGGACAAAATAAACTGCTCCCTCCTTAAGTTATTCTTGTCGGGTATTTAGACATGGCAGTATAAAAAAATAACATGACAAACAACATTTTTTTAACATAAGTCTGGAAACAACATAACCATCAGAGTTGGTTCCTGTAATTCTCTATATCAAGACTTTAGCACGGGACCCTTTTCTTTGAAACACTTGTTGAAAGTTTTAACAGAAAGACAGTGATCTCCCTCGCGTACTGCTTTCTCTCATGATGGAAAACATGGTATATCATGCAATCTCTACCAGGTACTGAGAGGATCCAGATAAAGAAGCAATACTAAATCTACAAATCCAGATATTCATTCTGTCCATGACCTTCGGCTGTCTGGCCCAATAGAGACAGTGCTTTGTGTCTGTCTACATGACCTCTTATAAAAAAGGAAGAAGGGTGGTCACTCTCTCTTGGGTGCTGTGAAGCAGTGTATGATCCACCTTCAGCTTTCCAAGGACTCTGTAACTGGATTTACCATATCCTGTATGCATGAGTGTATTTGCCCTTTTCATGTCTTAATAAATCCTTGATACCCCTTAAATAGACACACATGGATTTCTCATAACAAGTTCATGGCTTTGCTATGGTGTCACAGAACACGAAACAGCTGGAACACACTTTAAGCAAATGTGAGTGCCTGCCTCAAATAAGAATAGTTTGTCCAGAAAAGCCCGTGAGTTCATTGTGAGAAAGAAACAGTAAACCGTCCAACAGGTCGCTCCGTATTTTATCTAAGTCCGTGAACACTGGAAATCTACCTGCAGCAGAAGCAAGAGGATAGCTGATACAGTGTTTGAATGGCCTCTCCTCCATACTGCATTACTTCTTTCTTATGAGGTTAAGAACTAATTATAAACCACTCCTCTCTGTTCATTTATGTATCAGTCGATGTATTCATTACTGAGCATCTTCTAAATGCTAGGCACTAGGCTGGACAATAAGAATTGCAAACTGCAATATTTGTATAGCATTACATGGACTTTCTAAAGGGACCAAGAACAAGATTTTTGTTTGCTACGTTTTACCACTTGCCTGGGCCATTGCAAACCTCACGAAAGGCATCTTCTCATTAGCTTTTGTTTATGGATGGACAAACATATTAAACATTGGAAAAACCAAAACAAACACCTGCTGTAGATATGCTTCTTTATGTGTTGATTTCTAGAGCCCTGGGAGTAATTTATTGTTAATCCCAACCGCAGAGGAAAGGGCTGAGCTCACTCCTTAAGTGCTGCCATCAGGATTATTTTCACTGAGGGTAAAAGGTAGCAGTGTATGTAGGGAGGACACAAGGAGAAGGAGAAGAATGGAAATATGTTGACTCATATCCTCCAGTAAATGTGTTTATTCCAACTTTGACATCACTGCCAAATGTGTTGCAAAGCCAGCAAAACTTGGCTCTGGAAAACTGAACTGAAAGTCACAAGCTTCATTTCCTACTGCCAACCCCTTTAGCTGGGCATGAAGTATTGGACAGAGCTAAGGATGAATTCTGCATCTGCTGTGACAAAAGTGTCACCTTTCCCAGGCCAGGAGGGAAAGACGTTTGTAGGCTGTCTCCTTCATAACCATGGATAATGTCTCCCCTGCCATCTGATGGCTCCTTCATGCAAATGTAATCAACCCCAAAGACTGGATACCCTATTAACAGCCCAATCCTGCTAACAAAGAGCAATCATGGTGGTCCCAGACAATTTTTCATGACTGGAAGATCCTCCCCCAAACTGCATGCTGGCGATCCTTTTAAGTGATGCTTAAAATTACTTGAGATGAAAACAGCAAAATGAAAAGAAACAAGGAACTGTTCAATAGCAAAGCAGATTAGATGATACTTCAGACATTGACCCATGGTAGACCAGTAGGCTTCTAGCTGTTTTTCCTAAAGTAGGGAAGCTTAGCAGTAAACTACATAAGGAGATTAAACTCTGTAATCTATATGTGAGCTTTTTCAAAAGCTCCTGGGAAGTCACCTGGAACGAGAGACAATGCGGAAAATGCTTAGTGATCTCAGCCAAATGGAGCATGGCTAGAGCACTGTCACGAGCATTTCCTTGACGGGTCTGTTTCCATTGAATTGAATGATCAGACACCACACCTGCCTGGGTCTTGAATGGAGACCTTCCTGACTCAGAATGACATAGGGTAGTCTTCTCTGGCATTATTTACAAAATGTCACTGCTACCAAAGTCATGCTTCCTAAACACAATTCCACTTTGACCTTGTCCTCACACTCCATTCTCTGGTTGTAATATTACCCTTGTGACACCCACTGAACTCACAGTGACCTTTCATTGCTCTGCTTTGCAGATGCTGGTTCCTTTGACCACTACTCCATTTCACCCGTCCTCGTTAATCAGCATAAGTCTTTCAACACAACGCTTAACATCAAGGCTCGGTCCAAGCATTCTAAGGGTACTTACTCCCTTCTCCCTTCCCCTTCCAGTTGCTAAATAAATCAGATATTCCCTCTCTGTTCTCAGTTTCTTTATCCTTATTATAATATTTATCACATTGTTTTATAGACTGCTAATACATCAAGAACCATCTCTTACTAATTAATAAGTTTTTAGAGGGAAATTTCAGTACTTTATTCTGACTGATTCCAAGTGCCTGTAAATATTAGGGCACTCTCAACAGTTTATTGAATTTTGTGTTTACAAAATTTTGTGCAACTAGGTGGACAAAGAACACTCTTTTCATTTCAGGACTGTGTATATCTATCCTCTCTCTCTCTCTCTCTCTCTCTCTCTCTCTCTCTCTCTCTCTCTCTCCATCCATCTACTTGTCCCCCCCGCCGTCTGTCTGTCTATCATCTCTATAGTAACTTTACCCTTGGAAGGGTACAGTTAACATATAATTTGGTGGATCATAGACATGTTTTCCAAAGTGAGCATAAAATAGACTGGAAACAAGATTTATGCATAATGTAGTTAGGTAAAGCCTGCTGTAGAATATTGGGTAGTGGCTTGACCATCTGTTCTGTGCAAGGGCTACACTGACAGTGTGGCCTAAGGCTATTCTTTTTTTTTTTTTTTTGAGATAGGATTTCTCTGTGTAACAGCTCTGACTGTCCTGGAACTTGCTTTGTAGACCAGGTTGGCCCCAAACTCATAGAGATCCACCTGCCTCTGCCTTTCAAGTGCTGGGACACAAATGCACGTGTATTAGTTCTTCCTTCATTGCCTTCCACTAATTCACAAATACAATCATTATTATTTGAGTAAAAAATCGATATATTTTCATTTGTTTAATATACAAATACCAAGGATTAAAATTCAAGGAAATGCTGGGTTCCAAGTGTTAAGACATGACTTCTCTGTTTGGCCTGCTACTCAGAATGTGACACACTGGTCTAACTGGTTTTAGGGGAAAGGATTTTTGTTGTTGGTGGTGGTTTGTTTATTTTGTTTGAGGCTTGGACTCACTGTGTAGCTATGGCTGGGATTTAAAAAAAATAATTTTGTTGGCTCTGTCATCAAGAATAAAAGTGGTAAGAAATAAAGTGGGAGCTTAGTTTTTAGGCTGTTGTTTCCTATACTCAAAGTACAAATATATTTTATTAAGTCACAAACAAAATTGATTACAACATTTTCTTGAGCTTCTTGTAACAGAAATACTAAGGTCTCAACATCTCATCTCAGCATGAGAGACTTTCTTTGAGAGTGCAGGTTAGTTTGTAACCTTAGTTCCAGTCAATTATTCCAACTCCTTGAGTCCATATGCCCAGTTCACTGCACTTTTGACATTTTTGCTTTGTGCTATGAACATATTATTATTTCCTTGTGGTTTTCCTCTTCCCTCTTGCCCTTTACTTTGAAATCCCATGTACTTTTCTACCTCAAATATTTTCATCTTTATAAATCTTTCCCTTCCTTGCTTACATAGACCAAGAGCTAACTGTTTTCCTTTACCCTCAGTATATACTATAAATGTCAATCATGCAGAATGCATTGTCCTATAAACACTCAGAAGCAGACATTGTTCTTCTTTGTATGTATATATATATATATTATTAATGTACTACTAATAATCTATCAGTAATATATGTTATATATGCATATGTAAATGCCATTGAACAGAGAACACAGCTTAAGAATTACTTGACATTTACAAAAACCATTTCCAATATTAGCATCAATGGTTATTATTGACAAAAGTCACAATGAAGTATAGTTACTTGTGGGGTATAGCTTTCATTCACTATGCAACTACTGTATGCCAGACACATGGAAAGATTGTATGTGTGTTTCTTCAATCTTCACTTTAAGGATGAGGAGAGGAAGGCCTACTGAGTCTACTTTATTTCTCCAATACTACTACATAATGACCTACCAGAGAGTGACTGACAAACTCGTACTTCACATGTTGACTTGTGTTTGTTCCATTGCCTATATTCTTCTTTCTCGCATACAATTTGGTCTTTAGTTATTATACTCCAGATATTACTATTCATCCAAACCTGCTTTGTTATCCTTATAGTTTCCTTGTTGCAACAATAACCCCAAGTAATGTCAACTACATATTTCTTCATACACATGAGAAAGCTCAACTCCCTCCCTATCATAAAACTCTCAAATGAGTACAAACTATGACAAATACAGCAGTAACTGGAAGTGGTCAACACTAACTCAAGACCCAAGGCAATTAGAATTGTGAACAAGTATGAAATGATTTCAATTCACTTAATTAATGTGATGCTATATAGCATTAACATCACATTAAAAAGCCCAAACTATATATGTATGTGGTACTTTCTAGTATTTTAGCTTCATAAGAAGGCTCTTCCTGGTGTAGGAGGATATTCTTTCTATGTATTGCTTTCATTGGTTGAATAAAGAAAACTGCCTTGGCCTTTGATAGGGCAGCCCTTACATGGGCGGGGAATACAAAACTGAATTCTGGGAGGACAAAAGCAAGGTCAGAGAGAGTCGCCGGCTATGAAGTTGCCAGGTCAAACATGCTGAATCTTTCCTGGTAAGCCCTAAGTTTGTGGTAGCATACAGATTACTAGAAATGGGTTGAATCAAGATGAGGAGTTAGCCAATAAGAGGCTAGAACTAATGGGTCAGGCAGTGTTTAAATGAGTACAATTTGTATGTTGTTATTTTGGGGGTTAAGCTAACCAGGCGGCCAGGAGCCAGGCAGGACGCAGCCACCCGCTACATTACAACATCTTCCTGACACTCTAGTGTCTCTCAAAGCAAATCTTGTATTTCTGTTATTGCAGTCCTGATGATCATCCACTCACTCATGCTTTTCTTTTGTTAATGTGATGTCTTTTTCATTTATTCCAAATTCTGACACCCGCCCAATACCTTCAATTTCTTTCATTGTCCTGTTTTCCCCATCTATAGTATTTACACCATATATTAGACAATTAGTTATCTTTCCTACTGCTTTCTAACATTAGACACACTATGCATTATACAAAATTAAGTCTAAGCAATTAAGCATGTTCATATCTTTTTATACCACTCCATATTCTCTGTGCACCTCTCGATTTTGCATTTTAATCTTGGCTCATCCAATAATATTAGCACTTGACATATGCAAAGCTTGAAGGATGCTTTATCATTTCTGATGTTGCCTCAAACAGTCTTTTAGAAATAGACAATGCAAATAAAAATTGTGTTGGACAGATGGGGAACCCAGAGATAAGAAGTAGAGTCGATTGCTTACACTATATAGATGACTAGAGTAGAGTTGGATTGTGGGGTGAACCTTCTGACATTCACAGTCTTCCTTTAAGGTCATATGACATTTAGTTCTATTCTGAACTGAAAACTCATATCCAAATACAAAAAATGTATTGTAGGTGATAAGACAAGATATTTTGTCCTGGTTTCTTCATATGTCAGTCAATCTCTCCTCACCCAAGGGAAGATTTCTCTAGATGGACATTTCTCTTCCCCTCTTGGAATTTCCTGTTTACCTGGCAATGTTCTCTATTTCCACTGCTTTAGAGATTTTCATCTAGGATAATGGTTATCTGTTCATTATTGACTATGACATCACACAGAAAAATGATTTAAAGATATTATATTGCTAATGACACAATCAGCCTGTTGGAGAGGGGCTCAATTTTATTTAATTGAATATCCTATTTCAAGTCATAGTGAGTGCATACACAATTTTCCAATTTGGAAGAACTTTAAAGAGGAGTCTATACTAATCTATAAAGCATAAGAAGAATGTGGGAAAGCCTGTTGATCTTGGCAATAAGAACTACACGGTTCTAGGTACCGTGTACCTAGAAAGACTAGGTAATACTTAGATATTACCTAGTCTCATTATTATATTAGATTTCCCAAACCTTATCTCACTTAATATTGAGTAAAATGAATGAGTAGAAGACATTCCTATGATACACTAAAATCTAATGCCCTTGCCCACTTCCTATGGTGGGATGCCATGCTCAGCCTCAATGCAGGGTTGGGGAAGGGCTTAGTCCTGGCACAACTTAATATGCTAGACTTTGTTGACTTCCCATGGAAACCCTTACGCATTGGGAAGGTTGGATGGGGTGAATGAGAGGGGAGGAAAAGTGGGACAGCAGGAGGGGCGGGAGGGAGAACTGTGTTTGGAATGCAAAATTAAAAAAAATTTAAAAAAATATCTAATGTTGCTTGTTTTCATGAGGAAGTTGATAAAGACACAATACTGGTTTACCCAAGGCTTTCTTCAAAGTGGGATTCATACTGTATGTTACAAAATATGCTGGCAGATGAGTGTGTGTGTGTGTGTGTGTGTGTGTGTGTGTGTGTGTTATGTAGGTAGATATTCAAATGCACATGCATGTTTATATGTATCTATGGGAATGTCAGAGGTCAGCATTGGGAGCCTTCTTAAATACCTTATTTTCTGAGACAGGGTCTGTCACTGAACCTGGAGCTCACTGATTCAGCTAAGTTGCCTCAGCTGTGAGCTCAGGTGAACTGCTTGTCTCGCTTTCTTGCATGGGAGTTACAAATGCATGCCACTGTGCCTTTACAGGAGTGCCAAAGACCTGAACTCGGGGAGTCATCCTTGTGTAGCAAGGACTTTAATAGGTAAGCCATCTCCCTAGTCCTTGATGGGTGATTTGTTTTGCTATTAATAAAGTCAACAGGCAAAAAGTAAAGTTCTACTCTATGTGAATCAAATCTTCATACAGCTTCATTGGTAGAAAATAAATCATAGTTGGTATTCATGTATGTCTGCTAGGTGTGAGATACTATGCTAAGTGAAAAAGGATTTAAAAGCATCTACTGTCTCATCAAAGCCATATAATAATGTTCCATCCTACAATTATTTATTTTCTGCACATAAAACAATTTTAGTGTTTAGATTAGAAATGGGGTATTTGCTTATAGTGAATGATGATTAAAAGATGCTGGAGGTACTTACATAATAACTCCACTTGTTTGATGGACAGATTTAAATCCAACTCAAGTGCTACCACATTTCTAACTTTACAGTATAATTAAACTTTTACTCCCAAGTTCTTGAAGAGGAACATTCATTTAGCATAATTTTATTCCTCCAGTTGGAAACATCAAAATTAAAGACAATCCAATAAATAGAAAAAAAATCAAACTTGAGAGAAGTCTTGAACTAAAACTTAAATGATGATATATGGGTGTTTTTACTCAGCCCTAAATGTGAATTCTCTAAATCTCTGTGGATTTTGGTTGCCCTGCTTATAAAATTACACCCCACACACATAATTTCTAAGAAGGAATGAACCAAAACATCCATATTAAATTTACAATGTGTGATGGTGTCTCATAACTAAATGGCTATTGCTGTTGTGAACAAACTGGCACATAGTGAAGTTACATAAGCAGGGAAGTGGAGTACAACATACAAATTAAATCAGGCAGCTGTCTTTTGACTAGGAAATGCTCTCCTTCCGATTCTCAGTATTCATTCTCGCTGGTCTGAGCTGCCTTTGAAGGAAGGGAATGGCCCTCTATGCACAGAGAGAAAGCATATTCATTCTCATTTCTCTCTCTGCCTCCCTCCTTTCTTCTCTCCCTCTCAACCTTCTTTCCCCCTGCTTCCCTCCCTGGTCTCTCTACAGATCCCTGCTACCTTACATGTTTAGCCAAATGAGATCTGCATTTAATTCCCAGGCCATGGTATTTCTTTTTAAGCCTTGCTGTGCTCTCACTAACTTGCCAAAAATTGGTATAATCCTTCCAGTGGAAGATATGCATGCTCCTTACTCAGCAGCAAGCTAACCCTGGCCAAATGGGCTCTTGGTTCTTTTGCCAACCAGATTATTTCAGCAGAACTACCAAATAGACCAAGTTTCAGTTTCTATATTTTATATGACATAGCCAAATAATGAAGAGAGGAAACACCTTGGCGTGTGTGTGTGTGTGTGTGTGTGTGTGTGTGTGAGAGAGAGAGAGAGAGAGAGAGAGAGAGAGAGAGAGAGAGAGCTGAAACCTTGAGTTAAAAATATGTTCAGTTACCAAGCCCAGAGTGTTCTTGACAGCAAAAACCAACAAATGAAATCTACTACACATACCTTCCATAGGCAAAGTTGCTACTAGTATTTTCCTCCTGCAAAATGTTTATACTGTAGGTTTTTACTGACCTTTCCCAGATGTATGCTCCTCAATAATGAAGTGAAGCCTAGTGGTGCCTTATCCTTCACTGTCTGGTAATATAATATGGATTAGCACCCGTTTATTGGTCAGAGTGGCTACCCGAAGATGGTTAAAAAGTGCTCTCACCCCATTTATATTTTAAAATGCATGATAGTGAATTCTATGATCAGTGGATTTTGTTCCTTTCGGTAAAACTCATTCATGAGTAAATTAAAACTGCAAATCATGGAAACAGAAGTGAAAGACCCACTAAGTCCTCTCTGAGGCACAATTATTCAACCTTGGTACATCACATTCCAGCACATCCTCAGGCTGTCAGATGGGAAGAGAAAAAAGTTGAAGTTCCCAAACTGTGGCAATCGTGAGTCATGATTATATCACTAATCATAATTTAGACATAAATGTACTTCGCTGGATATACAGTTGTGCTGATGGGAGGAAAACCCCCTGGCTTCAGAGACAAAAATGGGCGTTTGAAGTCGAATGTGTGGTGTGTAAATACAAAACCTAGAATGCTGCATCTTTGCCTACACATCTTCATGAAGTGCAAATCAATGCAGATCCTAACTGAACACTTAAAGTGGTAACCTAGTTTTCTGTTTAGCTAATAGCGACCAATTTTGCTTATACTTTTATTCCCATCACTAGACTGCAATGATGATTATTTAGTGAATACATGTGAGAGGCTACACACTCCATAACACTTCTTCTGGGGTGGAAAAAAAAACCTCCTCCTCATGTTTCTACCTGAATAATTTAACTGCTGACACACCAAATCAAATGCAGCCAGGACAGGTCTCCCACTAATAACTCTTTCTGAGGCTAAAAACAGACTCCTGCTCAGCTTCTTAGCCCCATGTCATTGCTAGGGAAGATTATGGTCCAGACTGAGACAAATAGGATGCTTAAGGAAGCCCAGCTCCTCACTGAATACTAGACTTTACCCAATCCTACAAGAACTTAGATAGTTCTTCTAAAAATGATTTATGATGCTAGAGAAAGGTAGAAAAGAGAAAGAGGGAGAGATACAGTGAAAGATGTATAATCTGGTCTTATGAGATGCCACCCCGGCTATCCCTGGCATAAGACTCACAAACTCTCAATATTTATACTGGAAGACGCACAATAGAGTAACAGAATTCCCATTGTGTGTGTGTATGTGGGGAGTGACCCCAGACTTCCCTTGTCTGCTATGTGAATAGAACTCACTATGGTGACATGTTTCTTAGTAGGGAGGCCAAACCCCAAATATGATTTCATATAACAGATTCCCATTCCATCTTTAGAGAAGATTGAAATTAAACAGCAGTGTTTATAACTGGGTCCAAAGTAAAGAAAACACACAAGGGTTTTTGATAGTCTGATTTAGGGGGAGGAGACTGTCAAGGGCTTAAGGAGGAGGCAGGAAGCCTGCCATACTCCAATGCTGCTCAAGTGTGTCTGCTCACAGAGGCAGGGCTCCTGCTCATCTACCTATGGAGACTTCCTGGGAAGTTGGCTCAGTACCTAATTCTGCAGAGGGAATGCAGGCAGAGGGGAGAACTGCAAATGGGCTACACCCTGAGTGCTTAAATGGCAGGTGCAAGGGAAATGGAGTGGGTGCTGGTCAGTGGGAGGAGCCAAAGGACGGGGGAATATCTACACAGTTCCCTCCAACCCTAAATTCCTGCACCAAGAAACACATATCTTGGAAATGACAGCTCCTTCCAACACACAATACTCGGAAACAGGCAGGCACAAGCCCTACCCCAGATACCTCAACACCCTGTATTTTCCTTAAAACAAACAAACAAACAAAACAAAAAAAGCTGGCACAAGTAGCCTGTGATCAGCACCTGAGCCAGCACATCCTTGCTACTGGGAATTAAGACTTTAATCTACAGCAGCTTTTCTAACACTATATTGCCTCAGGTGTGTTTGGGGTGCCACTGGATTTCAAACACCACAATACATTTTCCAACATCTGGGGAAGGCACAGAGGTCTTCCACATCACTCCAGTCTCTCCTGGCATTCCTCCGGCCCGCATCTTCCTGCAGGCTCTTTAAAGTGCCTAGATACCAGAGCAAGGTTCTGCATCCATTTTGCCAGCCAGAAACCAATGAGTTTGGGAACTTTGGAAGCCAGGGGTTGGGGGTGGGGGTGGGGGTGCCAAGGCTCAGATTTCGGCGCCAGAGTTCTCAGCCAGAAAAGCAGTTGAAAATCAACACCCATCTGCCTCTTTTTTTTTTTTTTTTTTGGTCTCCATCCTTTCTCCCTTCCAGGACGCCTCAAAGATCTTGCACACAGAAGCACACACACACACACACACACACACACACACACACACACACAGAGAGAGAGAGAGAGAGAGAGAGAGAGAGAGAGAGAGAGAGAGAGAGAAGCTCATGCACACACCCTTGGGCTTAGAAGGTTTTTGATTCCAAAGACAGCCAAGCCACAGAACGAAAAAGGGCTGTGCCACCTCCTCACTTCCCGCCCTAAGTCTACACAGGATAAAACCTCATACATTTCAAATATCACCACAGAACACACTACCCGCCCATGCCACCAGCAGGTCCCGTACCTGATATGCAGACGATGAAATTGGCCTGAAGAAGAAAAAGCACCTCCCAGACTATTTCCATCCTCCGATTCTCATTCCAGGTGCATCACTCGACGGGAAAACAGGGGGAAAAGGGGGAGCCCGACACGGCACACACATACACACACGCACACACTCTCCAGAGAGCGCACACTCGCGCTCCCACCCGACAGCCGGCCAGGGGCAATCACCCCCAAGATCAATAACGCAGTTTGAACTGTTTCGGCAAATCTCCCCTCGGGCTCTTCGGATGTGCTCCCCAGATGTGCTGACACATGTCCGATGCCTCTTTGCCTCGGAGGTCTCCCTGCTCTTGCGTCTTGGCTCCTCTCACCAACGGTGGAAACAGCACTTGCGGCGACCGCGGTGGTGGCGGTGTCAGCCACCTGAAGCCACCAGCTCTGGGTTCTTCCTGCAAAACCGAGACCCCGATCCGCCGGGCGCCCCAAGAAGACATAGACAACAGCCCCCCACCGGGCCAAGCAGTGCAGTTCCGGGCTCTCGGCCTCTTCACGTACGTTAGTTGAACCTAGGTAGTCCGCGACAAGTTGCCCTCGAAGTCTGCCCCCTTCAGCGGGGCATGGTCAGAGGATGGTGACTGGCTCGGATCTGGCCGGTTCTCCTGCTTCCGGAGGGTGGGGAGAGAGGAGCAGACACGGCACAGAGAGAAAGAAAGAGAAGCGGGGATTATTGCCCGGAAACACCGGCCACCAGAAGCCTCCGTTGACCCTCCCTGCTCCCCAAGTCCGCGCGCTGCCTGCCGCCTCCGAGCCGGGTTCGGGCGATGCTTTCAGGGTGCGGAGCCCGAGACTGGGCTCCCGGGACAGTGACGCGTCGAGGGGCTCACTGACTCCCCACGTTGCACGCGCGCTTTCTGCTTTTCTGCTATTTTTCAGGGCTCCCCAGACCCCGCAGTTGCCTTGCTTCCATTGCCCGCAACTAGCGCCGCCGCCGAGATTTTCCGCAATGCAACTGCAGGGGTCGTTATTTCCTCGCCTACGGATCCCGACGCTTTCCCACTCGGAGAGGAGGAGGGCAGGTGGGGGCGGGAGCAGGAGGAGGAGGGGGAGAAGGCTCGGCCAGGTGAGCGTTCGCGCCGCCGCCCGGAGACCCCACGTCAGTCGGGCCGCTAGGCACCGAGGGGCGGAGGCAAAAGTCCGATCCGGGTGGGGAGGCGAGGCCATAAGGAGCAGCCTCCCGGCATCAGCACTTCAGGCCACCGTGGCCACTGCCTCGGCTGGGACCTTAGGCGCCAGCCTTGGAGCTCCACCCCGCCCGGCTGCCCCGGTTCCCTTCCAGGAGCTTGGAGTTTCTTTTCTCTTTAAAATAACTTCGCTGCTGTTTGTTCCGCACAGAGAGCCGGGCGGGACTCATCCTTAGAGGATTGTGCTGTGTTCTCTCTCCCTCTGCAGAGGAATTTGAAGTATTTTTTTTTCCTTTCATAATCCATTCCCTGGCCTCTCCTTTTCGTCCCGCTCCTGCCCCCTCCTCCCTCTTTACCTCTTCCTATTCGAATGCCAGGAAAAGGCTACTTACCCCACAGTTCTCTTTGCAGGTTCCCAGACCAGGTGCAACTCTTGCCCGCAAGTCCCTCACCTCCCTCCTCTTGCATCCGTCGCTCTAAGTCCGGGTTCCAGCGGCCGCCAAGCGCGACCCTATCAGATCAGCTACGCGAGGATCCGATACCATCGGAAACCCAGGCCTCAGGGGAAACGGGTTTCCCTTTTGGTTTTTCATTCGCCGTTTTCTTTAGGGAAGCTGTCTAACGCTTTGGTGGGTTTTGGAGGGCCCCGGGATACTCTCGGTCAGCGACTCTCAGCGGCTTTCTGGGAAGGAGATTTCCCCAGCAAGCCCGCGCGCGCGCGCACTCTTGCCCAGCGCGCAGCTCTCCCGAGTCCCAAGGGAAGGAGGGGGCGGCGAGAGCACCACCCACCACCCTGGCGGAACCTAAGCCAGTCGGTCCGCAGAAGGTCTATCCCGGGAAAGGCTGCCTGGGAATGCAGTGCGGATACAGGGTAAACGCACGGAAATACTGCGCTCCAGACTGTTCGCCTAAAAGGACTGGGAGCGAGCAGGGGAGGAAAAACTGCAGCAGATATGTGTGCGGCTCTCACTGCAGGAGTTTGGCGAAAGCCCCAGACCTACCTCTTTTAGGGTACTAAAGAAGAAGGCAGGGTAGAGGGAATTCCTGAAAAGATCTGGGATTTCTCGAGGCGCTTGTCCGGATACCGAAGTGTGACGTTGGGAGGTTTTGCATAAACGCGGATGGACACACACAACAACACACGCACAATCCGCAGGGAATATTTTTGTACTTTTAGATTTCTGATGCTTAGAAACCATTTCACTGTAAGCCTCGGTCCAATAAGCACAGAAAGAGTGGACAAGTGGAAAGGAAGGAGGTGTGTGAGGGGGGAAACCGTGTTGTTTGTCTGCACAGTAGATCGGGTGAACACAGTGAGTGAGGCATCCAGACGGTGTGGCATCTAAGGGTGCGGCATAAAAGCCAAAGTAGCTACACCAGAGGGCTCCCCGGATTCTTGAACGGAGTCTAGGGAGTCTGAAGATTCTTTGTACTGGGAAGTGGGGCGGCAGGGTTGCGGGGGGGGGGTGCTGAGAGAGGAAGGGAAGCTGCTGGCTGACTACAGGACCCAGAGTGTGCGGTTCTGCTGCCTCCGGGGATGCTAAAAAAGAACCGCTGGCAGACTTGCCTACTCTTTAAGAAGGAGGTGTGGCCGAGGGTTTTATTCCCCCTCTCTGAGATGACAGCCAAGGACTCCAGGTGGCCAACACATTAAAAATCAAGGCTCAGATGAAATAAATCCATGATTATTTAGGTAGAAAACTTTGAGGCTCAGCAGGAAAGACATTGAGACTTGAGAACATTAAAAGATTCAGAGATGGTGAGAATTAGCCCATTTGGGAAACATATGGGGGAGTGTTTGTCTCCGTGCCTTGAAAGTAGACTGCATGAAAGGGATTTTGGAGTGGAAAGAGAAGAAAGCAGTTTGCCAAACAAGAACAGATCCGA
This sequence comes from Myodes glareolus, assembly GCF_982192425.1. Classification (NCBI taxonomy): domain Eukaryota; kingdom Metazoa; phylum Chordata; class Mammalia; order Rodentia; family Cricetidae; genus Myodes; species Myodes glareolus. The sequence continues at coordinate 29,561,632 of NC_142034.1, forward strand.
CCTAGGGAGAGTTCAGTACCGCGGACAGCGACCCACCTTCTGTACTTCCGAGCTGGTTTACTGCCAACAGGAAAGCTTTCTCTCTGGGAGTCCCAACAAGGTGACTGGGTTTCTATATCACAGTCCATTCAGGTCCATTTATTTATTAACGGACTGTGCAAAAATATCAATTTACTGACTTACATATATCAAGCACTGTATTATAGTTTTGTGATTTTTAAATTGGAAAGCATAATGGATTTTTTTCAAAAGCTTAGAGGCTGTGCCTTCATCTACATTTTGCATTAAAGCCAATGATAGTAAATAATAATTATTCCCCTCCTTTCCTGATTAAACCCGGCTTTACCACTGCAAAAGTTTAGTTTTTCTTTGGTTACAATGTATTTTCAAAAAATAAATTCTTGAATCTATTAGCTTAAAATATATATTGATTAATTTCTACAGACCATGCATTGATGAGTCCCTAGCATGAATTATCTCAGTTAGTAACCATTTACATCCTGTCTTAGTCCATTTGTGCTGCTTTCACAAAATAACACAGCCCACAAAATTTATAAATAATTTCTTACAATCCTGGAGACTGGGCGAAGGCCAAGATTAGGGCGTTCCATATTTGGAGGGAAGCCTCTTTCTATGCCCTTACATAACAAGAGGTGGAAGGGCAAAACATGTCAAACTACTTTCCCTTGATTCTTTGTAGGCTAAACCCTTCCATTCACAAAGGAGAATCCTTATGACTTAATTACTCCTTTAAAGGCCTCTCCTACAAGTACATTGATGATCAATTATGGAGGGCACACATTTGTTTTATAAGATATCATCTCTCAGAGTCGCCATTGACCTTAGGTCTTATCGTTACTAACAAGTAGTGTAGAGATTACAGTTGAACGCCCAAATTACACAACTTTGCTACACACTTTATAAAATGAAAGGCATCACTATGGGGAAGTGAAGGTGTTCACGTGACACCCGTAGAGTCAATCAAAGGCAGGATGAAAATGCGCTTGTAGAGTATGTTACTTCAAAGTTGTTTATGGTACAATTGAAAGAAATTATTACTGGCAATTAGGAACAACCCAGTGCATTTCTAGTAAGGAATCCAGTGGCCAGTTCTCTTATACTTGCAATCTGGCAATAAATACAACAGACCCCTAATGTTTTGGCTCCTTTGTAGCATTTTCTGAAAGAAGGAACAATAATATTTTAAGTGTTTTCTAGGCTGAATATATATTTCTTGTAAACTGTCAAATCCTCTCACTAAATCCAAATAAAAACTCAGTGAGGAAATACTAAAAAATTAAGAATCTGTAAATCAGAGTACAGTCCTCATTATTACCTTTTATTCCTAACTCAATGAAAAATAGAATGAATCTAAAGTTATTTATCTTAAGTGCTTTAAAAAGCACATTCTTATATATTTTTAAATGCATGTGTGCAAGTGCACACCCATGCACCCTTCCCTCAAAACATGCAAATTCGTTCATGTGAATGCAGTGCTGTTGTTGGCCAGAAGAGGGCATCAGATTTCCCTCAAGGTGAAGTTATAGGTGATTGTGAGCCATTGGATATGGGTGCTGGACACTGAATTTAGGTCTTCTCCAACAGCAATACTGCACTCTTAACTACTGAGTCATCTTTCCATCCCCTTACATTCATATGCTGGTGTTTTTAAAAATATCCCTCCAATACTATTTTTATCTCATCTCATTTCTATTCCTTTACATTTCTCCATTACAAATTCAGTGCAAATATTTTACAAATCAAGCAGAATTCTGAGGAGGCCCAAGTGTGAGAGACAGCATCAGTTGCCTTGTAGACATTAGAGTGAAAACAGTTCATATTCCTAGGAGAAGATAATGCTGAATTCCTTTCGGTTCTTTATCTTCTCTTTTATTGAACCCCACTGAAACAATAACTCATCTGATGGGTCAGACTTGCAAGGGCTCAGCACTCATGAGGACATGCTTCTTCAAGGCAGTCCCCTCATGGGAAGAGAAGGTGAGGGTAATTGGGCTTCTTTCCTTACTTTTGGCTTTGTTGACTAGTCTGCATCAAAGTACAAAGCGCTCACGTTGTACTTCAGTCTCCACCCCTCCTTCTCTTTGAGGCAATGTCATGCTGTTTTGCTCATGCTACCCTGAAACCCACTCTGTATGGTTGTTGCATTTTCCATGGTATATTTATGATCTTGAGAAAAAAAATGTCAGTAAGGTCTTTGCCCTCCTGCAGTGACTGTATTCTGAGGTCAGCCTCAATCAACCATGTACATGGAGAAGAATATTTAGAACCTACTTAAATAACCAACCATCTATAAAGGCGATTTCCTAGTTCTGGATCTGAAGTGAACAATAGGGAAAATATTGTTTTAATTTTGAATTCAAATCTTTTTATCTAATGTGCCTATACAAATAAATTTCACATCAAAAAATGAAATTACTTAAAGCAAAAGTGATATGTCATGGCCATGAATAAAAAAGCTCAATATTATTAAAATAGTGATATATATACACACACACCATCCAGGTATATTATGAGTTAATATGGTCCTAATTACAATCTCAGAAAATTCAGGTATGATGGTATACATTTGTCATCAAAACTCCAGAGACTGAAGCAGGAATATCATGAGCCTAAAGGAAGCTTGGACTGTATCAGCAAACAAAACCAGATGCCAGCAAAACACTCATGGAATTAACAAGCTGTTTCTAGAATCTATATGAAATACAAAGGACCTAAATTATTCAATTTTTTGAAAAAATAAAACAAAATTACAATATTCCAACCGTTTGATTTCAAGACTTATAAAATGATAATAATCAAAACAGTGAGGCAGTTGCATCAAGGCTGAGAAATAAATTAATGAAACAAAAGAGCAAGGAATCCAAGAACAACATGCCACATGTGAATTCAGCAGATTTTCACTGAAATGCAGAGTCGGTTCCTTAGAGAAAAAAAAAAAAAGATCCTTTAGGTGTGGTGAGTGAAGGAATCCTCGAGTAGATGTGTAAGGAGTGGATGAAGCGATGTGTATTATTGGTATGAACATGGCCATGTCAAGGACCCATGCCTTAGGCCCAAAGGATTTGGCAACGTTTTGCTGCTGCCCCTTGGTATGAGGCTCAGAGGGACCAGAACTTCTTCTCATCCAACTGCAAATGTTAAAAGCGTGTTCAGATGTGAGTGTTTTCAAATGATTGACCAGTTTGTGCAAAAACTAAGAACTGCAGATTCTTCTTAGATGTCTGCATCCTGAGACTGCTCCTACAGAGACCTCCAACCAAACCTAACCAATATCTCCCACTGTGCTGTACATAATGAGTGCTCTGAGACTCCAGGTTGATGTGCAATCTGTGTTACTCCATAAAAATGTACATGCTCCACCTCATTACAGATTTTCTGTACATAATATCTATTTGTTTGTCCTTTTTTCATTCTGACCCTGCCCTTGTTAGATAAATTCAAGTCTTAGATATGAGGTTGGAACATTTAGGGAACAATATATATATATATATATATATATATATATATATATATATAGTTTTATATATTTAACAATATATATGTGTGCGTGTATGTATGTGTGTATGTATGTATATGGATATATTATGCGTGCTTCAAATGTGAAATATATAATATAAAATGATGTATGTCACAATAGCTTTTAAACGAAGCATATAAAGACAAAACAACTATATATAGTGTGATTCCATTTACATGGGATTATCAAAAAATATATGCTACTCTACAAAAATATATGCCAACTGGAATAGGCTTAGGAAATTAGGGAGGAATAGCAGAAAGAGATTACAAAAATTAAAATAAAGTTCATATTTTCTATTCTGATTTTAGCACACCAAATTTTCTGATTATATACTTTAAACACATTCAGTTTTTTTTTTTGTCCACTATACCTTAGCATCACCTAGCTAAATAATTTCAAGTTTTGGAAAAGTAAATAAAAATGATAATAATTAACAGAACATTACCACGCTGTTGGTAGACTAGGCTTAGATTAATTGGTTACACTATTGCTCTATGTGAACTGTTAGTTATTATTGACCTACCCAGACTTTGACAAATATTGAAAACTGAAAGAGTGATTGTAATTGGGAAGGTTTTGAATAAAGGAATAAACCCGAAACTGTGCCCAAATCTATTTTACTGGTGTTAGATTGCTGTGTTATAATTATCTTTTAGCTTTCATACAGTCTTATATTATTGACTGGGGTAATTTTTCTGGAAGATACTACAAATTACACTGCCAGTCAGTCTTGGAAAGAAGACAGTTTGCGAAGAGAAATGAAGACTTGAGAGATGAGCTTCAGAGAAGGTGGAGCAAGAATTTTTTTTTTGCATGACTAAGAATGTAGGATTAAGGAGTCTACATTTTGAGAACATCCTCAGGTTTAGATTAATTAGATTCTGTAGCTGAGATATGTAGTGAGGTAATCAAGGTGTTAGCCTTTTGTTAGGCACACTGAAAGTTCCTGATAAAACTGGCATGTAATCTGATGATCTAAGAAGAATCTCATCTAAGAACCAGTTAAATGTTAATCTATCAGTGTTATTTCTTGTGATACACTGTGTGAAAATTCCCATGTCAGAACTTGGACTGCAATGATAAGGGTGTTTCAGAAGACCACAAATCTGTGCTGATGTGGCAGGTATCAGAAGCAGAGGCAACTTCTGGTGCTCACTCAAAATGCTGGGTAGATGAGACAATTACAAAGGACAGAGCTTTATCAGAGCACAGTGCATGGTGGAGAGTGAGCAAGACTCTGGTAAGAACACATAGTATGTATGTACAGGTCGGTCTCCTCACTGCAGGAACTCCCCAAGAATTCACAAGAAGCAAAGAACCTCAAAGGGAGTACTGGATGTCTTTGTTTAGTATGCAGTTGTGGACATCAATTGTGAATTAGTCTCCTTCTGCTATGACAAATTGTTACAAATTATGACAAATTAGTGACTTCAAACAGATGTTATTATCTGGGAGTTTCCTAATCAGGGATCTAAAAGTGAGCCTCGGGTAGGTGTTTTTTCAGGAAATTCTGTGACTTTTTCAGTTTTTAAGGCTATTTCTATCCCTTGGCTACAGTCTGTCTTTCAAAAATATCTCCACTTCTACCTCTGCTTCCCTACTCTCACACCTTTTCATCCTCCGAGAAGGATTTGGGATACAGATCAGTGATAAAGTTCTTTTATGGTCTGCTGAGCCCTTGGGTTCAAGCCTCAGAACAAATAAAATAAAACTTCTCAGTTCTCACATTTGTATTCCATGTTCCAGGGATTTGGCATGAACATCTTTGAATGGAAATTTTTTGATCATCACTGGCACAAAGGTGTAGGTCTCATGAAGAATAGAAAGTAGAGTATGCGAAATAATAGAATATGGAATGTTTGTTATTTTTCAATATATATAATGATATTATTTGTATTTTTTTCAATAATGAGCACATGTGGGTTGCTGGAAGCTTTGGTTGAGTCCATCAAGAAGGAACAGGAGGTTATTTGCGAGGACGAAGCTTACTTATACAGAGAAATGCCAGATGCTGAAATGGACATATGTCACCAGAACATATTAACATCATCTCTTTGGTTAGAAGATTAGTGACCTCCAGGACTCATCATATTTCTAAAGGAGATTGTCTTCTCATCCATAATTAAATTTGTCATTAATCTAGGGCATTTCCATTCATTAAAACAAAATAGTAGGAGTTTCATCCATTTGAAATATTATGAATTATTTTATATTTAAAGGCTTGTAGATAAATAATGACCAAGGATTAATACTCACAGAGACTGTAATATTTGAACCATCTTTTAGGGCATCATTTTGGAGGCAGTGAAATCATTCTACATTTTTCTTTCTTTCATTACTGTTAATATCTTTACATTGCATTGTCTATCTGATCAAACAGAGGTTAAAACAGAATAAAAATTCATTTTCGATAAATAAATAGCAAATACTCCACAAATGATGCTTTAAAAATAAAAGAAACATATTTGTTTATATTACTAAGTCCAAATCTCTGGCATTTGAGTCATGTTTTTGATGCCTGGCTGTTCATAAGTCACTGGGAGAGCACATTAACATACACACATAGCTGTCCACCGATGCCTGGGTAAGGACAATGTGATTTACAGACACAGTGTGAAAGTTTTCAGCCATAAGTAAGAGTGACACCATGAAGCAAAGTGGGTCGACCTGGAGATGAGCATATGGAATGAACTTCCCTCATCTCAGAAGGGCAAATATTGCATCTGTTTCCTCATTTGTTCTTTCTATATAATTATACAAAATCATGTATGTATGTATGTATGTGTGATATAAAGCTAGAAGTAAGAGGGGGAACAGGACGGGTTCACAATGAGAAGTATGATCATCATACTCTAAGCATATGTATGGAAACTTTAAAACACATCAATTCTAAATTATATGCATCTGTCCCTGATCTTACTCCATCCCTTCATTTATAACGCCTCCACAAACACCTCCCATTAGCACTTCTATTTTTGTTATTATGCAATGCAGTGTGGCACGGAAACAGAAGGTAAACGCATTACCCCAAACCCTACTTCTTAGTATAAAGTTCTTTCCTTAAATCTTTCTGCTTTTTGTCCAACACGGTTTCAGTTCTTTGCTACCATTTGGGTGGGGTGTTTACGTATGTGTAAATACATATGTTTATATACACACATTTCCTGTGGAACTTTATCTCAACAGAGCCCCTTCCCTCTTCGTGAGCCAGCTGCAGAGATTATCAGGTTGCAGAGATAGATCGATATAGAGGATTTTAGTTTCATAACGATTCTCAAGTTTTAAAAAAGGCTTTAATTAGGAAAAATGTCTGCTTCCATCTCAGCTTGTATAATTTTGGATTTAGCAATTAGTGCATTAGGCTTTTAAATTTTTTGCTAAGTTTTTTTTCCTTACATTGCCTAATGATTAGCCCTAACACAACAAACATTGTTTCACTTTTCATTTGATATGTGAAAGGCACCTTCTTGTTCTCTATTTAGAAACTTCTTCATCCTAGAGTGTAAAATGCTACATCCCCACCCGCTTCTCTTTCTATTGCTGGCTATTGCCCCCTACCACTAAGGGTTACATTTGAGATCTTCCTGAGATCTTTCTTGCTTGTTTAGGAATTTATCCTTGGTAACAATAGTTGGCAAAACAAGCAAACAAACAAGAAAACAAAGCAACAACACAACAACAGCAATAACAAAAACATCAAAAAATATATTAAAAAAACCAAAAACAAAAGCAAGAGACTGGCTGGGTCATAGCTTCTAAGGGAGAACCTAGTACGTTATTTTGCTAAATGGTCATGGTATTAAACTGCTCCGAAATGCTTATCTTTCTGCACATAGGTTAGTACATCTCTCAGTCCTCATCAAGGAAGCTATTTTTTTTGTAGTACATAGACAAAGATATAGAGACTCACAAGTGGTCAACATACAGAGAACAAGAGACTATGCGATGTTCAGCTCTAAATGGAATATCTACATCACAACCCTCCCCCAAAGGCTAAGAAACCACTTTAGAAAAGGGGGCAGAAAGATTGTAAAAGTCATAGCAAAACAGTATTGGCCAGGCACCTGTTGCAAACTCAGGAAGTCCTACTTCTGGTTGAAATATTGGTGATTGATGGGTCCTGGGGATTAGGAGATTATTTTTCTTCAGGGATGTGTCCTCTGAGGAGTTATCACGCTCAAAGAGATATTCCTACACTCACACACTATAGGCAGCACCAAGTATACTCTGTGTGTGGGGGGACACATAATTGAGAGGAAGTAGTGACAGTGATGGGTAATGGGGAACATGTTGGTTAGTTTCATTCCAAGTTTACACAAGCTAGTGTCATTTGGGAAGAATGACCCTCGATTGAGAAAATGTCTTAAGTTTGCCTTAACAGCAAGTCTATGGGAAATTTACTTAGCCATTATTTGTTTTGGACAAGCCAGGCCCACAGTGGATTATGCCAACCCTGGGCAAGAAATCTTAAGTTGTATAACAATACAGGCAGGCAAGTCAAGAGGGACAAGTCAGTAAGCATCATTCCTCCATGGCTTCTTCGATTTCTGCTTCCCGCCTTGAGTTCCTGTCCTAACTTCCCTCAATGAAGGAGTGTGGCTTAAGAGTTGTAAGCCAAAGAAATTCTTTACTCCCCATATTGATTTTGGTCAAATTGGGACTGCTGAGACATCCAGCCTTGTTGATTCTCAGTCTCTCTATCATGAGACAACCTTTGCTGGACTACCAGAGCACATTATTTAAGCTAATAATAAATCCTCTTTTAATATACATACATATATGCATATATTTTCTTATGTAATAGTGTAAATAATATGCATTTGAATTCATTTTGCACTGTATCTATATATTCACGTTATCTATACATCCATAGATTCATATGCTCATATGTAATGACATGCATATGTACATATATAATTATGCACAGACATGTTATAGAGAATCTTTCAATATTCCACAGTGCATTGCAGGGATTAGAATTTGCTGAAGAAGTCAAAGAAAGGGCACCCACATCCAAGGTTTTGCTATCATAATTGAGAGAAGCAACTGAAGCTTTTCATTTATTACAGATAAACATTAATAACTTTATTTGACTCATTAATAATTAACTGGACCAGGCTCTGATTCTTATATAATTGTACCTTATGAAAGCCCACAGCAGAGAAATACTGTGCAAAATGCAAAACGCCAATTTTATCATGAGTAATAAAAATTCAATTAAAGTTAGAATAAATGTGCGAGTTAGTAACCCGAGCTTAACATAAAGCCATGGAATGTAAATAGATTTTTAGCAAACAGAATAACAAGGGTGTGACAATTTATAAAGCATATTGAAAATCTATCATTGCTTTCCTCATGCTGGCAAGAAAAAGCCCACATTGCAGGAGAGAAGAATAATTTCTGGCACTTTTATTGTGCTTTATAGCTGGAACATTCCAACAAGGAGGCTGAATGGGAAGCCGTCTATAGAGAGGCACGTTAAAGCAAATGTTTAAGACATTTTTTTCCCTCCATGTGCCTTTGGAGAGCTTGGAATTCAGCAGCGCTGGTGAAAGTTTCATTCTAGACAATACAAGTGACATGGCAGCAACTTGGAAGCGGAGCCTTGAACCTCCTGGCCTGTAGACTCTCTTCTTCTTGCTATTTAATGATGGGCCAAACCACCTAACATCTCTTATCTTCATAAGTGCAGAAGCAAAATTGAGGCCTTACGTTGTAGCAGTAAATGTTTCAAAGCATGTTAGGAAAGAGTTAAAGGCGGATGTGTGGTTACAGTGCCTTGCGTTGTTAGTGGGATTAATCAATGCCGAGCAAGGGATGAGATCACAATGCAAGGGGTGTATTTAGGAAGCTTTATTGCATCTTTCCTCCTCCTTCGCACAAATCAGAATGGCACATTTAATTAATTTTCTTCTTCTAAGGGAGAACCCTAGAAAGGAGTTTGTAGTAATCCTATCAGTCCTCAAAATAGTATTGGAATTTGTTTTTAAAAATGGATTTTAAAAATCATTCTAAATAAAACAACTATACTATAGTCACAATTTTTTAGTAGAAAGTGTATCAATAAGTTTTATCAATTAATTTCTTCAGTGAATTTAAATTGCTCAATATTCATATATTCTAAGGAATGTGACATAGGTTTTGAAAGTAAGTTAGAAGGAAATATTTCATAGAAGTGTTTTTAGTAATTATAACATGAGTAAAACAGGTTCTTTGCTTTGGACCAGGCCAATCAGTCCATTCCATGAAGCTTCTGACCTAGAATTAAAATACTTTATACATATGAATCCATCAGTGTTTGGCATACACATCTGGAGAGAAGAGGGACCCACTATTCTTCAAGGTAACCAGTTCTACCTTTGATTATTTATTTATGTCAATTCTACAAAAAAGTTCAAACTTTGTTTTCTTGCATTTTCCATTCCATCACTTCCACCTACCCCAGCTTTCCTATCTTCTCTTACTCATCTTCTAAGCAGCAGGCACTTTAAAAGCATTTTCAAAATGTTTTCTTTGTATTTTCTCTGGATCTTTTAAAAAATTATCTATCTATCTATCTATCTATCTATCTATCTATCTATCTATCTATCTATCTATCTATGTATCTATCTCTCCATCTATCTATCTATTTCACATCCCTCTCTCTTCTCTTCCCAGTCCCCCATATTCCCTCTTTGTTAACACCTCCCCATTCCACATCTTCATTTCTGTTTAAGAAATGGAAGGTCTTCCATGAATAATAACAAAACATGACATATCAAGTTGCAGTAAGACTTATCACCTCCCCATGTATTAAGACTGGGCAAGGTGACCCTGTATGAGGGGAAGGGTCCCAAAAGCAAATAAAAGAGTTGTGGATAGCCCTTGTTTCCACTGTTAGGAGTCCCACAAAAGGACCAAGCTACACAGTTGTAACATATATGCAGAGTGCCTAGGTCAGTCCCATGACGACGCCCTGGTTTTGGTTTTATCTCTGAGAGCCCAGGTTAGTTGATTCTGTGAGTTTTCTTGTGGTGTACTTGATCCCTCTCTCTCCTACAATGCTTTCTCCTCATCTTTTACAGGATTGTTCAAATTCTGACTAATTTTTGACTGTGAGTCTGCATCTGTTTCCATCAGTTGCTGGATGAAGTCTCTCTGATGCCAATTGGGTTAGGGACCAATCTGCTCATAGGGGATGGCCAGTTCATGCTACGTATCTGTAGTTGGAGGCCGCTCATTTGTTTCCCGGCTGCCCAGATCAAAATAATCACACAGAAACTACATAAACTACATTAATTGTAATATTGTTTGGCCAATATCTTATGCATATTTCTGGATAGCTCTTATTTCTTAAACTAACCCATTTCTATTAATCTGTTCATTACTACAAGGTCATGGCCTACTGACAAAGTTCCAGCATCTGTCTCCTCTCGTGGCTTCATGGTGACTCACTGACTCTGCCTACCGCTGTGGTACAATGGTTTGTACACTGTCAATTGTATTTTAATAAAACATTGATTGGCCAGTAGTCAGGCAGGAAGTACAGGCAGGACAACCAGGCAGGAAGTAGAGGTGGGGTGACCAGAACAGGAGAATTCTGGGAAGAAAAAGCCCATTTCTGCTGTTGTGACCCAGCCACAGAAGAAGAAAGATGTGACTGCCTTGCTGAAATAAGGTACCAAGCCACATGACTAACATAAACAAGAATAATGGGCTAGTACAAGTTATAAGAGTTAATAAGAAGTCTGAGCTACTAAGCCAATCAGTTTATAACTAATGTAGACCTCTGTGTGATTTCTTTGGGACTTAACGGCTGCAGGACCTGGCAGGACTCTCTGTATTTATCTTATCCAGCCTGACTATATTCTGTTAAGCCACTGGCTGGAAGAAGTTTCTTTATTAACCAATGGCAATAAAACATATTTATAACAGACAGCAGTAATCCCACATCACATATCTGCTTTTGATAGGAGTCTAAACTGGAGTCTTCCTTGCAGATCTTTGGGAGGTTCCCTTTTGTTAAGTTTTTACCTGACCCCAAATGTCCCCCTTCCCAGTAGTCTCTTTCAGTTTTCTCTTTGCTCTCGAGAGTCCTTGAATGGAAGAACATTTACAGCAGATCTAAGAGCAAGTGCAAAGATGCAGCACATTGCTTCTGGTATGGGTAAACATCACAAGGACAATTGAGTTCTGTCTTAAGGAGCAAGAAGACGCATAGTGGCAAGCAAGGTTAGAGGTATCTGCTCATCCAATGTCATTTAACATTGTACTCAGGGGCTGCCAGCCTAGAGTGTTTCCAAATTGGTGTGGCATCCATTTGACTTACTTAGCTCAAAGTCTTCCTAATTTTGAGACCATTGCCTGTGGTTTTCAGGTACAGATAGGGCTCAAGTGACATTGAGCATGGGGAATGAAGAGTATGAAGCCATTGTGAGAACCCATAGTTACAGGCTAAGAGATGTTGGCATACGGGATTAGGAAAGGTGATTGGGCTTGAGATTTATCTCGAGAGCCTGTCTGCAGGACTTGCTGAGAGATCACAAAAATGGAGTAAAAAGATTTTACTGTGGAATATAGACAAAGTGGTTTTTGAAAACAAAGAATAAGCAGATCCAAATAAAGTTTTACTGGAATGTGAGGAAAGTGATTCTGCAGGGCATCCTATTGACACAGTTAATCTGACTAGAAAGTCGGATATGTTTCTGGGTTTTGACATATCAAATTTGATCTGAGTAAGAGATTTCCCATCTCTAGGAACCTCCATCTCTTTATACAAAAAAAAATGAAAGACTTATCTCTAGTGACTTCTAAAGGCTAAGTCATTGAACTGTGTCTGTAGGATTAAACAAAGCCTTTATTTACTAAAGGATGCTCTGAACCCAATAGTGACATTGCAGGGGACATTGTTTCACAGGGGCCTATAGGGAAAATATTCCACACAGGAATAATACAAAATCCCATTAGAAATGTACTCAGTGAATTGAAATGTCATTTACGGCTTGCAGAAACAAGCCCATTTCAATGACCTGACCTAATAAAATCTAAGAGATAAGCATAACTTTGCCTTACTAACTGTTGAGCGTAGTGAAAATGCATAATCTGGTCATTACACACCACTGAGTCCCTCACAGTGGTTTGAGTTCCTTTGCACAAAAGGAAACTAAAAGCTCAACAACTCTTGGGTAGGGAAAGAATTTCACAGCAACTGAATTATATGTTATGGCATCATTGATTGACAGCAAAAGTACAGAGTTATTTAGTGTTGCCTTGTGAGTCTGATGTGGTAGAATAAAAACAGGTGGGAACTTGGGTTGCATACCCTGAGTATGTTTGTGCCCTACTGATGTTTCAATTGTTCACTTTTTTTTCCCCTGTTTGGATAAAAGGTCTGGGTGGGAACCTTAGTTTGTCATATTAGGACCTATTATGTCAAGGTCGTTGAGTACAGATAGGAAACCAACAACAGCTAAGGTGGAGTGGAAGGCAAACAAAGGCACATTTGGTATCAGTGGGAGGAAGACCTGGGGCAGACTAGGGGGTGTGTACAATGCTCCGCCACCCCTCCCTCCTTTCCTTCAGCGTGAATCAGCGAAAGAGGAAAGATTATTCCACAATGTGGTCAACAAATGCCTCTTATTAACTTTTCACCCCTTCTGAATAAAAGGCTTCATTTTGATGCCTTCCATTTTAAATCTCTTGGATGCATTCCTCCGAATTTATTTTCAAGGTACTTTTTCGTTATTCCTTTGATCACAGCTGTGATGGTCATGATTCATACCTGGTGTTTGTTGGGAAGTCGCTAGGGTGGTTTTCCCTACAGGCTGAGGTTCAGTGTGTTTTGGTGTGGTCTTCTGCCTACCTTTTGAAGGAGTACCCCGTTGATCCTGACACAGGTGATCTGTAATCCACACTGAAATCATTAGATTTCGGGGCAACAGAGTATCTAGCCATGCTCTCGCTTTTATTGTGTTATAATGCATTTTATGTGAAAGGGCTACATTGTATGGTTTAGGACATAAATCCTGCAGAAGTTCTACTGACAGAGGGGTGCTGTCCCTGCAGCTGTATCATTAAACGTGCTGACTGGATAAAATGCAAAGTTCACTCCTACACTATTTTAAAAAATGCAAAAAGAAAAAAAAAGGGCAGAGGAGACAATTTTTATTCTAACCAGAAGTATTTCAAGAACTCTGAAATGGAAGATAGCTGGTTACTTTACACTGCCAAATATCAGACTCTAAAAATGATATGACACTAACTAACGAGACATCAAATAAATTTTAAAAGTAATTTTTAACAAGTTTATTTTAATTACTTTGTGGGTATTTATTTGTGGTGTGTGTGTGTGTGTGTGTGTGAAGGTTGGATGGGGCACATGCTTATGTGTATACACACGTAGAGACCTGAGGTCAATGGGTATTCTCTTTTATCATTCAGTGTTTTGTTTTATTTAGACAATGTCTCTCTCTAGACCGGCAGCTCATCATTTTGAATAAAATACCTGACATGCAAGCGACATGACATGGGACCTTCACTCTTCACTCAGATTCTGGGGTTCTGACTTAGGTCCTTATTCTTGTGCCGGGGTCTTTACCAACTGAATCACCTCCCAAGATGCCCCAAGTTTTTGCTTTTAACTTTTTTGATTGCATGTTTTGTTCTGTTGTGTAATTGAAATACTATATTCCATCCATTTTGTCTGTATTTAATTTCTATTGATGGCAACATGAATTTTCATTGATCCTAGTAAAGACTAAACATTACTTTATGCTTAGTTAACTTGGTACTGAAAAGAAGGGCGTAGCAAGTAAACAAAACCAGAACAAACAAAATAATTTTTATTTGAAACAAAAGCTACCATGAGAAGCTAATTGGAAGTAACCGAGACTTCACTAATTAATACTGCATAGCAGTGATTTTAAGTCAGAGTGAATTTCAGCAGGTTTTATGTTAATGAATGGTTTTATTTTTAATGGACTTTGGTAATTTTCCTCTTATCATCCTTGAAAAGTAATGTATGCATTTATCCATAATACATTCCTGGATTTTGTGCATATTGAGTGTATTAATGGCCTGCATGTGTACCAGAGAAGAGGAAACTAGTATGATGATAAAACAGCCTTAGGAGACATCATGACATGCCCCTGACAGAGTCAGTGAGCCCTCAGCCCATTCTTTTCTCTCTTTGGATTCCCAACTTTAAGACAGTTTTCTATACTGCAGTGGTTCTCAATCTTTCTAGTACTGTGACCCTTTAATACCGTTCCTTATGTTGTAGTGATCCCAATCAGAAAGTTAGTGCCAGTGCCACTTCACAGGTGCAATTTTCTACTGTTAATGAGTCATCATGTAAACACCTGACATGCTGGATATCTGATGTGTGGGAAAGGGTCAACCCCAAAGTTGAGAACTGCTCATCTATAACATACAGCCTTCTGTTGTGCGCCTACACAGCCCCCTGGGGCCCAAAACAGTGGTCATTCTACCATAGCTAGGAGTCTTTAGAATGAGGAAGCCCAAATAAACCTTCTTTAAAATGTTGATTATCTCAGTTGTTTCCTTACAATGAGAAAATCTGCTTATCATAAAGATTAGACACAGAATAAATTTATAATTTCAACAAAAATTTAGGGTGAATGAATCTTAATCTAACATTTTCTGCCTTGGTTTTTGATATTATTATTTCACCAAAATTTTGGGTGTTCAGCGTCACCAGTAGAATTACTAAATTTTGCAATTCCAGAATTCAGCACAGGCTTAGGTGTGTTATCTTGGGTGGTATTGTTATCTAACAATAACAGCATTTTCACAAAAGGGTGGTTGGCAAGATGTAAAATAAAATACTTAACTGCCCTTCTGATGTATTTTACTGGTAGGATTAGGGTAATAAACATGCTTTAAAATCACTAGAAATACATTTTCTGCATATGGGTATAACCCCAAACTCAGTACACACATAGTTTTCACTATGATTTTAATTTTTAGAAAACAAGTTATGATCTTATTTTCTAATTATGTTAAATATTTACTTGATCCTCACCTTAAACATACAAAACAAGAAATTTTCAACATCTGCCTTTAATCTTTATAATATTTTTCCTCTTTCTAAAATATACACAAATTTTACATACACATAAAATTTCTAATTTATGTATATTTTAAAGTAGCAAACTAATCATATGTGCACACATACACCATACACTTGAAACACACAAACAAATTTACATATACTCACATAAACCACACACTCACACCACAATCATATATCACAATCACATACTCTCTCATACACACTCACACAAATCATATACTTGCACCCACTCACACATACTCCCGCATTTGTACATTCACACACACTTACTATACAATACACTCTCAATACTCTCACACACATACACTCATACAATCAGAGACATCGCATATGCACACTCACACACTCTCTCATACACACACACAGACACACACTCACACACTGTTACATCATTTTTATCCTTCATCCTAAACCCTATCCTTCACCTTGATTTTTGTCTTCATTCCATAATACAGGATAAAGAACTCCTCTAGTACTTTATAGAGGAAATACTGCATTGGGTGCACAGAGTATTATAAATTCTTATCCATGGTCTGGGTATAAAGATGCATTCCTTTAACCCCGTCACTTGGAAGGGAGTCAGGGGCAGGTAGATCTCTGTGAATTCAAAGCCAGCTTGGTCTACACAGAGGGTTTCAGCCAGATAGGGCAACATGGTGAGACCCTGTCACCAAGACCCAAAGTTATAAACCATAAATTTCTCTGTACAATACAATTAAACCTCAAATCACCTATTTTTTTTATCAAGTGGATCTGAATAAATTCCAGACCTCATGCATTTTGTAATTAATAAAGGAAACTGCGTTTGAAAGGATCAAACCTTGTACCGAGATTCATGCCAAGTAATCAAATCCAGTTTGTAGGCACTTTTACAAATGCACTTTCTGCTCCTTACATCCTCCGTATTTTTGGCAAAATTAACAAATACTCACTGAGAACTCCATGCCAGGATTGGGTACACAGGAACACACGGAATGCTGTGTTCTGACTTCTCAGCACCTATGCGGCATGCTGAGTCTTTTCCCATTCTGCCCCCTAGCTGTTGCCCTTGGTGAGCCCGGGGACGGTAAAGTTCACAGCGGCTGGAAAACTGGGTTCCTGCCAGTGTAATCAAACTGTTCACTGAAGGTCAGGAAGTATGTGTTGACAGGCGGCTTGAGAGTGTGGCGAAAAACACAGGGGAGACATTTAATGAATACTAACATTTCTCTCCTCAACCCCAGATAATTTCCCTTCCTGCAGTTCGAAGTGGTACCCTATCGTCTGACTCACACCTTTATTGTAGCAGGCACACTCTCTGCATTAAGCATAACCCTCCCCGGCTGTCACCATTCCTATTAGTTTATCATTTTAAACCCTTCCTTTGAACATGTCCCCCCTCCTTCTCCTCTCCCTCCCCTAATGCCACTCTTTTATAGCTTCCCAGCCATCCCTGCTGTTTACTCTTTTATTCTGATGTAACCAATCCTACGCAGACAAACCCAATTCATTCCAAAAGGAGACTTAATGTGCCATAAAACTAACAGGGAGATTGCTCTCAAGGTGGGCAATAAGCTGACACAGCACACAGGTAATATTTATATAGCAATCCAACTTCGAGAAATACCAGCCAGTGCAATGCTGGCAAATCACAGGGTAATTATCTGCTTTAGGTCCTTAATCACCAGAGCAGAGTCCTTCATAAGCAAACACACTAGTGAATATGAATCTGGATACAAAAAGAACAATGAGACAAGGGGAAGCTACCTTCTGTGCAGAGCTGAGGAAGGGGTGGAGGCCTCTTCTAGCCTCTTTATGTAGATCAGAACGTCGACTGGTCAGTGTTAACGGTCTCTCATCACAGATTGGCACAGGTCCCAATAGTGTGAGCTGAGGCCTGATATCTAACCTGTGTATCTTGATTTGGTTCCACAACATAAGGGAGAAATTCTCCTAACGGAAATGTTTGCTGCAGGGAAACTGCTGATACCACCATTATGGGAATCAGTAGGGATACTCTTCACGATACCGAATATACAGCTGTCATGTGACCCAGGCTGTACCACTGAAGATGGTCTATCCAAAGGACTCGACACTCTCACACTATACTTGAACAGCTATGTTTATTACTCCCTGTCTTACTTTGCTTTCTATGGTTGTGTTAAAACACTGAACAAGCCAACATGGAGAGGGAAGGGTTTGTTTCATCGTATAGCTTACAGGCCAGCATAAAAGGAGACTTTTATGGCAGGTACTTCAGATAGGAACTGAAGTAGAAACTTTAGGGGAACATTGCTTACTGGCTTGATCCCCATGACTTACTCAACTTACTTTCTTGCAGCACCCAGGACCACCTGCTGGGGGTGACATTTCCCACAGTGGGTTGAGCCCTCCCACGGCAATCATCAATCAAGAGAATGCCCCACAGGCTTGCCTCTAGGCTACTCTGATGTATACATTTTCTCAACTGAGATTCCCTTTTCTCAGATGGATCTAACTTGTGTCACAAACAAAGAAAAAACTGATCAGAACACGCTAATGTTCAAAATAGCCTAGATGGCCATAAAGAGAAGAATGTATAACAAAATATTATATATATATATGATATTATATATATCATATAATTTTACTTGGTAAGAAAATGAGATGATGAAATTTGAAAGAAAATGGACAGAACTGAAAAGTGTTACATTCAATGAGATGACTCGGTCTTAGAAGAACAGACATTATATGTGCATTCTCAAAAGAGGGTCCTAATTTCTAATGATTTTAATAAAAATAAGGTAGTGTAGACCCTGAAACTAGGTAGATATTTTTAGTGTGGATCTATTTTAATTGCCTTACTTTGAAATAACCCAGAAGAAAACATAAATTAAACCTCTGATCACATCAGTTTCTGCAGTCTTCCTAGACACAGGCACTTACTCTAAAAGGGTGACCAGAAATATTGTGTGGCCCTTTCTACCACAGACTTGGAAATAGGTGTGTGATGTGGGATTCCCCTCTGTATGCTGTGAATATTATTGGTTAATAAAGAGGGTGTTTGGGGCTTGTGATAGGATAGAGTGGAGATAGGCAGGGAAAACTAAACTGAATGCTGGGAGAAAGAAGGCAGAGTCAGGAGAAGCCATGGAGCTGCAGCCAGAGATAGACATGCTGAAACTTTGCCGGTAAGCCACAGCTACATGGCAATTTACAGATTAATGGAGATGGGTTAGTTTAGGATATAAGTGTTAGCCAGAAATACGCTTAAGCTATTGGCCAAACAGTATTGTCAATAATATAATTTCTGTATGATAATTTTGATGACAAGCAGCCAGGAACAAAGAAGGATCCTCTTACAACAGATATGAAAGTTTAACATTTGAAGAAAGGACAAAGACACATCTCCTGAGTGTGCAGTTAAATTCTGGACCTCATATCTTTACCCTGAACTTTGTCCTAACCATCATGAACAACCAATGTCCACAGATAGGCAGCATGTGTGGGGCCTATTTACTACATCCCTTTACCACATAGGATAATAGGGCTTAATTTTGGAGCCAGAAAAATTTAACATATCTAGCTTTTTCTTAAACTCAAATGTATTATTAAAGTGCATATACAGAAGCAAGCAAGCTAACAAAAAAAAAAAAAGAAATCAGCTTCAGCCCTATTGGGTTCTCCACCAAGATCCCAAGGGTAATTCTGCTGCAAGTGTTTTTCTCATCTTCATTGCTATTACTCATCAAAATAGGTTCCATCGCCTGGATGAACACAGACATTCAGAAGCAGATTCATATTAGAGAAATCCCTGATGACTATGTCAAGATTGAGCTTGAGAGATGCCTCAGTGGTTAAGAGCACTGGTTGCTCTTCCACAGGACCTGGGTTCAACCCAGTATTCACAAGGTGGTTCATAGCCACCTGTAATGCCAATTTCAGGGTACATGCTGCCTACTTCTGGCCTCTGTGAGCATCAAACTTGCACGTTCTGCACATGCATACATGCATGGAAAATACCCATGAACAGAAAAACGTTTTACTAAATAAATACTTAGATTTTATTAGTAGCTCACATTTATTAACAGTCGCCAAATGTTAGTCTGTGTATAAAGCATTTCATGTTAGCCCATCCACTCTATCTCAGGTTCATGGGTGTTAGCTGTCATCATTGTTTGTATAATACAGATTAGGAAAAAGGAGACCAAAGCTAAGTGGGTGCCAGTGTATCAAACCCAAGTAATCAAGATTCAAAGGGCCTGAAATGACATGGTATTTCCTCTTCTGCAGAGTAAAATATGTGTGTTCTCAATTTTCAAAGGTCAGAGAAATAACCAAAGATAACATAAAAAAGTAAAACACAGTTTCCAATAGATAATAGCACAAGTTCCTATATATCAGTTTAAATATTGAAATACAGTTATTTCATGAGTTCTTGATTAAATTGGGAATGCCAATAAAAGCGAGAGACTTCACATGACTCCGACTAAAGCCCTGATATAATAATGATAGTAATTTACAGTCCTAAGGAAATATTTTCTCTCACCTTTCTCATTCTACAACTGAAGGAGTTTGTGGACTGAAGTGATGCTTCTAAAGATTCATGAGTATAAATGGCAAAGAGAGAATAGAAACTTGTCCCCTTAATTCCCACTGATCTCCCATTTTCTTATTCACTTTTCACACAGGGCTGATGTTCAATAAATCAAACCATAGTGTACCTGACTTTGGTACAGATACAGACTCTGAATGTATCTATATGGCAATGACGGCATCCATATTTAAAATATTTAAATATGTGTATGTGTGTCTGCTTGTCTGTATATGTACCATGTATATTCAACATCCAGAGATGCCTGAAGAGGGTGTCAGATGCCCTTGGAACTGAAGTTACAAGTTATGAGCTGCCTGATGAGGGTGTTGTGAGCTGAATCCAATTTTCTGCAAAAATTGTAAAGACTTTTAACTTCGGAGCAATCTCTTCAATCCAATAGTTCCTACATTAATCTTAAGAAGTCACATTTATCATTTGTGTCCAGTTAAATTTAATTTGAAAGCAGGAATGTTATCATTTGCCAGGCAGAAGGGATAATGTGTGGCTGTTTGCTTCAGTGATCTAACATCGATTACCCAACTATGGATTACATGCTTCAGGAAAGAAGAACATAAGCTCTTACTTAGTTACATGCCGTTGTATGTACTGTAGATGTCACTTGGAGATAAAGTGGGTCTAAGTAAAGAAGACTGTATTTACTGTAAATATCACGGATAAAATTCTTTGTTGATTTGGGGATGTTGAATGTATGTATGCTCTGTTTATAAATGTTCTTCATTATGATTCCATTTCGGCAACATATGCTATTAAAATCATTACAATCATAGTAGTGATGTATTAAAGTCATAGTAGGGATGCTGCAGAAGGTAGAATGACAGTTCTTTAAAGATGCATCTCTAGTTTGAACTTTAAAATCTGTGAATATGTTAATTAAGAGAAAGGAATTTGCGACTGAGGCTGTCTGGGATTATCGAGGTAGGCCCATCTCACACTGTGGAGAAGAAAACAAGAACACAATTTAGAGAAGCATGGTGGGAAGGAGAATGGAGACTTTCCAAGTATAGGAGAGAAATAATTTTCTCTTGTGGTTTTAATAACAAAAGAGGGCACAGCACAAGGAAGAAGGGAAGTCTCTGGAAGTTGGGAATGGCCTCAGCTAACTGTCAACAAAGACACAGAGATCCCAATCTTAGAACTATAAGTAAACAAAATGAGACTAAATCTGAATGAATAAGGAATTGCAATTTGTCCTAGAGCTTCTAGAAGTAACATAAGGCATTCTTTCTCAGTCTGATAAGACCAATTGTCAGATTTCTGACAATGAAAGAGAACAATGAATTGGAATTATTGTCAGTCATTAAATGTATTGTTTTTTGTCATTGCAAAACAAGGAACTATACAAACTATACAAGCCTTCTTTTCACATTCTTAGTTAATTTCGAAACTGGGAGACAATGTATTGGAGTGATCTGTCTTCCCACTTGAGTCTCTTTCCCTATTTTCTGGTGTCCCATTTTCTCAACTCCACTCAACACATGTTTTATGGACAACAGTACTCTACATGCCCAGTCATGGCTTCTGTTTCTACGCTTCAATTGGAGACACACATTGTGCTTAACCAGAGTATTTGTTGTTATATAAAAGTTATTCAAGTAATTTATATAAAATATAGAACTATGAGAAAAATAAACAGAATGATAGCCATTAAGTTTTGTTTTCTAGAGATAGATCCATGCTGCATAGAACTATGTAGAGAGGGACATGTAACAAGTGGTTTCTTTCCCACTGAGCAGTTCCCAAAATGTCAGGGTTCAGTGCTAACCCAGACACTAAAATATATGCAGTCATCTCATCCAAATTTATTTTCTTTCTGTGAAAAAGAGCACAAACACATCCTCAGCCCCAAATTAATATAGGTCAGGTCTTTTCACAATTCATTGCAAGGGCTTTTTCACCTTGCCTTAGCAAGGTCACCTTGGTGTCGCCATGCCAGATCTGTCTGCAGCAGATGTTTGCCACTTTCTTCCTCTCAAGTTGTTTGCAAGGAGCCGTGGCACGCTCCACAGTTCCTTTTCATTATTAACCACATATGCAGTTCTTCCATTGGAAGAGCCATTTGTAAAATTCCGCATAACATCCTTTAAGGGATCTTTAACTATAACATTAGCAAAATATAGTTGTGTGAATTGCAGGAATGATGATCTGCAAAAAGTTTATTACTCTTGCTTTTGAATTGAGCAAATGCAATTGTCCAAGAATCACTATCTTAAAAGTATTAATCAATCTATTCTTTAGTATAAGAAACATTGATCATAGTACTCTGCTAAAATATCTTCTAGATTTCATTTTGCTCTTTTGTGTTAGACAAGCTACTGCTTTAAGTTAAGAGTTTAATATCTTAACTGGCAAAGCCAGGAAGGTGCAGCCATAAAAAGCATTCTATTTTTTCATAAAACTGCTGAAGAATAAGTTTTTCACTTAATACACACTTCTGCCATAGCTGAATCATAATTAATATACTGTAATTGCTGATTATTGTTTACTCTACCTGTTGATCTATACAGACAGGTACCTGCTTGAGTACTTGTCTGGCAGCTTCTAGAAGCTCTCTATTGGAAATTGGCTCATTGCTCCCTTTAAGAATTTTACTTAGTGGCTCAAGGTCTTCTATAAGAATATTATAACTAAGGCTTTAACCATTGTATATCTAATTAAAAGTTTGTAGACTCTCCCCCTTTTAAGCTGCAAGACTGCCTAGCTGATAGGAAAATGAAAAAAGAAAGCATATTCAACTAATGATTCTGGCATAACTGGACAATCAACACATGAAATAATGTAAACAGATCCATATTTATCTCTAAGCACAAAACTCAAGTTTAAATGAATCAAAGACTTCAACATAAAACTAACTACATTGAACCTCACAGAAGAAAAAGATAGAAGTACATTTGAATGCATTGGTACATCTCAAACATAGACTCAGTGGCATAGACATTGAGAGAAAAGTTTAATAAAGGAGATCTCCTGAACTGAGAAGCTTCTGTATACCAAAGAACATAGTCACCAGTCTATAAAATAAGAAAAGATCTTTACTTCTCACTAATCCACCCAAAAACATATGAAGAACTCAGAAAATTAGTCATCAAAAGAACAAATAATCCAATAAAAATATGGTACAGACCAAAACTGAAAGCTCAACAGATGACCTTAAAATGACTAAAAGACACTTAAAAAATGCTCAACATCCTTAGCCATTAGAGAAATGCAAATCAAAACTCTGAGATTCCATCTTATCCCTGTAAGAATTACCAAGATTAAAACCACTGCTGACACAGACACTGAGAGAAACAATTAATAAATGGAACCTTTTGAAACTGAAAATTTTTTGTAAAGCAAAGGACACAGTCAACAAAACAAAATGATAGACTACATAATGGGGAAAAATCTTCACTAACCCCACATCAGACGGAGGTCTGATCTCCAAAATATACAAAGAACTCAAGAAATTGCTCATCAAAAGAACAAATAATCCAATAAAGAAATAAAGTAGAGACCTAAACAGAGAACTCTCAACAGAGGAATCTAAAATGGCTGAAAGACACATAAGGAAATGTTCAACATCCTTAGTCATCAGAGAAATACAAATCAAAACAACTCTGAGATTCCATCTTACACCTCTAAGACTGGCCAAGATCAAAAACACTGATGACAACTTATGCTGAAGAGGTTGTAGGGAAAAGGGAACACTTCTGCATTGCTGGTGGTAATGCAAGCTGGTACATTCCCTTTGGATGTCAGTATGGCAATTTCTCAGAAAATTAGGAAACAACCTTCCTCAAGACCCAGTAATACCACTTTTGGGTATATATCCCAGGATGCTCAATCGTGCCACAAAGACATGTGCTCAACTATGTTCATAGCAGCATTGTTTGTCATAGCCAGAAACTGAAAACAACCTAAATGTCCTTTGGTCGAAGAATGGATTAGAAAAATGTGGCAATTTACATAATGGAGTACTACACAGCAGAAAAAAATAACAACATCTTGAATTTTGCAGGCAAATGGATGGAACTAGAAAACATCATTTTGAGTGAGGTAACCCAAACCCAGAAAGACAATTATCATATGTACTCACTCATAAGTGGTTTTTAAACATAAAGGAAAGACAACCAGCCCACAAATCACAATCCCAGAGAGCTTAGACAACAATGAGGACCCTAAGAGAGACATACATAGGTCTTATCTACATGGGAAGTTGAAAAAGACAAGATCTCCTGAGTAAATTGGGAGCATGGGGACCTTAGGAGAGGCTTAAAGGGGAGGGGCATGGTAGGGAGGAGAACAGAGAAAAATATAGAACTCAATA
Source organism: Myodes glareolus (assembly GCF_982192425.1). Lineage (NCBI taxonomy): Eukaryota > Metazoa > Chordata > Mammalia > Rodentia > Cricetidae > Myodes > Myodes glareolus. The sequence goes on from NC_142034.1 coordinate 29,586,128, forward strand.
AAAATAAAATAAAATAAGATAACCACTGCTGACAATTTATGCTTAAGAGAATGTGGGGTAAAGGAAAAAACCCTCTTCCACTGCTGGTGGTAATGCAAACCAGCACAGCCGCTTTGGATCCTAGGATGACGATTTCTCAGAAAATTAGGCAACCATCTACATAAAAACTCAGACACAAAAGATGCTCAACCATACCATAAGGACGTGCTTAATTATGTTCACAGCAGAATTATTTTGTCATAGACAGAATCTGAAAACAACCCAAAATCCACCTCTTTTACAGCAATGACAAATGAGAGGATTCATCCTTTGAATAGCTACAAATACCATAAAATATCTTGGAGTAACTCTAACCAAATAAATGGAAAAACCTGTATGATAAGAACTTTAAATCTTTGAAGAAAGAAATTTAAGATATCAGAAATGGAAAGATCTCCTATTCGCTTGTGAACGTAGAACCAACATAGCAAATACAACAATCTTATTAAAATCAATCTACAGATTCAAGGTAAATGCTCACTAAAATTATAGCAAAATTCTTCACAGACCTCAAAAGAACAATCCTCAACTTTATAAGAAAAAATAAAAACTTAGGCTAGCCTAAACAGTCTTGAAATCCTGTACAATTAAGGAACTCCTGGATGTATCACAATTTCTGACTTTAAAGCTTCACTACAGAGCTACAGTACTGAAAACAGATTTAAAACGAATATGAGGATCAAAGGAGCTGATATCAATCCACGTTGGATACAAATTCACATGTCTACAAACAGCAGATTTTTGACAAAGCAGCAAAATTTTGAAATGGAAAAGAAGCATATTTAACCTGCTTATTTATTTTTAATTGTCCTGAAGCTGCAGTTCCCCGAGGCTAGCTTTTCTGCAAACCATCCTGTCCAGTTCCCAGCTGAAGCTGGACTGCACAGTAGGAGGTAGGACACATGCTCCCTCCATCTGCCCGCTGACCGTCACAAGCTCTAGCAGGTGTAGCCACACCGATTTTTAACTATCCTTTTTATTTTAACTTGCAATCATAAAATGAGAAGAATTACTGAATCCTTTCCTCTGTTCTATTGACTGACTCTGGGCTGCTGACCGTGTGGGGTTAAATTTATTCTCTAAACTCTGTCTCCTGCTTGCCTTTCACCCTCAGGTGGGTTAGATTCAGCTGGCCATTGTGCCATGGCGCCTCAATCTCAATGGTAACCTAGGCGATTCTTGGACTAAATGCCTTATTCCCTTCACTTTTCCTACCCATTTATTTATTTATTTATTTGATTTGTTTTTATTGAGCTCTACATATTTCTCTGCTCCCCTCCCTGCCTCTCCCTTCAATCCTCCCCCAAGGTCCCCATGCTCCCAATTTACTCAGGAGGTCAGATCTTTTACCCCTTTAGCAAGCAATGAAAGTTGTATCTTCGTATCTATCATGCTTACAGATTCTAAACATCTCTGCCACTGTTTCTGCTCCACTTAACTTCCTTTAGCTATCAACATACATAACTCTATACTCTTTCCTTATCCCATGTATTTAACTAATTATTTACAGATTTTTACTCCCGATTTAAATTTCCTGCTCTTGTCTATACTTCTTTAAATTCTATTCTCTATTTCTGAGCACTCATACATGATTGAGGAAGAGGCAACAGGTAGGTTATCAATGGGAAATTGTGATCTTGTGTTAAGAAGAAGGCAGTTGGATGTTCTAGTTAAGGCTGCTATTGCTGTGATGAAACACCGTGACCCAAACAACTTGGGAAGGAAAGAATTTACTTGGCTTCTGCTTTATCATCATTGATACTATTTAAAGTAAGTCAGGACAGGAACCTAAACAGGGAAGAAACCTGGAGGTAGGTACTGGAGGCAGGTACTAGTGCAGAAGCAATCTGGAGGAGTGCTGCTAATTCTCTTGCTCCTCATGGCTTTCTTAGCCTGCTTTCTTTTTAATAGTTTTTTCAAGACAGGGTTTCTCTGAGTAACTTTAGAACCTGATCTGGCACTCTCTTCCCTTCCCTTCCCTTCCCTTCCCTTCCCTTCCCTTCCCTTCCCTTCCCTTCCCTTCCCTTCCCTTCCCTTCCCTTCCCTTCCCTTCCCTTCCCTTCCCTTCCCTTCCCTTCCCTTCCCTTCCCTTCCCTTTTCTTCCCTTCCCTTCCCTTCCCTTCCCTTCCCTTTTCTTCCCTTCCCTTCCCTTCCCTTCCCTTCCCTTCCCTCCTTCCCTTCCCTTCCCTTCCCTTCCCTTCCCTCCTTCCCTTCCCTTCCCCTCCCTCCTTCCCTCCCTCCCCCCCTCTCTCTTTCTTTCTTTCTTGAAAGGGTTTTTCTGTATAAAAGCCCTAGCTGTCCTGGAACTCACTCTGTAGACCAGGCTGGCCTTCAACTCAGATATCTACCTACCTCTGCTTCCTGAATACTGGGATTAAAGGCATGAGCCTTCACCACTTGGCCCCGAGCCTTCTTTCTTATAGTACTCAAAACCAACAGCTCAGGGATAGTACCACCCACACCAATTGCTAATTAAGAAAATGCCCTACAGGTTTGTCTACAGTCCAAGCTTATGGAGACATTTTCTTAATTGAGGTTACTCCCTCTCAGATGATTCTAGTTTATATCAAGTTGACATAAAACTAGTCAGCATAGCTGGAAACATAAAGATATGTTTCTGGATGTACATTCTTTTCTCACTAATACATATCTCTGCGTTATTTTTCAGCCTAAAACCCAAACAGTGAGAACATAATCAAATCCGAGATTATTTATTACATGTTGTGTAATTCTTTTCACTATGATAGATTATTTGCTTGTCTTGATAGAAGCCAATTATGAGTTTATCCATACATGATTCAGTGAAGTCACTCTGTGTACAGATAATTTTAAATTCCTCACTGTTATTTTCAAACAACAGTGGTCTTGTAACCTTGACAATGATCATATCTTATAGGTCAGAAAACAAACTTTCATATCTCGTAGAGGAAGGGATTTCCTTGTCATTCAACCTCAAAGTCTCAAGTATTCTTTGGCATGGCTGTTAGTTAGGTCTCCATTTTGTGTGTGTGTGTGAATACGTCTGTTAGGCAGCCCCTGTGACTCAGCATGAGTCAAACAGCGACAGGACAAACTTGTATTTTCTTTCATTCCACATTTATTAAATGCTTAATTGCTTAATTTCTAATGGTTAATTGCTTAGTAGCTTCTTTCACTTCACGGAATTGGATAGGCTATTTTCTTTGAGTCAGTTGCTATAGCAACCAACCTGAGACTCACTCAGTTTTCTACACAGTGTGTGTATGTGTGCGTTATGCCTGTGCCCATGCCTCTTTCCTTGGAGGACAGAGTTCTTTTGTCACTTTCTGCTTTATTTTTGAGACACCAATGTGGTAGTTTGAATGTATTTGACCCCCATAAGTTCATAGAAAGTGACATTATTAGAGGGTGTGACTTTGTTGGAGTATGTGTGGCCTTGTTGGAGAAAGTAGGTCATTGTGTGGATGAATTTTGAGGTCTTCTTTGCTCAAGATTCGTTCATTATGACATTCAATTCACTTCCTATTGCCTGCAGAATCAAGATTTTGCTCCCTCCTCCACTCTCAGCTCCTTCTTCATAACCATGTCTGCTTGCACACCACCATGTCATATCATGCTGATAATGAACTGAACCTCTGAAACTGTAGGCCACCCAATGAAATGTTTTCCTTTATAGGGTTTGCTGTGGTTATGGTGTCTCTTCATAGCAATTGAAAACCTAACGAAGGCAACAATCTTTCACTGAACCTGGAATTCATTCTCCATTTTCTGCTACATTGCTGGTGATAGCCCTCAGGACTGGCTTGATCTGCCTCTTCCTCATCCTAACCTCCAGTGCTGGGTTGACAGACACATACTGCCATGTTATGGCATATTACTTTTATATGGGTGTTGGGGTTTTGTCACAGTTCCACATTCCTGAAAATTTCTGACAGTCTTTCCATACTATAAAATGAAAGAAGTTAGCCTTTGCTATTTGCTGCTCATAGTGTTGGATGATAATCATTTCTTCCTTATCCATAAGTTACCTAAAAAACAAACAAACAGACAAAAGCAGAAAACAATGTCAAGCTGTTGTGTAATTGTTTTTTTCCAGTATTGTAATATTCTACCTGCTGGGGAGCTCTTTCAACCAGAAGGTACACAACTCAAAGTAGCTTGAAGTCCCTGAAACTGACCAGAATCTTTAGGCTCTTCTATGCCAGAGTAAGCAACCGCCAAACAGCAAGGAAGACTCCCAGACTAACCAAACTGCTGAGAAGACTCAGGCAATCTGAGGTGCAAAGAAGACTCTGAGACCAGCATCCTGAAAGAAGCAGAAATCAGCCAAGCTGTCTGAATGAGATTTAGACCAATTGAGGAACCTGTAATAGACACTCTCCAACCTGTTGAGCTAACTGCATGTTGTGCAGTATGCTCCAGGTTCCCAGCTTTTTGAATTATCACCTATGTTGGGGTGGGCTTTGGTGTCTTTGAGTCACTTCTGCTCCTGTAAGTAACCTTTAACTCATACTCTTATAAGCAGCCCCAATACAACTAATTGTTTCACCAAGTTGGACTTTGCTGTTATCTGTATTTGGTCTGTCATGGGTTTCCTATCTGGAGTGAGGAGAAGTGTTATGTATCCCCCGGAAAAGTTTTGTTTGTCACACACTGGCATGGACCCCTCACTTTGAGTTAGTCACCAGAGTCTAACAGGTTCCCAAAACCATATAAGTTATTGCTGTTGCCCTTATTTTTCTCCCAGAAGCTGAAAGTCAGGTCCTGTTTGTTAAAGACACTGCATTCTTGAAGGCAGAGTGTGGTGGAATCCAACCGGAACTGGCTGTCTCCCTGTGGACTCGCTCTTGCAGCATCTGAAGGTTCTATGCCAGCTGCCAAGAGAGTGGAACAAAGCAATCAATAGTTTTACCCAGCGGTTAATTCCACAAACCATTGCAATGGCCAGCACAGCAAGATGTTGACAAGGAGCAATAGTGGCACTTCTGTCTTGGGGGTAACCTACAGTTGTCTGAATGAATTTAAGGTCATTGACTTTTTAGATTATCCTGACCATTACAAAGGAACTTTTTCATTAAATCTAAGGAGTCTCATCTTTATTATCTCCTTTATCTGGGAACCCTGCTTGATATATGATGGTGATCCTTTTGCCTATTCTTTAATATTCTTACTTTTTTAATTTCCCATTTTTCATGACAAGTGGCTTTCTCTTGTACATTTTTCAACTCTCTGCTATTGTGTCTGGTCTACACTTCTATCTGTTCATTGAACTGAAACTCAGATGATACCCTGGGTATGTACACAAACAGAGTCTTGTACATGGCGAGCTGTTTCCTAACGCTCTTTATAATTTTGGGTATGAAAATTCCCTTAGACTGGCTTGTACTTGGAAATACTGCAAGCATGGCTTAGGAGTATACGTTTGTAAGGTGTTTAATTTTTTTCTTTCTAGAACTTCACTGTTGCAAGGGATGGTGCCGCTTGTTTGTACTGGCTGCCCAGCTAGCTTGGCCCAAAAATAACCACATAGAAACTGTATTAATTAAATCACTGCTTGGCCCATTAGCTCTAGCTTCTTATTGGCTAAGTCTTACATGTTAATTTAACACATACCTATTAATCTGTGCATCACCACATAGCAGTGACTTACTGGCAAAGCACGTCTATATCCATGGCATCTCCTGACTCTGTCCTTCTTCCTCCCAACATTCAGTCCAGTTTCCCCCCACCCCCCACCTACCTAAGTTCTGCCCTATAGACAGGCAGTTTCTCTATTAACCAATGAAAGCAACACATATACAGAAAGACCTCCTACACCACTTCATTGCAAATTGGGATCAATCCTCATATTCTCTCCCTCTTTAGAAGCCCACACATCATGCATGTATACAAATTTGACTTGAAATTCAAGTGTGAGGTAGTTTTATAATTCAATAATTAAAGAAACACTTTGCTTCCACATTCAAACACCAGAGACAAAATCTTTTTGATATATTTTACCAATCTGTTCTATGTAGGAGTCAGTTCTATTTTACTAATTACCATTCGTCCATGATTTCATCTTCTGTGATTATGAAATGAAAGAATATAAAGGACAGTTCATCAAAGTTGATGACACCTTCTGGGGCAGCAGCAACCTCTGTTCATTTCCTTACTGTACTTTACAATATTCTGTTTATATCAAGTCTCTGAGAATTTTGCTTGATTTTTCAGGTCCTTAGATATGAGGTTAAAGAATACTAAGCATAGTTTTTAGATTTTGGGGGTATTTAGCTGAAGTGTTACAGTCCCGAAGGGAAAGGTCTCCTGGTAGTCAGGATTCAAGAAATACCACGAAGTCATACCACACAACAAATCTGACACAGATTTTTTTGGGGAGAAAAACATAGGAGGGTGACTGAACTGAATGGAGGGCAGGCTTCTATGAGTTCCTTGGGGGTGTTTTCCAGGATAGAGAATTCTAGGGTAGGGATTGGTGGAATTTCAAGTCTTGATCTTGGAATCAGCTCAGTTTGTACTCTCAGGAACCCTGTAATAACCTCTCTTGGGTGCTGAGTGAAAGAGTCTCAGAGGGTTTTGGTTGTTCTGCAGAGAGGAACATTTTGGTGACAGTCTTGGAGAATGACAATAAATGCAATATTGACATTTCACACTCATCCAACTCTTTACAATTTGCAAAAAACTGACTTAGTTTTCATCAGAATCTGTTAAATTGTTTATTTTTTTAATTTTTAATTTTCCTCATTTAAAAATGCAAAAATTTCTAAAAGGATAACAAACATAACAATGGATTTTATTTTATTTAATGTAACTTATACTTTATTATGATATTTGGTTGTCTTAACCCTCATTTTCCAGATGAAGATTCTGAAGATAGTAAAGATACTTTAATTCCCCAAGTTACATTCTCTTAACAACTGAAACTGCTTTGAATAAAGGTATTTTGAGTTTAAATTCTGAAGTGTTTATTTTACAACATTATTCCCAGTACTCCATATTACTATTTTGCAATCTTGCTTCCAAATAATGATACTCCTGGGAGGAAATAAGGTATTTAGAAGTAAATTTCTGGAAATCATCTATTAAAGTAGCAGACCCCATCCCCAAGTGGATCCTGGGGGAGAGATGGTAAGGAAAGCGGCCATTAGATAGCTCCTGCACAATGAGGCCACACCCACACTACTGCTAGAAATAAAATATTCATTAACAATGAAATCCTTATCAGCATATGTGGCTAGACATGGAAAGGGAATAACTGGTAATGGGTTTATCCACAGGTGTACGGGGAGAGCAATGACTAGAAGAGTAGATGATGCATACAAATCCCACATCTGACACACTGTAGTTCTGGGTCCTTAACTCAGTAACAACACACATTTTCATGTCTTTTGCAATAGAAACACTAATATCATTGCCTGGGTGAGTTATTGTGAGGGCCAGGAAGGTTTATTTTGGCTTACAGTTTGAGAATACCATTCATCATGGTAAGAAAGGCATGGCAATAGGAACATATGACAACTGGTCATATTGCATCTACTGTCAGGAAGAAAGTGAAGAATATCTATCTGGCTTCTTTCTGTTAATGCAGTCTGGACCTCTAGTCTACAGAATGGTGCTCCCATAATTGGAGATAATCTTTCCATTAACTTAAATAAATTGACTTAATTTGGGTAATTCTTCCCTGGCATACTCAGAGGCTCACCTGATCTAGACTACTCTTAACAGACATGCCCAATAAAACTGAAACTTCTGGTCTAGATAACCTGTCTTTTATCTAACATTTTTCAAAATGCTTCCTTTCACCATACTAATGATTATAGGAAATACCATTCATCCATATGTAGCTTATTTATTAAGCACAATAATGTCTATATATGTATTATTTGTCTAATCCATATGTGTAACATGTAAAGGCCGGAAACTGAAATGCTTTACTTTAATCTTTCCCAAGCATTTCCAGGTTTTTTTTTTTGGATTTAATTATCCACGTTGGGCACCATTTTGTAACATGAAAAGGCCGGGCCTGCTTGTTTGAATTTTTCTGTCCTGCCCAGCCCCCCACAGCCAGCTGTTAAGTCCCAGAGAAAAATCACACAGAAATCTCTGTAAGTTATAAAGCTGATTGGCCCTTTAGGTCAGTCTTTTTACTGGCTAACTCTCACATCTTGATTAACCCATTTTTTCTGATCTATGTTAGCCATGTGGCTCAGTACCTTTTTTAGTGGGGGCAGCTCACATCCTGCTGCTTCGGTGGCCTGGGCAGGAGTGGGAGGAATCAGCTTTCTCCTTCCCAGAATTCTACTGCTCTCCTTGCATCACATATGTAATTTATCCCATAGTAATTTTTGCTTAATTTAATATTTTTAATAATATGGAATATGACATAAGTTACGCTTTGTGTGTATTCTACCCTACTTATTTCTAAATATGAACTTTCAACGTCATATAAGTTATAGAGTCATTTGAGAGGTTTAAAGAGAAAAATAACATGTTGTGCCCAAATTATATATATATATATATACATATATATGTATATATATATGTATATATATTATAGGTGTATGTATGTGTGTACAAACATGCACACATATGCCATGACATACAGTGGAACCCAGAGGACTATCCGAAGGAATAAGTTCTCTTCTGTCATATGGGCTTAGGTCTTCAGGCTTTTACCAGTTGAGCCATCATACTGGTCTATATAATTAAAATTTAAAAACCAACTTTCCAAATTTTGTCCTGTTGGCACTTGAGGTCTGGGAAATTCTTTGTATGTGATGATCCTCATTCGTGATAGGCTGTTGAGCTGCAGCCATGGCTCCTATTGCTAGCTGGCTTTGCATGATAAAGTCCTCCATTGAAGTGATCCAGATGTTATTACAAAGTCTCTTTTGGGAGGATAAAATCCTCAGAGTTGGGAATCATTGCTTTAAATGATCAAGTTGGTTTTGTGACAAAGAAAACATAAGAGAATGAGGTAGAGAAGTGGTTACGGAAACTCCATCTGTCTTCCTGGCTATGAGGTACAGGGACAGAGAAGAAACACTCACTCAATTAACAGAGCTCTGTGAAAATGAAGAAGAATAATACAACAGGGTAGCAATGTAATTAGGTTTGTGCTACAGTGTTAGGTCTGCTAGTACAGAGACATAACCCTATTATTTGAAAAGAGAGAATTAAAAAAAAACTGTCGTAAGAGCTTCTTTTTTCCATTTTTGGAATTAACATTTATTCATCTCTGGGATTACACTGAGGTTTGATAAGTGGGTTTAAAAGTTTAATTGAGAATAAAGTAGCAATGAGACACATCCAAATATGTTTAAAAAGCACCACTGCGATTGCAATACTCCGAGTCCAAGAAGGTTTATTCCTAATTGTTTTTGAGAGATAAGGTGCTCCTATCTTCCTGACATCAGTGAGAAAGAAACTGGCGAACACAGGATAGTGATGTCAGCTTGTGCTCAGTGCATTCTAAGGTAAATCTCTCTTTAATCCTTGCCTGCAGCCTGACTCTAAAACCAATCCTGGCTCCAAGCAGGGGCAATAGAACGTGTTCCACATCATTTAATTTTTGGTTTAGTTTTGAGTATGCATTACTCTCAGCATTAATTCAACTGCAGAATCAGTTTCTCTAGGATCTGGTCCCTAATTTGTTTTTCTCATCCCCTCTTAATGCCTGGACTTAATATGTTCTCAACCTGTTCTTCCCACCTTGCTGAGACTGTTTCAAGGATTTCTTTTTAATGGCTCTGGTTTCTGAGCTAAACTATATTTTTAAAATGGGGTTTCTCCTGTTGTAATCACAAAAATACCTTTTAATTATTCACTGAAAATCAAATGGAGACCTTTGTATTTATGACATAAAAACATAAGCATTTTTGTTACTTAATTTGCAGTCCAAATGGAGAACTTCTATCTCCAGCCCTGAACATAAGTCATGACAGCAGCAACAACAGACACACTGTTGTGAAAGATACAATTGGCTTTTCTTTGCATCCATTTCTTCTAGGACTGAGGCATCTGATAAGAAAGCAAAAGATGTGCCTTTGACCATCAGTCACAACTCCAGAGTATCAGGTTTGAAAGAAGGTTGGTCATATTGGAAGTATGGAGTGCTCTGAACTGTGGGAGAGTGTGAAGAAGTAGAAATAACTACAATGTTGAGAAGGAGGAAGGGGAAAGAAAACCAATGGAAGGGACTTCCTTGCATTAAGTTGATGCTTGATGGTAAAATAAGGAGGCATTTTATTCCACCTCTGGTGCAGCTCTTACCCCTCGATACAGAAATTTCTCTTTGCAACAAAAACCATTACAGAAAAACACCGAAAAAGAGAGAGCAAGAGATCCTGTAGTACACAGCCTGCAACACAGCTCCTGTACCCAAAGTTTAGGGAACATTGTGGAAGAGGTGTCAGAAATAGCCTAGGAACTAGCACAACATGAAGCCCCAAACTCAATTTCCTATCATGATATATGGTTTAAAATTAAACAGACATCTCATCTATTTCCTCTTCCTTGGGAGATCCATGTGTCCCTCTTAGGGTCCTCCTTGTTACCTTACTTCTCTGGGGCTGAGGATTGCAGCCTGGTTATTCTTTTCTTTAAATTTAATATCCATTTATGAATGAGTACATACCATGTTTTGTCTTTCTGAGTCTGGTTACCTCACTCAGGATTTTTTTTTTAATTTTAATCCATTTGCCTATGAATTTCATGATGTCATTTTTTTCACTAAGTAATACTTCATCATTGTGTAGGTACATCACATTCTCTTTATTCATTCTTTGGTTGAAGGTCATCTAGGTTGCTTCCAGGTTTTGTCTACTATGAATAATGCTGCTATGAACACAGTTGAGCAGATGTTCTTATAGCATGATTGAGCATCATTTGGGTATATGGATGCTGGGTCTTGAGGTAGAGCAATTGCCAATTTTCTGAGAAACCACCATATTAATTTCCAAAGTGGTTGCATGAGTTTGCACTCACACCAGCAGTGAAGGAATGTTCCCTGTATTCCACATCCTTTCCAACATAGGATGAGCAAGGCAGCAGGGAGGAAGGTGTTAAGATCATTATGGGGAAACCCACTGAGACACCTGACTTGAGCTCATGGGAGCTCACTGACTCTGGATGGACAGTTAGGAAGCCACCATGGGACTGACCAAGGCCCTCTGCACCTGGAAGACAGCTGTGTGGTTTGATCTTTCTGGGGCCCCTAGCAGTGGGACCAGGACCTGTCCCTGATGCATGAGCTGGCTCTTTGGAACCTATTTTCTATAGTGGGATGCCATGATGCAGGAAGGATGAGCTTGGGCCTGCCTCAACTTGATATAACATGTTTTTTGATTCCCATGGGAGGCCTTACCCCATCTGAATGTAGATGTAGGAGTAGTATATAGGGTGGGAGTAGATGGGAAGTCGGGGGAATGGAATGGGAGAAGAGGGAGGGGAAAACTCTAGTTGGTATGTAAAATAAATTTTAAAAATGATAAATAAATAAATAAATATATTGCTACCTATCTATATTCCAGAACTGAGGAGGTCGATATAGGGGATCAAAAGTTAATGACAATTTTCATGTACATAGTGAATTTTGGGCCAGTTTGGGCTAAATGTGCCCCTGACTCAAAAACCAAAACTAAACAAAAAACCAACCAACCAACAATAAACAAAGAACTTGAACAGATATTTCTCCAAAGGAAATATATAAATAGCCAATAATTAAGCTGCAAGTATGCTCACTATCATTGATTAATCAATCATCAATGAGCCACAAATCAAAACTCTAAGGACATGTCATTCACACTAGGAATAGTTATTGCAAAAGAAATGAAGAGTCCAGCAAGACGGGCCCATGGGTAAGTTGTTTGCCTGATTAGATCCAGGAACACACATGGCAAAGGTGAGGGCATACTCCCAAAGTTGTTACCTGTCTTCCACACATGCGCATATGTTCATTCACCAATAAATAACTAAAAATATAAATATAAAATAATAAAACTGAGAATAAGTATTGGTGATAATGTGAAAAAATTACAATCCTTATACAGTCAGGAGAATTATACAAAGATATAACTGAATTCAAGACAAGAAATTTTAAGCTTAGGATTGTTGTATTATCTGGAATATAAAAAATTAGGATTCTAAATAAAGTGTTACACTCTCATACTTGAGCATTAATTATTCATGATGACTAATCTATGAAAACAATGTGAAGGTACAGGGGAGATGAATGGATAAGAGGATATGATAGACACATATTATAATATCATCTAGTTTTAAATGAAGGAGAAACTGCATGGGTGAAACAAGCCGGAACTGGGACTCCAACACGGTTGTCAGTGACTGGTGTGCTGCAAATGTGCGGTTGTTATTTGCGTTCAGAGTCTCTGTTATTACAGACAAATGTGATCTGGAGATCTTCCATGCAGCATAGTACCTGCAGTTAACAGGATATTATGTCCCCACTTCTTCCTCTGCCTCTCTCTGTCTCTCTGTCTCTTACCTTTCCTCCTCCCCCTTCTGTTTCCTCCCTCCTCCTTTCCCTACCTACTTCTCCTTGTATCTCTCTCTGTCTCTGTATCTCTCTTTCCATCTGTCTTCTTCTCTCTCTCTGTGTGTGTGTCTGTGCATGTGTGTGAGTGTGTGTGTGTGTGTGTGTGAGTATGTGTATGCATGTGTACACCAGAGGTCAACCTCAGGTGACATCTTACAGTCACTGCCCACCTTATTTTTGAGTTAAGGTATTTACTTGACCTGGAACTTGATAACTGGGCTTATGTGGCTGAACATCAAGCCTCTAGGCCCTACAGTCTCAACCTCAGTGCACTGGGACCATACATCTGTCCCGCCACAGTCAGCTCTTCTGCATGGGCATTAAAGATTTAGCTGAGGTCTCGATGTTCGCATGGCAAGCATTTTACCAACTGGAATATCTCCCCAGTCCCTGTCAATTAAGCCTTAATCAAGCAGCTAAAAATGTTTAAGGTATGGTAGAATAGTAAGCTAAATTGTAGTTGTAATGTCAGCAATTCATCAGTCTGCTGAGATTAAAAATATAATTACAGTGAAATACGTAAAACAACTGATATTTGTTGAAGGCTGCTACAGGCCAGCACCTTGCGCTAAGCCAGCCTTTCTCTGCGCCCCTATACTAACTAATGCTTTGCAAGCTTCTTTCTCAATGAATTGGAAAAACCAGTGCCAGCTGTGAGTACAGAAATACCTTGCAGGCACCATTGCCAGGGGAGTTCATGAGCAGCGACCAAAATAGGGCAGACTATTTTTTCCTGGGAGTCTGACTACCCAGAGGGGCTGCCTTCTCTGCCTTGAAGCTGCTTTGTTCATTTCTCAGTGACAAGAGCCTGGTGGCTGTCAGGACAAGATCCTTGAAAGCCCAGAGCTAAATTAGAAGACAACCTCCCCTTTCGAGGCTCTAACGGAATCATTGCGTTCCGAAAGTTGTTCTTGAACAAGCTCCTAGGGACGGCCATTGGACTGTGAGACTTTGTCGTATACCAGAAGGCGATTACGAGGGCTAATGGTACCCTGAAAACCTGGGCAGCAGATGTTGTCAGCTGCCCCTGGGGATACTTCCTCTTCTACATATGGACAGCATACAATCCTTGCCTCGTGTGTCTCTCCCCTCAAGTGCCCCACCCTCTCTCTTACCACTAATCACCCCCTTGAAGTGTCATGACTATACAGCTACTTGGTGAGTTACACGCCAAGGGAAGTAAATCCTCAGAGGGCAGGGAATTTGTCAGTGCGGTATTAAAACAAAGTGTGGAGCGGAAACCTTCCAGCAAAAGTCAAGCTTGCTAACCTTTCAGAGACAACTGTATTTAATTTGAGCTGAACCAGGAAGACAGTTTAGGAGTATTATGAGGTTTATGCACAGGCTCCATATTACCCTAAAGGCTGCTTGCAATTTCAGCCCCAACCCCCACCCCCAGCACAACATCTTTTGCAGCTGTAAATTGAATTCTGAATTGCATTTCATCTAATAATGGCGCTCCAGTCACTTGCGTGAGTAGGTAGTCACTACTTGCTAGCCCCAATGAGATTGGTTTCCTGAATGTTCCTTCTGTTCACCATTTCATTATCCCTATACCCCCAAGGAAGCTGCTAAATAGATCTCAGAGGAGTATATCTGTATTTGTGTGTGTGTGTGTGTGTGTGTGTGTGTGTGTGTGTGTCTGTGTGTGTGTTGGGAGGGGTGTAAGCATGTGTGTGAGTGTGAAGGCCAGAGAACCTCGAGTATTTTTTTTGGTGGGGGGGAGTTCCTCACCTTAGTTTTTAAAAGAGTCTCTGATTAGGACCTAGAGCTTACCAATTAGGCAAGACTGGTTGGGCAATGAGCTGTGGAGAACAGTCTATCAATGGCTTTCCAATTTGGGGGTTATAAGCATGGTCCACCATGCCTAGGTGTTTACACAGGTGCTGGCCACTGAACTCAGGTTCTCATGCTTGTGTTGGAAGCAGTTTGCTGACTGAGCCATCACTCCAACCCCAGAGATGGAATTTTAGCACAGCTCCCCAACTTGATATTCTTGTGTTCATTTCCTACCTTCTTTGATTTAAGGTAACATATAAACACTTCATATTGTTGTCAGAGTGATCATTCAAAAATTATGCTCTTCTCTTTTCTTGCTTGAAACTTCCATGGTCCGTAGACTCGGTTTTACTTACAGAGAAATTTGTGGTCGTTATTTCTGTCTACCACAGTCATGCTTCTTCATAGTTCTTTGTTTCCTTATTGCCTTATATTATGGCTAGGAAGCCCCAAATACTCATGATATCCTTAGATTTTAAAATATAACAAGTAAATAGACAGGAGAGAAATCATAATTCTTGTTTACAGAAGAGGAAACTGAAGCCTGAAGGGATCAGGCAGTTGGCCCAAATTTACACAGTAAATGACAACATCAGAATTTGATTCTACATTCTTTATACCAGTCTATTACATTATTTGTGTGACTCTTAAAGTTTCAAAGATGACTATGCATAATTTGTGATGAAAAATATGATTAATGAATAAGAACTATTTCTAGTAGGACTTAGCTCAGAAGCTGTTCCCTATAACTGAGAACTAGGGGACTGTATCCATCATTTTTCCAAATCTTCTTTCCCTAACCATCACAATCTTCAGAACCCACAGTCTAGGAGAGTCTCGGGCATGTCCTGTAGGTCGCATAGAATCAAGGGAGACATGTTTCCAGCATTTGAAGGAAATTTAATACCTGCAGTATTAAATAAAAACACAAATAATAGCAATCGGATATTCAATCTGTGAGAAGAGGCTTGCTGTAGACACAGTTGGAGTCTCACCCTGTTTTCTAGGCATCCTTGCCGATAGCCTATTGACTATCTTCGTGGAGTTCATTTTGGTGGTGGGGACACATTTTAGCCTATTAACAAGAATATCAGAAGGGAGTGGGATTGGCTGTGTTCACCAGTGACTACAAGGTATCCGTGGATAAATAACTATTTTCTGTGTTTCTCCAATGGGGAAGATCAACACAGGGGTCTTCTTGGCACCATCTCTAGAAGTCCCCCAGGGAAGAGAAAGCACAGTTGTCTACGTTGAAATAAGTTGTTGTGCCTCACATTGACCTTCCTCTGTTCAGTCATAATATATTTTTTTCCTACTGTGACTTCCTGGGACACTACCTAAGCAAAAAAAAATATTGAATGAAAGAAATTTATGCTCTGAAGCATGCATGAGCAGCCCATATATGGCAGTTCTGTTGAACTTTTCCATTTTGGGTTTCATGGTCTAAGTTGATGAGGATGACTGACCAGGTCTCTTCCTCAACAGGGCACCAGTTCTCATTACAGATGGTTGTGAGCCACTATGTGGTTGCTGGGAATTGAACTCAGGACCTTTGGAAGAGCAGTCAGTGCTCTTAACCACTAAGCCATCTGTCCAACCTACCACCTAAGCAAACACTGCAGTTAACTCCCTTCACCTCCAGTTTTACTTCCAGAGAAAACTGGATTATTAGCTTAAGACTGACCTTCTGAAGAGATGATCTTGGGGCTGGAGGAAGAGGGGTGGGCAGGAAGAGGAGAGGCCAAAGGAAGGATGGAGGAATGGAGGGTTGTTAGGAGGGGAGGAGATAGTCAAAATATCAACTTGAAATTAAAAAAGTAGTTGATGCATGTAAACTGCTTTCCCACCCAAGGAAGTGAGAGTCCCTGGAGACCAATGATCAAAGAAGAACGCTGGGGCAGGGCTTTAGATACTGTGTAGTTAGAGGCACACAGATCCATTTCTGTTGTTTCTATATGCATTCATTGTCAAACTCTGCAGTTGTACTCGTTGCCTTCTAACAAATTCTCAGAGAAATGCTTATGGTTTCTTCTGTAGGGCTTATTATTTCTGTACTTTTTCTTCTGATCCTGTCCTAGCTCACCTTTTCCTGGTATGTCACCTCCATCCTCTTTCTGTTCTTGGAGTTTCTTCTTCTTTTTTTTTGTTTTTTGTTTTGTTTTTGTTTTTTTTATTAATTTATTTATTTGTTTATAAAAATTTCCACTTCCTTCCCTCCTCCCATACCCTCCCATTTCCCCCACTCCCTCTCCTCCTCCCCCCCCAACTCCCTCCCTTTCTTCCTCTCCAGTCCTAAGAGCAGTCAGGGTTTCCTGCCCTGTGGGAAGTTCAAGTTCCACCCCTCTCCCTCCAGGTCTAGGAAGGTGAGCATCCAAACAGACTAGGATCCCAGAAAGCTAGTACATGCAGACAAAACAAGACCCAGTGCCATTGACTATGGCTTCTCAGTCAGCCCCCATGTCAGTCACATTTAGAGACTCCGGTTTGATCACATGCTCGTTCAGTCCCAGTCCAGTTGGCATTGGTGAGCTCTCATTCAATTAGTCCCCTTGTATCCGAGGGTGAACGCACCCCACACAGTTCTGGTTTCCTTTTTCATGATCTCTCTCCTTCTGCTCCTCATTTGAACCTTGGGGGCTCAGTCCAGTGCTCCGATGTGGGTCTCTGTCTCTATCTCCATCTATCGTCAGATGAAGGTTCCCTCTAGTCCTGCCTTTCTTGCTCACGTTCTCCCTCCTTCTGAGCCTATAATTCGTGATCCTAGAGAAGCTAAATAAGAAGGTGAACCTGAAGAAAATCTTATAGTTATCCTCTTGGATATTGGAAGTAGACAAGATTGCCAGGCAAACTTGGGTGCAGGGGGGGTGGGGTGGGGGTGGAAGTAAGGGGAGATGGTTAGAGAGAAGGGAGAGGGGGAGGATTGGGGATGGCTTGAGGGAATGGGAGGGGGGAGTAAGGATGGATATGGGACTAGGAAAGTATATATCTCAACTTAGGGACCCATTTTAGGATTTGCAAGAGTCTTGATTCTGGAGGGGTTCCCAGGCCCAAGGAGAGGTCCCCAGATTGTTCCCTGGGCAGTAGAGAAGAGCGTACCTGAATAGGCCCTGGTCCATAACCATACTGATGAATATTTTGTATATCACCATAGATCCTTCATCGGGCGATGGATGGAGATAGAGACAGAGACACACATTGGAACACTGGACTTAACTCCCTAGGTCCAATTGGAGTTTCTTCTTTATACTCTTTCCCAGTGGCTACAATCTTTATTGTGTTACAGAAATGACCCCTGGGGTGTTCTCTATTTCTCAAAGAGCTTCTTAGAGTTAGCAGACTCCTTTTACTGCTGTCTGCTGTTTCCTCTCCCACTGTCTTCTCAGCCTACTGCAATCTGGTTTCTACTCTCACACTTGAATGAAACCTTGACTTCTATTACATTTTGGTTTGGAAATTTCCATGTCAAAACTATACATGTTTTTAAGGTGCCATTTGGTGTTTCCTACATGTATATGTTTGTAATCTTTACACCGTGCTAAACCTTTCTGTATCTTTGATTATTTCAAATTTCTTTGTGGTGAAAACATTGAAAGTTTTTCCTCCCAGTTCTTTAAAAAAATTAATAAATACAGCTCATTGTCCTTTCTTTAGTTAGTCATCAGTACAATTGGACTCAAGATCTTTTTTCTTCTCTCTGTGTAACTTTGTACCTATTGATCAAGCTTTATCCATTCCTCTCTGGAGCAGTTAGTTTTGGTTGTTGACCCGACACACTCTAAGATAAAATGGGAACTGAGTCTCAATGAGTTTCTATTGTCTAGATTATGTTGACTTGTGGCTGTGACTTGAGTACCTTATTTGAGGTGGGAAGACACACCCATAGTGGGTGGTACCAGTCCCTAAACAGAGGATTCTGGGTTGTGTAAACATGGTGAAAGAGAGGTGAGCACAGGAATACCTGCATTAATTTATTTCTCTCTGCTTTTAACTGGGGATGTATTAGGACTTTAAGTTTCTGATGTCCTGACTTTCCTAAAATAGTGAGTTGTAACCAGTAAATGTGAGTCAAATATAGCCTCTCTCCTTTATCTTGATTCCATCAGAGCATTTCATCATAGCAATCAGGAAACAAAAGAAGATATTATTTCTCCCCTGTTCTTCCCAATGTCTAAAAGCTAATATTCTACTCTGAACTTCTATGACACAAACTGTTTTCAGTGCTATGTATAATTGAACTCATGAAGGATTGTTTTTGAACCTAGGACATAGGACTTCATGCACACTTGGTAAATATGACAACATTGAGTTCTGCCATGTGTGACAGGATTTTATTCATGTTATGGTCAAATAGTCCTCCACTGTAAATATCTCTGACACAATCACTATTCATTCATTGGATGATGGACACTTAGGTCATTCCCATTTCTTGGCTACCGTGAATTGTTCTTCAGTAAACATGGGGACAGTGGTCAGATGTTTCTTCTACATACTAATTTCATTTTCTTTGGATAAATACCCAGTAGTCTGATAGCTAGACCATATGTTGGTTCTATTTTCACTCTTTTTGAGGGACTTCCAAACTGTTTTTCATAATGGTGGTACTAAATTTACACTCACACCAACACTGTAACATTTTTTCCACATCTTTATAAGTACTTGTTTTCTTTAATCTTTTATGTTTTATCTTTCTTCCTGGAGTAATACGGAATCTCGCCGAGGTTTTCATTCGTGTTTCACCGATGAGTAATCATGCTGGGTGTGTTTTCATAAATGCAGTGTCCATTTGTATGTTTCTTTTTGAGAAATGCCTATTCAAGTCTATTGCTAACTTCTAAGCCACCTCTTTCTAATGAGTTGAGCTTCTTATATATTCTGGATATAGTCCCTTGCTAGATGTACAGTTCAAAAGATTTCTCACCGTTTTACAGGCTGGTTCTTTACTGTCACTTTACTGATTGTCGCTTTCCTGTGCAGAAGGCTTTTCCTTTGCAATGTTTTCATTTTTCCACATTTGCTTTTGTCCTCCTTGCTGCTTGAGTCATGTACAGAACTGTCTTGCCCACTCTAGTGGTTTTAAGATCTTTAAAAAATGTAGAAAATGTTTTTGTTGCTTTAGTCTTTTATTTAGACTATTGAAATATGTAGTGAATAATAGAGCTCTACTCCTATCATTATGCATGTGGGTGTCTACCTTTTCTGGAATTATTTATTGAAGAGATGGACTTGTCTTAGAGCAGGCTGTAATGGGTGTGTTTACTAATAGGCCTTATGTTTTCTATCAGTTTTATGATATCACCATGCCATTTAGATTATTGCAGTTTTGGAGTTCTTTCTCTCAAGATTCCTTTGATTATTCAGCTGTGGTTCCTTCAAAATTTTAGGTTTGCTCTGGCCAGTTAAATAACTAACCTGTGATCAGCAGTCTGAAATGTCTCCACTTTTCTTTTCTATAATCCGATTTGCTTGTCGCCATATCCAACTACAAATGATCAGCCCTCATTATCTTCCCTATAACTGATAATACAAACACAATCAGCAATGTTGCTTGCAAAGAAAATGCTCAATGGTGCTACCTATTATTACAAAAATTATTATCACTCATTCTCTAACTTCTAAGGACCTATCTCAGAGCTCTCCAGGAACATTCTGCATTTCCTTGTGTTTTCTTTGTTTTTAGTTTTTCTGATTCTCTTACTTTATTTCTTTCTTCACACCACATGCTTTTGCTGAAATATTTGCATTTCTTTAAATTCTATTCTCCTCTGTTCTTTCTTTCTAACACAAGCTCCCAATTCATAATTATTTATGGAATTATAACTTTTATTTTATCTTGCAAGAACATCTTTGGACATTTTCAGGAGCAATCACACTGCACATGCTATTTAAAGTGAATTCCAAATCATCCTTTACTCCCCTCTCTATTTCTTTCTTAGAACTTTCTATCGTGAATGGCACAACCTCCTTAGAAGCTCAAACCAGAGACCTAAGTATAATCTTATTCCTTCCCTCTCCTACATCAGTTACCCCTCCAATAGTGTCTAGATTGCCACTATAGCCCATAGATGGCATTATCTGAATAGCTCCCCAATCTGCTTCCTCCCACAGACATTCCTTGAGTTTATGGCCTCATGACATGTTGCTTGGATGATTGCCCTAGCATCCTACTCAAACTGTGTCTCCAGTCTTGTCTACTTCCAGTTTAAATCTTTGTGCCAGAGAAGTATTCAAAAATATATTTCTATGTATAACTTGACCATATTTAAATCTTTCTCTTACTATTAATCACCCACATGCACACAAAACACTGAGACCAATAACAATCATTATGATCTAGCCATGACCAGTTTGAGATCCCCATAAATTATGACCCTCTCAATATATCAGAATCTTGAAAAACTGTATAATGATATGCCTTGTGTGTGTTTCCTTTGACGCCATTCTTTGTCTTTTTCTCACGGCCATGTTCCTCAAAATAAAATTATTCTCAGGTGGCATGAGCACCCACCCTTTATCCACACCCAATAGCATTTTCGAAATAACTTGGTTATACATTTGTCTTCCTTTGTAGTTGTGACAACCTTGTTATAAATTAGATACTTCATATGCTTCAGCCCTGAGCTTATTGCAATGCCTAAGTCGACTCTAGAGTATAATAATTCAGTAATCTTAACAAATTTATTTATTTATTCATTTGTATTTGTGTTTTCTGAGACAACATATCACATGGTCTGGGTTGGCTGCAAACTTTCTATGTAGCTGCGCTGACGTTGGAGTCCTGTTCCTCCTGCCTCTGCTTTCCTAGGGCAAAACTGTAGGTATGTGCCACAGTGCCTGGCCTATATGTTATTTTTAAAATAGAAAATCACTAAAAGGATAGTAACTATGAACAAATAAGAATATAACTCCCAACATGAGCAAAGTGTACTTCATTTGGAACTGAAGTCAAAGGTCAAGGGTTTAAATAATAAAATGTGCTATATCCTTATCTATGCATTTGAGTAAGTTGCTTAAATCCCCTGACCTTAATTGACTTGTCTTTAAAGTTATGATAATGATAACAATTTCTGCCTTATTACCCTCATGTGCATTTTAATGAGATAATGTACAGAAGAAAAACAACTCCATAAGATGAGAAGTGCTGAACAATTGTAGTTTGTGTTTTATTTATTTACCACAAAGAGATTATTAATCATGTGTCAGAAACATAAGTGATCTACTTATCAGAAAGTTTTTCATTGTAAGGATAAAAATTAGAAAAGTAAAGTCTTAGAGACATGTTTTCTTCCTCACCTAGAGATATGGTGGTAAGTAGTTAATTTAGGTGGTTTAGCAATGGGATCAGAAATTCCAGGTGTATCTTTATTTTAACACTGTCTTTTTCTTTGTATGTTGGTTTTTGATTTAATAATTTTTGCCTTGAAGATGACAGCAATAGCTACAGCTCTTATACTTGAATACAAGGCAAGAAAGGGGAAGCCCAAGCTTTATTTGCTCATTATGTTTGGGAAGCACACACTTTGCCATCCTGTCTTGGATTTCTGTTTCTGTCTCATTTCCTAGAACTGGGAGACTTCTTTTGAGCTTCTGGGACCAGCAGAAGAGAGCTTGCCTTTCCTTGCAAGCATGGATCAAGAGGAAGGCTAGAGAAGGCATTTTTGGATTTTACCATCTAACAGTGTCTGCATGAATGCCTTCTGAAAAGAATTTTAGCTTTGAATCAATTATTGAGCAATAAAGCATGTTCTCAAACTGCTGCCAGCAGATGAAGAATTAATCATTAAGACTGATTAAGAGTCAGCATGTTTTTGCAATGTCTAGTCTTTCTTTCAGATATCAATAAGCTTAAATAAAGACCATAGACTTCTGTATTTGGTGGACAAAAGGGGCAGCTTAGCTATATAGTTTGTCTTTAAAAATTGTATTCGTTAGAAACTGAAGTAGAGCATACAAGAAGAAATACCTTGGGAAATGGCTTGCACAATGTAGAAGGGCAAACAAAACATAATTGAAGATAGGTGAAGATGTAGCAACAGGAAATAGATACTGGAAGACATTGCAGAAGAGGAACAAAGGAAATTAAAATAGTTGCATTCCTCTCTCTACTCAAGTCCCAACATAGCACTTACTTTATAAAGGGCAAAGCAATTTCCTCTCCAGCCTCACCTGTGAGCTGAAGTCACTGTAGGGAAACCCAGACAGTCTCACAACTAGCGAGATCCTTGGGTTATTTTTATCTTCTGGTCTAGAAAAGTTAGCAGTCGCTCCTGCTGTTCATTAGCACAGCCTAATAGAAACAGAGGACACCTTGGCTGAACAAGCACTTTGATAAAAACTTTCAGGACCATGGCTGTTGAGGCACTGCTTTGGTCAAGGAGGAGCCTTGGGCTGTGCCTGCTCTGCTGGATGGTGCAGTACTTGAGTAGAATAACGACAGGCCCAGCAGATGGCTACTTTCTGCTTTTAGAAGAGGCGTCTTGGAATGCCTTCTGCTTTTCGTCTTATTGAAAGGCGTTCTCAAAACTCAAAATATATCAATTGCTCTTTAAGCTAGAATGAAAATATGTTAACATTAATTTATTATTTAAATAGGATAGGAGTGTAATGTATAATGCCCCTCACAGAAAATGTAGGAATTAATTCCAGCCATAAATCTGGAACCAGACTGCAAAATCACGGTGAACTGTTCCAACTGTCTGCACCTATGGGTATGTGAAAAATTGCCTAGCTGCACATTCTATTATGCCTTCCTTTCCAGGTTGCACCATCTCCATCTCTTTCCATAAGTTTCCCCTCCCTTTTCCACTTATGCAAGCCTTAATACAGGTCACAGAATAGTGAGAGGGTGATTTTATAGCAGTTGTCCATCTGAAACATCCCATCTCTTCCTTATAAGGTCTGTAGATGCATTTAGACAACAAAGTTTATATTAATGTTTCAGCTGGTGAACCTTTTGTAAGGGATGTGATACATCTAAACTTTCTCTCTCTCTCTCTCTCTCTCTCTCTCTCTCTCTCTCTCTCTCCCCCTCCCTCTCTCTCTCTTCCTCTCTCTCTCTCTCATGTGTGTGTGTGTGTGTGTGTGTGTGTGTGTGTGTTTGAGACAATGTATCACTCTGTAGTCAAGGCTGGCCTGGAACTTCCTATATGGATCAGATTGACCTTGAACTCAGGGTCATATTTCAATTTCAGTCTCTGGAATGCCAAGATTACAGGTGTGAGCCACCATGACTGACAATATGATTACATCAATCTCCATTTAAAAAACAAGAACAAACTAACAAAAAAGCCTTCAAGCCATCTAATGGCATTTTTGTAGTTTAAATTAAAACACCAGTTTGTCGAATTGAATCGTGTTGAAATTGTTTGTGTGGATGAAGTCAAGAACTTTATTTGCTATCTATATTTATTGTCAACAAGACCTCAAACACCTTTTGTCAGTTGATTTCAAATACTGTAGTTGCTACTTCCTGAAGTTGTAAATAAATGAAATTGACTAAATTTGGGGGATAGGCAGATACTTTCAGTACTTTATTATAAAATGCATTTGAAACTATTTTTTTATCTTAATTACTCTTTAACAAAGGCCAGTGTGGGGACTAAAGAGATGGCTCAACACTTCAGAATGCTTGCTTTTCTTACAGAGGACTGCAGTTTGGTTACTGCAGCCATACCAGACACTCACAATGGCCTGTAATTCCAGTTCTAGGGATCTTATGCCCTCTTCTGGATTCCATGGGCCCTTGCATGCTTGTTCACATACTAACATGCACACAACACATATATATACAATTACAAAAAATACCCTCTAGAATGTAAATAAATAAATCTTAAAAAATAAATCTTAAAAAAATTCTTTAAGTTCAGTGTAAGTTATGTCCAGAGGATAGGATAGTGCCTGGATAGTACCCTAGGGGAGAAGAAAAAAATTCTTAAAATATTTCTTGCTTTTACACACATTTTAGTAAGTAGGAAGTCATTTTACTCATTGGCATCAGATCTCCAATGTGTATTTAATCATCCCAAATCTCCTAAAACTATTTTTAAATATTAACTTTTATAAAAACTGCGCACACCCCCCCCATATATATGTTGAATATGCATCCAAACTGAACACAAGTTGAAGGAAAGTGCCAATGTTTTAATTGAATGTATTGAAAATACAGAACTATAATAAAACATTTCCTTTTAAATATTTCTCAGTGGAATATATTGTAAGGTACACATGAGTTGGCAGATGGTGTGGAAAGTCCTTCTGTATATGTGTTGCTTTTATTGGGCAATGAATAAAACCATTTCAACCAAAGGCTTAGCAGAATAGAACTAGGCAGGAAAACTAAAGTGAATGCTGGGAGAGAGTAGGCGAAGTCAAGGTGACACCATCTATTTCCACCAGAGACAGATACCAGGGATGGAACTTAACCCAATAGGTCACAGCCACATGGCAACACTCAGATTAATTGAGACAGGTTAGTTTAGGATATAAGAGTTAGCCAGAAATATGCTTAAGCTATTGGCCAAGCAGTGTTGTAATTAATACAGTTTCTGTGTGGTTATTTCAAGTCTGGGCAGCCGAGAATAAACAAGCAGCCTCTGCCAACAGGTAGATGAAGGTTTGTCTCTAAACTCTGTATTAAAACTTTGAAAAACACACTTGCATCTTCTGGGAAAAGGATACTTACTCCTTCACAGTCGTGAAAATGTGTTTTGTATATGACATATCTGGCATAATTCTTGAAGGTAATAGGCATTCAAAACACAGCAGCTTTTATCTGTTAACTCTAAACAACTTTTATATAAGCTATAGTGAAATGATATAATCTTAGGAACAAAGAGGAAACTGTGTACTTTATAAACACCTGTATAAAGAGAATAAACTGATAAACCAGTTTGTGTAAATATAGCATGTACAGAATTGTAAGTTGCCACCTCCCTGAACATTAGTCAGCTCAAATGCTGCAGGATTTTTCAGTCACAAGTGAACAATGCCTAAGTATTTATCCAAACCTAAGTAAAATAAGGGGCTGATTATTAAAATCATTGCTCAACTGGATGGTTCTTGGCATTGTTCTTTGTATATCCTGAAGTATTAGTCAACCTACTCTGTAACCATAACCACACAATCTCATCATTTTTATTATTTTTAGATTCATTTTTATTTCCGTGTCTCCCTGTGTGTATTTCGGTGTACATGTAAATGAATTCAGGTGTACTTGGAGGTCACAGATGGGTGTTAGACTCCCAGAACTGGAGATACATGTGGTAAGAACTGTAGCGTGATGGTGATTAGTCTTAATAATAAAAACCTGGGGTCAGATATCATGGTAAATGCGGAAAGATAAGAGAAGCAAAGGAGTCAACCACTAGAGAGACATTTTACCTCCACCGAATTCTCACACAGAATGGGGTATCCTGTCTCAATGAATCCTCCGGCTGAATATCATCTCTAAAAAAAACCTCAAACTGAATCCTAAGCTCTGATCACCTTCTGTGGTGTGGGAGGTCCATCTGTCTGTGTGGTTTTTTTTGTTGTTAAATAAATGAAGAAACTGCTTTGGCCTATTGATAGGGCAGATCTTAGGTAGGTGGGGAAGACAGAACTGAATGCTGGCAGAAAAAAAAGAGTTAGGGAGATGCCATGGATCCACCTCTTGAGATAGACATGCTGGAACTTTGCTGGTAGGCCATGACCTCATGGTGATATACAGATTTTTAGAAATGGGTTAAATTAATATGTAAGAGTTAGTCAATACGAAGTTAGAGCTTAAAAAAAAAAGAAGTTAGAGCTAATGGGCCAAGCAGTGATTTAATTAATACAGTTTCTGTGTGGTTATTTCGGGGCTAAGCTAGCTGGGCAGCCGGGATGAACAAGCAGGCCCTCCTTCTACAAATTGGCACCCACATGGCCAACTAAATCCACGTAAAATCTGAGCAAGCTTAAAAATGAATTCTAAAAAAAAAAATACTGAGTTTAACACAACTTCTTGCTATTTGCTGGTTGTTTGCCGCAGTTCCTTTAAGAGAGATTTTCCTGATTCAGCCATAGCAGGAAAAAAGTTGAGGCCATTTTAAAATGCCAGCTTTCTGGGCTATGCTGCCAGTACAACCTCTGGGTCTTTTGGGAAATGAAGCATTTGAATGGGGTTTGTGAACAAAATGCTATGGCTTGATTGGTGGCAAAGTGGACCCGCTGAGTGCCTGGTAGTGGGCTGGCAAGGCTCAGAGGCACAAGTAGTTCCATCACACTGGGCAGGATAGAGCAAGCACTATTTACTGTATTTGACCTAGTAATGGCACATCTTAAATTTTAAGAAGCGCTTTGCATTTCAAAAAGTGCTCCTGAACAGTAAAGGGTTAAAGATATGCAATTAAGACAAATCCAGATAAGTCACAATGTTGGATAAATGTATGCAGGCTTGGAAGAGAGAAGAAAATGAGTATAGAGAGTTATAAAAAGAAGTAAGTGTTTTTTTTTAAGGTAAAGTTTTTAAAGAGACAGAGTACAGATAGTCATAGATTAAAAGGAGTAAAAAAATAAGTCATGAAAAGATGAAAAATTCACAGAGAGTCTGGATTAGGAATATTATTATTTTTTATTTGAATTTTTTGACTGTGAAGAAGCTAAGCACAGAGAGACATTTCATTGCAAGTGCTGTTAAGCTTCCAGAATGTATATTATAAAGGTATCATGACTTCCAAATTTGGGTCTAAGGATATGTTACTCTGGAAAAGAGATTTTTCTTTTGTTTCCACAGAAGTTGAGAACCTAAGGATTGCTTCCAGACCAACATAGTTTCATGGAACAAGACCCTTTGAAAGGTGGCTGTGAGCACCCCCACAGAGAAAATACTTAGCCAAACTGCTGATTGAGATGAACCTAGCACACAGGATAAACAATGGAAGGCCTGATTAAGAGCAGTCCCAAACAGCAGGGTTGACAGAACTCTGCCCATATTCCCAAATATTGTTTACAATTGTTTGTTTACATTTAAAGAAAGATATGATATAGATATGAATAATTTGCATTGGTATGAATCTTGGTTTCTTGATACAAATTTAAGGTAAATTTTGTTAGTCTGCATATGTATATTTCTGCCCTTGATTAAGATATAGTGTTTGTGTAGTTTATTTAAAAATGTAATGAATAAAATTAATAGATAGTCATCTAAATAACAGTCAAGATTGCAGTCATGTCAACATAAGGGGATCAAGGGGACTCGAATTGGAAAGGATGAAGTTAAACTTTTGATATCTGCAGACGATATGATAGTGTACATAAGCAACCCCAAAAACTCTACCAAAGAACTCCTATAGCTGATAAGCACCTTTAGTAATGTGGCAGGATACAAGATCAACTCCAAAAAATCGGTTGCCCTCCTATACACAAAGGATAAAGAAGCAGAGAGGGAAATCAGAAAAACATCACCTTTCACGATAGCCACAAACAACATAAAATATCTTGGTGTAACTCTAACCAAGGAAGTGAAAGACCTATTTTACAAGAACTTTAAGTCTTTGAAGAAAGAAATTGAGGAGGATACCAGAAAATGGAAAGATCTCCCCTGCTCTTGGATTGGGAGAATCAACATAGTAAAAATGGCAATTCTACCAAAAGCAATCTATAGATTCAATGCAATCCCCATCAACATCCCATCAAACTTCTTCACAGACCTTGAGAGAACACTAATCAAGTTTATATGGCAAAACAAAAAACCTAGGAGAGCCAAAACAATCTTATATAATAAAGGAACTTCTGAAGGCATTACCATCCCTGACTTCAAACTCTATTACAGAGCAACAGTATTGAAAACAGCTTGGTATTGGCATAAGAACCGAGAAGTTGACCTATGGAATCGAATAGAAGACCCGAATATTAACCCACAAACCTATGAACATCTGATTTTTGACAAGGGAGCTAAAGTTATACAATGTAAGAAAGAAAGCATCTTTAACAAATGGTGCTGGCATAACTGGATGTCAACCTGTAGAAGAATGAAAGTAGATCCATATCTATCACCATGCACAAAACTCAAGTCCAAATGGAATAAAGACATCAACATTAATCCGTCCACTTTGAACCTGATAGAAGAGAAAGTGGGATGTAGTCTACAAGATATAGGCACAGGAGACCACTTCCTAAGTAGAACCCCAGTAGCACAGACAATAAGAGAATCAATGAATAAATGGGACCTACTGAAACTGAGAAGCTTCTGTAAAGCAAAGGACACTGTCAGTAAGACAAAAAGGCTACCTTCGAACTGGGAGAAGATCTTCACCAACCCCTCATCAGACAAAGGCCTGATCTCCAAAATATACAAAGAACTCAAGAAACTAGACACAAAAACTCTAATTAACCCAATTAAAAATGGGGTACTGAACTGAACAGAGAATTCACAACAGATGAACTTCGAATGGCCAAAAGACACTTAAGGTCATGCTCAACCTCTTTAGTGATCAGGGAAATGCAAATCAAAACAACTTTGAGATACCATCTTACACCTGTCAGAATAGCTAAAGTCAAAAATACAAATGATAGCCTATGCTGGAGAGGATGTGGAATAGGGGAACACTCATCCATTGTTGGTGGGAATGCAAACTTGTGCAGCCACTGTGGAAAGCAGTGTGGCGGTTTCTCAGGAAACTGGGAATCAACCTCCCTCAGGACCCAGCAATTTCACTCTTGGGAATATACCCAAGAGATGCCCTATCATACTACAAAAATATTTGTTCAACTAAATTCATAGCTGCAGTATTTGTAATAGCCAGAACATGGAAAAAACCTAGGTGCCCCTCAATAGAAGAATGGTTAAAGAAGGTATGGAACATATACACATTAGAGTTTTACTCAGCGGTAGAAAACAATGACATCTTGAATTTTGCATGCAAATGGATGGAAATAAAAAACGCTTTACTGAGTGAGGTAACCCAAACCCAAAAACAGGAATATGGTATGTACTCACTCATAAGTGAATTCTAGCCATAGTTAAAGATCTTTGAGCCTATTATTCGTGATCCTAGAGAAGCTAAATAAGAAGGTGAACCTGAAGAAAAGCTTATAGTTATCCTCCTGGATATTGGAAGTAGACAAGACTGCCAGGCAAACTTGGGTGCATGGGGGTGTGGAGGGGTGGAGGTAAGGGAAGATGTTTAGGGAGAGGGGAGGGGGAGGATTGGGGAAATGGGATGGGGGTAGGGAGGAAGGATGGATATGGGAGCAGGGAAGTATATATCTCAACTAAGGGAGCCATTTTAGGGTTTGCAAGAGACTTGATTCTGGAGGGGTTCCCAGGCCCAAGGAGAGGTCCCCAGATTGTTCCCTGGGCAGCAAAGGAGAGGGTGCCTGAACTGGCCTTGGCCCATAACCATACTGATGAATATTTTGCGTGTCACCATAGAACCTTCATCTGGCGAAGGAGGGAGATAGAGATAGAGACACATATTGAAACACTGGACTTAACTCCCTAGGTCCAAATGAGAAGCAGAGGGAGGGAGAACGTGTCCAAGGAAAGCAGAACCAGAGGGAACCTTCATCCGATGATGGATGGAAATAGAGATGGAGACTCATTTTGGAGCACTGGACTGAGCCCCCAAGATCCAAATGAGGAGCAGAAGGATAGAGAACATGAAAAAGGAAGTCAGGACCGCGAGAGGTGCGTTCACCCACTGATACAAGGGGACTGATCAAATGAGAGCTCACCAAAGACCTGCTGGACTGGGACTGAACGAGCATGTGATCAAACCAGATTCTCTGAATGTGGCTGACATGGGGGCTGACTGAGAAGCCATTGACAAAGGCACTGGGTCTTGTTTCGTCTGCATGTAGTGGCTTTTTGGGATCCTGGTCTGTTTGAATGCTCACCTTCCTGGACCTGGAGGGAGGGTGGAGGAACTTGGACTTCCCACAGGGCAGGAAACCCTGACTGTTCTTGGGACTGGAGAGGGAGGAGGAGAGGGAGTGGGGGAAATGGGAGGGTATGGGGAGGAGGGGAGGAAGTGGAAATTTTTATAAATAAATAAATAAATAAGTAAATTTAAAAAAAGATTGTAGTCATGTTATTTATGTTTTCTAGATATATATATATATATATATATATATATATATATATATATCAATTAGATAGGCATTCTTCAAACCTTTCAAAGACTATAGAATATGGCACTTAAAATGTTTTAAGAAGTTAGGATTTTTCATGACAATGAGACACATCTGCTCCTGGCAGCATCAATCTACTTCAAGAGGAAGATGGACATCAAAGAGGCTTCTTATGGAGTTTGTTAGATGAACTGGATATGCAGGTTCCCCAGAGAAATGACTGCTGTACTTGCCTAAAGGTGAGACAATTCTTTGGGTTTCCTGCTTCATGAAAGAGTATGTGAGACATTCTGCAGGATACAGAAGAAAGTAACTGGCAAACTGCCAATATAGATGGAAATATCTATGAAATTTTCTGGTTCATGAAAAGTCCTCTGGATAGTATGGGCCTATATACTTAAGATGGTTACCATGATGGTACTAAAGAACTTTGAGTGACTGTCCAGGCAGTAAGATGTCTCTGTCATTTTTAGTGTTTTGGAAGTCGCTGAAAATGCACTTCCTGTTTACTTAGGTAATATTATATCCTGGAATCTTTGATGGAGTTGAAGAATAGATAGATAAAGTTTTCCTTGGTTTTAATAAAAGATAAAGTATATATAAATATTGTAACTAATTCTTGCTAGATACCTGTTAAGTGTAATTTTACTATGTTAAAGTTAAAACCTTCCCTTTTTGTTTAAACAGAAACAGGAAAATGGTGTGGGAGGTGCTTCTGTCTGTGTGTTGTTTTTTAGTTTAATAAATAAAGAAACTGCCTTGGCGTGTTGATAGGGCAGAACTTAGATAGGCGGGGAAGACAGAACTGAATGCTGGGAGAAGAAAACAGTCAGGGAGCTGCCATGGATCCACCTCTGGAGATTGACATTCTGGAACTTTGCTGGCAGGCTACAACCTCGTGGTGATATACAGATTATTAGAAATGGGTTAAATTAAGATGTAAAAGTTAGCTAAAAAGAAGCTAGAGTTAATGGGCCAAGCAGTGATTAAGTTAATACAGTTTCTGTGTGGTTATTTTGGGGCTAAACTAGCTGGGCCGCCAGGATGAACAAGTGTACCCTCCTCCTATACTCCTGCCTTATATTCCTCTCTCAGCCCAGCCATATCACTTTCCATCTCCACCTCCCTGGTGCTGGAATTAAATGTGTGAGTCACCGCTGCTTGACTCTGTTTCTCTTTTAGACCGATTCAATCTTGTGTAGCCCAGGAGGGCCTTAAACCACAGAGATCCATCTGCTTCTATCTCTTGAGTGCTGGGGTTAAAGGTATCTGCCACTGTTGCCTGGCCTCCATGACTAACTAGTATGACTAGCTCTGCACTCCGATCTTCAGGCAAGCGGTAACATATCTGTATTAATACAAATCTAAACTGGGTGTTGTATAGAAGTTAGCCAAAATATATTGTTTTTTGTTTTATGTTTGAGCAAGTAAAATATACTTTACATGTTTTGTAGTTTTTCTAGGTTTATTTCTTTAAGTCTTTAGCCAGGATTTTTAAGGGGTCTCCCTAGATCAAACCTGATCCATCTGAACCCAGATTGAATCCATGAACTCTCATTTCCCATGTAAATTAAAGCATAATCTCTTTCCCAAAGGAACATACCTTTTGACTTCCATTTGAAGTCAAGATATTTTTTAAAATATACAGGCTGGTTTGATCTAGCAGCTTTCATAGTCCAATGTCTCTTAGCAGCTATTGCTCATACATCATCAGTTAAAAAATTCAAAGACAGCATAATAACATACAGAATCCAGGCTCTCTGTGTATTTCCTATCTTTATGTGACTTATTCTATGTTTTATTACTTATTTCTTTTTCAGGACTTTATTATTTCAAAATTATTTTTCAATCTATGACTCTATTGACTTTCTCTTTTCTCTCCAAAACTATGCATATTTTTAAACATACTATAACCTATTTAGAGGTTTTCTTCATATTAATCTGTATTTACTCAACATTTGTATTGGTTTTTTTGTTTGTGTTTTTGTTTTTTTTTTCAAGATAGGGTTTCTTAGTAGCTATGGAGCTATTCCTGGAACTCGCTCAGGCTGGCCTCAAACTCACAGAGATCCGCCTGCCTCTGCCTCCCAAGTGCTAGGGTTAAAGGTATATACCACCACCTCCCGGCCTGTATTGTTTATTGATCACATAAGATGAATCTTAAACTGTCATGTCAGCTGCCAGCGAGGTTCAACTTAGTGCACAGTGGTAGAATATGGTGACTGGCGGCTTGTTCCACCCTGCAGGCAGCTACCTGGAGATGTGTCTCTGCACTATGGCTGTCATTGAAGATAAGAGAATAGGAAGCCACCTTTGGCTCTGTTTTGTATGATAACGAATGATTACTGGGATTAGAGAATAGGTTTTCTTCAGCGATGTATCCCCTGAGATGCTGCTTGTGTCCCTGTGGGTAGTCTTACACACATGCATATACAAGAAGACTAAGTGTATTTAATAGGTTTTTAAAAAAACATATGAAGTTGGGAGGGAAAAGTAGTGGTAGGGAATAGTAGAGAAGTTTGAGGGGGAGGAAATCTGAAATGAATTTGATCAAAACACATTGTATCAATGTATGAGATTTTCAAACAATGAAATTTAAAAATAATATTTCTTGTTAGATGATTAAATGACTTTCTCACTGAGGATAGTCTTCTTCGTCTCTGTGGAATGTAATGTGGAATGTGATATTTAATTACATTTTGCAATGAATCACAGGTCAGATAAGACTGGTTAAGTGAACTGTTAAGTAAATGCTGTAAGCAACACATATAGAGATGCAGTATAATATTTATCTTCTAGGGAATTTTTAATGGCTATTCTTCTCCATTTCTCTTGTAACTAAGACTTAAGGTAAACAGTACCAGAAAAGTTATAAAGGAATACAATCTGCTGCATTTTTAGGTCAAGAGTGGACTGTTTTTTTTTTTCTCTGCAATTACTAACATTAGCTCAGCCATCTGTCCTTTCTCACCAGTGAATCCACACATTTAAAGCCTCCAGCTGAGAAAAGCCTGACTGTTTCTCTTCTCCAGCCGAATGCAATGATTCTCAGCAATTTGTGAATGTTTGGAAAAGCAAAAAAATATCTTGCAGATATCACAATGGCTTATGTTGGGGTTACTGAACCCTACATTCACCAGCAAATGCCATATAGCTCAAAAGGAAAATCTAGTTCCGCTGCTCGAGTAAAAAAGTAACTTCCGCAATGCTTGGTAAGTGGGAGAGTGGTGAACTCAGTCTCTGTCACTGAGCCTCTGGGAGCTCCTGCAGCTGCTTAACCTGCTGCTGTGGAATCGCCTGTGATGGTTGCTCTCACAAGCTTGCTGCTCAACTCCCTCAGAGAATGTAAACCTCATGAGAGCTGCACCTACCTTTCTGTTGGTCCGCATTGGGCCTCAATGAATCCAGCACCGTGCAAGGACTTTAAATCTTCCCAAATGATAATTAAACACTTTGTGTGGTAGTTTGAATGCAATTGGCTCCCAGAAGCTTATTGGGAGAGGCATTATTAGGAGCTGTGGCTTTGTTGGAGAAAGTGTGTCACTGTGGGGGTGTGCTTGGAGGTCTCATCTATGTTTACGCCACGCCCAGTGTCTCAGACCAATTCCTGTTTCCTGGAAGTAAAGATGTAGGTCTCTCCAGCATCAAGTTGGCCTGCACACCACCATGTACCACCATGATGATAACAGACTAAAGCTCTGAAAATGTAAGCCACCCCAATTCAATGTTTTCTCTTTTTAAGAGTTTCTGTAGCCATGGTGTCCCTTCACAGCAATAAAAACCCTAACGAAGACAATTTGTTATAAAAATATAGAAATGTATTTGCTCCACTATAGATACGTAATTTTTTCATAAATTTATTTCTCAACCCTCACATTCCATATATTTTATTTAAAATGTTTAATTTACCATTTTTATAGCACAATATTCATAGTCTATGCCAGAACAATTATATTTACAATTTGGCCCCAGCCAACACCTCCAATCCCTATTTCTGCTTCCCAAGCTTATCTTTCCCAATATGCCCTTTATGTTGTAACCACATCAAACTATTCTTAACCCCATGTGTGCTATGTACTTTCAAAATTTTATGATGGTGATCTATCCTAGACTACTGTGCTCTTCCCCTTTGTTTGGTGAGATCTATCAAGCTTGCAAGACTCATATCACTACCTTGGTGGAAATCTCAGTGAATACATCCATTTCTTTTGCAAAATTGGCCACTTCTTCACCTTTGGCCCTTGCTCCAGAAAGAAGAAGTCTTCATCCATCAAATGTTATGAACTGATTTTCACATATGTCTAGCATTTGAAAATTCCTTCAGGAAATTTATCGTCCAATCGTAAAAATACAGGCTAGCATTTGGATCACCAGTGGCTGCTTAGTTAACATTAAATGTGCTCTTTTTTGATTTCCTAGAACTTTTAGTTTTAATTTCACTCTTTCAAAAATATATTGGCATATGCCTAGTTTCCTATTCAAATGGATAACTCACAGCTGGGAACTGGTCTGTTTGCTTGGCATGATAGCCCTAAAGTACAGGACAGTGCAAGCATCAGACAATTGAATCCTCAACCTATATTCAGTTAGCTTCTCTTTAAAGACACCTATTCACAGTAGCTTCAAACCATCTGGCAGAGATGGAACATCTCAATGCTATGGGACTCTCCAAGTTTTACAACTCTGTCTTTCTAGTTTTACAAAATAAGCAAGTTAGTAGGATAATACAACCTCCCTTTCCTAGTATAACCTTAGTCTAATAGACTTGGATTCTCCAGAGTCAATTAAATTTGAATATGTAATCCCACCTAGGTCTGGGAAAAGAATGAAGCTTCCTATTTTCTTTGTAGGTTAATATAATCTTCTGTGGGAGAGATGCTTAAGGCATGTATGTATTTGCAGATACAGTCATTTTGAAGAAGCAATGTGTGGAAGTTGGGAGGTAGGATTCTTGTGGCTCACCTGCATTGCTGCCTTGCCAATACCACGGGCACTCCCAGCTTGCTGCCAGTCTGCCAGTTGGGACTAAGCACAGTAAAACTCCTTGGGATCGTGGAAGCTCCGCTCTTAGGTTTGGCAGTTACCCAGACAAGTGAGAAATCAATCAAAAGGTTGCAGATGGAGAGGTGAGTGTATGTATTGGTTTTTAACTGAACTTCTGTGCAAGTCACATGATCTGGGGTTACTATTGATTATGTCCATCTGCCGCATCTTTAATGAGCTCTTAATTTGGCAAAAGACTATTTTAAGCATATTCTAACATAAGCAAAATCATTATGGAACGGTGGGAAAGGGTCATCTGACATGCCATTTTGGCGTCAGAACTCTTTATTTTGTTGCTAAAATGTATTTTCTTGCTATCACAAAAGTCATAATACACTATTGCTGGTTCATCAGATGAAAAGTTATCTATATGGATTCTTAAATATAATGTCTTATGTTTAGGCCTAACATTACCCTGTCCGTGAGTTATAATAAAGGCATTTATCACTTGTATATTACAATGCAGACTCTACAAATTTTTTTCCTATATATTATGTTTTTGCATTTTTATTTGATCAATAAAATGCAGATTTTAGATAGGAAGAAAAGAAGAGGGAAAAGTTTAAATAGTCAAGAACCATTCCAGACTCCAGAGAAAAGTTACATTGGCCAATATCTTATTCAGCAGAGGGAAGGTCCAAGTCCTTTTATTGGCCCCTTGGCCAGCATAGCTGATCCCCCAAGCTTTTCTGAGATGACCTCTACCTCTCTTCTCCATTATTCAGCACTTCTGAACACTTCTCTGAACTTCCTGTTGGTAGTAGTTGCTTCTTCTGCTTATAACTCAGATTTTTCAGATGTCACTCAGCAGTCTCTGATCTCTCAGAGATCATCCCCTTTGGTGATCTCATCTGCCCCTGGGCTCATGATTGTTGCATTTAAGTTTCATTTTCATGTTTAAAACAATAACAATTTATAGCACTTGCTATTTACTACATAGTATATGTAAATTGTATAAATTGTCATTTATTTGACTAATATTCTAGAGTGGAACTCTTTATCTTTTGTATGTTTCCCAGTGTATTACAAGCCTCCAGAAGACAGAGCACACAATTCTCTCAATATTTGTTGAATGAATAAAATTCACAGATTGCTTTATCTTTGTCTCAAACCTTTTCATACATAGAATTTTCATTAGTCTTTTTCACCTCTGGACTTCATCATTTTATTCTGTACTTGTAAGTGAAGAAATATAACTGAAGGAGTAGAGAGATTGCCCAGTGGCTAAGAATACTTATTACACTTCCAGGGGATCCAGGGCTGTTTCCCATGTGACAGCTCACATAGAACGGTTTTATGCCCTCTTCTGCTCTCCATGAGCACCAGGTGCACATATGATGCACAGACTTACATGCAGAGAAAGCATTCATCCACATAAAATAATAAAATTGAGAAAAAATAGAAATACAATGAGTTTAAGTATTTTGACTACAACTCAGAAGATCAGCCTGTAGAAAGTTCTTCCTGACACACTGTGAATGCTTCAAATGTCAAGGAGAAGGAGGTATTCAGACCTCAGTCCCATACAGATGTGGGATTCCACTCTGTATGCTGTGAATATCGTTGGTTAATAAAGGAATTGCTCTTGGTCTATAGTAGATCTATAGGGGAACAGAGCTAGGTGGGAAAAACTAAACTGAATGCTGGGAGAAAGAAGGTGGAGTCAGAGAGAAGTCATGTAGCCTTGCTGGAGACAAACTCAGGAACCTTGCCAGTAAACCACAAGCCATGTAGTAAAATTTAAAATAATGGAGATGAGTTAATTCTAGATGTAAGAGCTAGCTAGAAATACGCTTAAGTAATTGGCCAAGCAGTGATTTAAATAATATAGTTTCTGTGTGATTATTTCGGGGTTAAGCGGCCAGGAATCAACAAGTGGCCTTTCTCCCTCCAACACCATACACCTGAAATGGGTACTAAAATGTAAATTAATTAACATAGCCAGTTATTGTAACCATAATAACATGACTTTAATGAGTCAGTTAGCAACATGGAATCCAATATTTGAAACAGATAGAAAGTAGAACCAGGATCAGGAACATCTAAAGGAAAGTCTGTATCACTGAACCACAGAAAACATAATTTCACATAGCAATGGGTGGTACATTGCTGTTAGATGGTCTCCCAGGTAGTCAGAGCAATAGGACAGAATCTTCTCTCAAATTGGAAGACATGCTACTTAAGTTCTTTAGTAGATGGATCCTTTTGATGATGTCTCTTCATTTCAGTTGGGTTAGAGGCAAAAGGCACTCATTCAGTGGATTATCCTCCATTTGGATTAATGCATACTGTTCATTTAATCAGTTTTCCTTGACTATTTCAATCCTTTTAATTCTTTTTCTTTTTTATCTTATCATTAGAATTATGAAATAATGTATGCTCATTTTATAAACAAAAATAATATAAAATACTGAAAATGATATTTACCAAACTATCTTTCCCTCATGTCCTCAGTTAGCTCTCTTCAAGGGAACTCGAGTTACTAATTCTGTGTGCAAAATCACAAATACCCCGATATGCAAATAAAAAAATAAATAAAACTACGTATGTGGTACTATAAAACCTGAATCATGCTGCTGTTATAAATAGGGCTATTATATATATATATTATCATATATATACTACATAAAGTTATTATATAAATTATGTATATCTAAATTTATATAAATATAACTTACATATACATATATATGTGTATATATAAAATTTTGGATTTTCCCTTTCTCTTAAATAATTTCAGTTCTTTTAAAATTCCCTATAGTATACTCTTGTGCACATGGACATTTGTAAAACAGCAATACGGTGAAGAGCTATTACAAACCCAGTCGACCCCACCTCCAAACCTTTGCCTTATCACTTGCCAGCTGTGTAACTTCTGGATTGTTGTTGGACCTTAGCGTCAGTGAAGCACTGGGTTTGGCATTACTAAACTGGAAGGGCTTTGTGAGGATTGGACATCTTTAACCGATTTTCTCCAAAGCAAAATGCTGAACAATGCTTGTTATTTTTTCTCCCATCACCTCTTTTGAAAACATGGCTAGGACTTAACCATTCTCTTCTTCAAAGAAATGAATTTGTAGGGACATCCAGAAAACCTAGCCAGCTTGCTGTGAGCTTGGAGAGAAGCCATAATTGAGAGCTGTGGGGCGACTTGTTGGGGGTGGGGAGCCTCAAGGAGAACTTCTGCCCCTTTCTTCTGCCATTTACATAATTGAGATATTTGGAATTTTAATGCTTGGAATTTAAATGAGAAAGGCATTTAAATTTTGGCTACAGGTGTTTAAACTGCAATTAAAAAGATTTAGGGTTCTGGCCACAGAGAAAGAATGCACCACCAAAGTGGGGACCCTTCATAATTTGAAATGAATCAGGTACTACTCAGAATTTTATGAGTCCAGAGTGAGATACATTTTTTTGTTTCCCCTTTATCTTAAACTATATACATTTAATGAACTCAAATGGTATTTGAGCAGATGGCTATTTGCATAATTAAGAAATACCATAGTACATGTCACAGTTGACCTAGTGTTTCCCCTGGGGTCCAGTGGTCCTTGGGATAAAATGATCAAAGTGGCTCTGAGATCCTTTTCCTTATTAGGGTATAAACAAGAGGATACAAAGAATCAGTGAAGAAATTTAAAAATGTAAATGAATTTCTATTTAAGTCTTAATGAATGATCCATTGATAAATTTTATTATTTATTATTATTAATAGTAATAACAATATGCTTTTTGAAACAGGGTGCCAGTTAGCCCAGGCTAGCTTTAGACTCAGTACTTAGGTGCACCTGACCTTTATCTTCTGCCTTTCAACTCCTATCTCCATCTCTCAAGTACTGGGATACAGGTGTGTGTTCACCACATCCAGCTCCCCAGGTAGATTTTAGAAAAGAAAAATAATGCTCTCTATCATTCATTCATTGAACATTTTCCAGACATCTTTCATATTCCAGGCTTTGTGCTAGAGCTTAGGGAATCAATATGGGCAGTCACATCCTAGCTCATAGGGAATGTACAGTCTATGTGGGGAATGACATCTTCTGTTTTAAGTGTACAAAGTGTTGTCCATGAAATAGCAAATCTCTATGCAAGGTGATTCTGTGACTCTGAAGAGGAAGTTTCCCATTTTTCTTGAGAACAGTGCTCAGGAATGACTCGCATACCATGGGCTGAGTTTTTAAAAACAACAAAAAATGGGATCTTTATGTGCATGTACCCAAGAAGGGTGTTTGGGGGCAGAGGAAGAAGCTTAAGCACATTGTGTTCAGTAACCTGCGGTCTCTCGGGTGTACGTGGGAGATAGGATGGGGTCTGAGGGCCAAGGATGAAACTGAGAGGCCAGCGATGGGAGGGGGAATTGCAGAGGGCCTGCCTTCTGCTAAGGACAGAGGTTCATTCCAGAATGTCTGGGTTCTATGGAAGGCCACTGTCATGTGATATTGGACATTCAGAGAGATGACTGGCAGAATTTTGCTGATGAATTAGGAATATGTAAACAGGGGAACTTCTTGAGGTATTTTTGGGAGAGTTGTATGAGAGGAAGAAATAATTTTCTCTTTATCTGAGTTCTTAAATGGGATCTCTAAGACAGAAGACAGATAAACAAGAGAGTTTACTAGCAATTATATAATTGTATTTTCTGTATCCATGAGAGACAGCCAGGTAATCAGTAATCTTCAAGAAGTTACTTACAGCTCCAGTTTATGTAGCATCTTCCACAAAAAAGAAAAAGCTTTTTTATTCTTTTTTTTTAATATATAGAGAAGTAGCAAGATGAAGGGAAAGGACCCGAGTTTGTAGCCATGGTACCTTATAGGAGAATAAATGAACAGCCAAAAGAAGCTCGTTAGTGAAGCTTGCTGCATGGGTCTTTCTTGGGTTTGAGTAACAATCAAGGTTAGTTTTGCCTGGAGTGGAGGGGACACTCTTGTGAATTTGTAGCTTGCATTTGGGAGGAAAGGGCTACACAGGTGACTTTTCCTAATTATGTCCCCTCTCAAATGCCTTCCGTTCAAAACATCTGTTCATCTCTGAGGCCTGTTCAGGCAGTTGCCTGTTTGTGGTGTGTGTGTGTGTGTGTGTGTGTGTGTGTGTGTGTGTGTGTGTGTGTGTATGTGTGTGGTGGGGGGTTATATGTGGTTGCCCTTCACAGTACAAATGAGAGATATTATTAAGAGTCTTATTTCTTTTCCAAATATTTTCTGAGACTATTGACACTTTCTCCTTTTAGGTATTACATGGATTATTGCTTAGAACATCCCCTATTTCTCCTGAGTATGTTGGCTGGCAAGTGAGTAAGGGCCAGGCATCATCAGAACAAAACAGGCATAGAACATAGGTGCATTCTGGCTCTTCTAACCCTGGAAGCAGACATCTGAGGAGCATGGGGAGTAGAAAGACAGTGTAATTAGGTTGTCACTAGTGAGTGGAACAGCTGAAACTTGAAGTAATATCTTTTCTGTGAATCAAATGAGAAACAAAGGACCACAGAAGATAGATACACAGGAAGTTGCTGATGAATCCAGACACAGGACCCTTAGGCACCCTGGCAAATGAGTAAGAAGGAGACATAGAGGAGAGAGCAGTGGGGTTCAGAATCCTCACTTTTATTTTAAGAAATCTAAAATGGTCTGGTGAGAGACACTAGGGGAAGAAAGAGTCCAATTTTTCCCCTGAGAAAAACAGGAACAGGCAAGTAGAACACATCCAGGCCCCCTCCACACCTCCCCCAACATCACCCTCTGGGAAAGAAACAATGCGGTGGGGCACTGCATCCATTCTGATGAGAATGTGTGAAATTAAGAAAAAAAAGGAAGACGGAAAGCAACTATATTTGAAACAATGAGATGTCTCTGTAGCCAAGCTTCTGACAATGTCACCCTGCAGGGTTCTGAGGAGGACAGAGGATGAGTACAATGTCCTGTGTTAGCCAGGACACCAGAGTCGTCTCCAAAGATGAAAGGTTTTCGTTTAAAGCACAGAGGGCCCACGCTCCCGTGGCTTACGCAGTGTGCAACTTGAATTTTCAATTTCTTGCCCCCTACTATTCCCTCTTCACAAACTCTTATGTTTTATTGAAAGTGTATTATGACATGCACGCTGGTGGTGTCTAGAGGTACAATCTTACTGCACAATGTTCTTTAAAGCAGAGAGCCCTAGCAGATCTCAAAGACAAAATGTAGTTAGGTTAAGTTAATTGGGATGAAAATAAACCAAACAATGAAGTGTCTTAACTTAGATTTTAAA
Source organism: Myodes glareolus (assembly GCF_982192425.1). NCBI lineage: Eukaryota > Metazoa > Chordata > Mammalia > Rodentia > Cricetidae > Myodes > Myodes glareolus. The sequence goes on from NC_142034.1 coordinate 29,627,859, forward strand.
TGCCTTTCATTTCAAGCCACGGGTGCTCATAGCCATTTGAAAGAGGTCATTGCCAACATCTTGTGTCTCTCCATGGTTTGAAGAGAATGTGGAAACACTTGGTATTTAAAGGCCACCTGTGCTGAATTCTGACTCTTCCTTATTTTGGCAAATCAATGGGTATTTGACTCTTAATCATTTCTAGAATATAGACAGCTGTATCTTCTCATGTGAATCTGATAATCTTAGAACTGGAATGATTCCTAGAAGTCTTGAAGTCCTGGAGAGGTCTCTATAAATAAAGAAATGGAGACTGAGCCAGGACACAGTTAATTTTGAAGGCTTGATGACTGCCTGATAAAATAATATTTTCCCCATTCAGAATCAGTGTTAAATCTTAGGTCTATGTCTTTGGAGCTGGAGAACTATACACATATACATATGTGTGTGTGTGTGTGTGTGTGTGTGTATACATACATACAAGCATATATACTTTTCCTTGTTCATCTTCTCATGCGATAATCCACTAAGACATCTAAAGCAACAGGTTATAAATGAGATGCTGGGTTGTACATATTTCACTGTTATCAGGGTAGGAACTAGAGCCAGAGAAAGCAAAAGTGACTGTGTGAGTCAATCTGCCGGTTTGAACTCCCTGGAAAATTGCTCTCCTAGCTTAAGGAGAATGCAGTCTTCTTTACATTCATGAGAAGTATTTAGGCAGCTAAAGCTTTATTTTAGGCAAAGAAGCCAGAATGATGTTTAGGGGTTAAGACGATGTCCCTTAAGGTTATAATGATTAAACATGCAGCCAGAATTCCTGAAAGAGAGGCAATGAAAACAAATCCTTCTCTCAAAATCTTCTTTCATGCTTTAGTTTTTATAATAAAACATGAATGAGGATAAATTATGCAGAGCCTTATTGCTTTCTTAGATCTCCCATAACTCCTAGTATCATTACTGCTGAATGTACCTAAAGTATTCCTGCATACATCTAAAAAAGTAGTAAGGGCATCGATATCCAACGTCAAATTGTTCCTGCTATTGACAGGCAATTTAATAAAATCCCATTTCTAGTCATTGATGAAATCCATTACATTCTCACAGACCGCTCTGATCACACATTCAACATTGCCTCCTTGTTTGTCATGTAAGGATTCAGTTCGCTGATGAAAATTAAAGAATTTGGGATTATTTGTGAAATTTCATGTCAGTTTCCAATTGAGGTTATACAGCAAAGGAAAGTTAGGAGAGGTGCCTCATTTTTAGCTGAACGCGAAGGTTTAATTGTATCTTGCTCCTTATTTATTTATTTAACAGAATAATAAATAATTTTACGGAGTGCTCTGTATGTCAGAATTGGTTTCCTTATCACTCAGCTTGCTTTTCCTCCCACCGTGCAGTCAATGGAAGGTCTTTGGAAAGTTTAGAGTGTTAAGTTAAAAGCCTGATTCCAGCAGCCTCAAAGGGCTATGTAGGCCACCCATCCCGTTAAGTGAATTAAAGGAACAGATATTGGTGAAGAAGATCCTGTGTCTGCACACAAAAACAAAAGAGTGTTAAAAACTTAGAAGCTCTTTTGTATTTATTACATGGTACCAGTACAGGATCCTTGATATACTTTTATAAACCACAGTAAAAGTAAAAGTAGTCGACTTTGACTAATGTGGCTCCCAGAGTATTTTAAATAGTGTACTGCAGTTTCTTTTTCTATTATTTAATTTTTTTTTATTTTACCGATCAACCCCAGTTCCTCCCTGCATCCCACCACTTGTGCACTCCTCTGAGAGGGTAAGACTTTCCTTGGGGAGTCTGGAATACTAAGTTGACAAGGCAGGACCAAGGAACGGTCCGAGACAAAGAACACATTTCATTTGGAGATGTACCTTGAGATTCAGTGAACTAATTGGTCTCCTTGAGTCCAACATTACCCATTCCAATAATTTTTTCTCTTCGTAACCAATATTAGCTTCCTTAAACACAAGTTTGACTTTATTCATTCTCCCTCTTCAATTATTTCACTTTTTTTCCTTGACTGTTGAATAAAATATATTCCACCCCATACTCTGAGCAGAGGTCATTAGACTTCAACTTGGGGGGGGGCATCCTCCTCATACCCCTTCCTATGTGTCCAATCACAATGCCAAACCTATAATTTAGTATCCAAACAATCTGGGTCATAAATAAAAGTCACTATGTGTAACAACGCAGGCAGAAACTGACTTAGAAACAGGCAAGCACTACCCACAGTCTAGAGTTGCTGAGCCACGTGTCAAGCATTTGTGTATATTCTTCCTTCTGTCTTCTTCCTGTGTAGAGCTTCTTTCTTCCTCTTCCCTGTAGAAGTTCACTCCCATTACTTTCTCAGGTTTTGATTTAACTACTTCTTAACTCTCCTTAAATGCCACCTTCCCTAGACTGTGGTATCCCCATATACTTCCTTACCACATTTAAGTATTTAACCGATGTGCTCATGTGTGCATGTGTGTGCTCACGCTAGCACATGTGTGTGCACGCATTTGAAGGTCAGAGGACAACCTTGAATGTATTTTCTCAAGGTCTCTTACTGTCCTGGAACTCACCAAGTCACTAGAGTAGCTGGCCAGTCCTCCTCACACTGGAATTATAAGCATGTACCATCATATCCAATCATTTTATATGTGGAATTCTGGGGAATCCAACTCAGGTGCTGATGGCATTGGAAGGAAGCGCTTTTCTGGCTGAGCCATCTCCCTATTTTGTCTACTTCTTCCTTCAGCATGTAAAACGAACATTTCTAGTATTGCCTCCCCAGTGCTGTGCCTGTGGCATTGCCTGGAACCAAAATTTGAAAACAGCTCCCAAATGAAAATTAATTGCTTCTTACCTCTTATTGCAACTGCGATCCATGACTACATGGGTGCAACTGCGTAGGTGACTGACTGATGAAGGAAGATTTATGGTCTTTCATCTCAGTTTCTCCAGGAGAAACTTAGTCTCTGTTAACTCTGCAGTTCCTCTTCTGTAAGTTCAGGTGCCTTTGGTGATAAGAATTTCTCGTCCACATTTGCATGACACTGGGTCATGCAGGGGAAACAGAGCAGGAGTCGTAAAGAGGGCTATTTGTTGTGGCATTTACAGAACCCCTGCCTCTCCATCCTCCATCCTTGGGGACTCAGATTGGAATTGTTATACTTTCCATCCTTTCATTAAGGTGCTGTGTGTGTAGGCAAAGGACAGCACTCCTCTGCAGAATTTCTTATCAGGACTGACACAGCCTCTCACACCAGGCATCTCTTTGTTCTGGGTGCCCTGTGGAGAGGCCCTGGAATCTCTCCTCCTGGCTGGCTGAGATACATTTACAGTGTGAAAATGGTATTTTATCATACCTGGAAATAAGAAACTATAATCACTAATGAGATTTATGAAATTATGGCCCTAGCTGACTTTGACTTTTGTAATAAAATACACTTTAACTTAGTCTGCCCACAGCTATTGTCATCTCGAAAGACTCTAGAGGCTAAAAGATGTCCTCTTTGAATTATGGATTGATTAAAAGGACCACAATGTGTTATTTGAAGGTTGTATGAAGGCTAAATAATCCCATCTGTGTAAGACAGGATCCAATATTTTACACTGTCTGTAGAGATTTGTTCAATTATGTTTTATGGTCTGGACTCCAATATTCCAGTTTCTTACTTTATTTAACTCTGCAGGCAAACATCAGACAGGACATCAACTCCCTGTGGGGCAGAGATGGGAGATGTTGGGACCTGGAGTCAAGCTACAAATTCTGCTTGTTTGATGGGGTTAGATGCCACTCTGAAATCTTCCACTGTACCAGATAAGAGAGAAAGATGGTTGCAACCCTGACCTGCTCATGGGACTGGCTCTGCAGGAGCCTTTCTACTGCGTGCCCAATAGCCTGAATCACATTCCAGTGTACACACTCCAAACAGTTCAAATGTGCAATTCTATGACTTGGAGATGATTGTAGCCTGTCCCCAAGACTTTCTACTTTGCAAACATGGTGGTGAACATCCTTCTTGCCACTTAATATTCCCATCTGCCACTACGTCCAGAAATTTTAATGTTCTATGTTCATGAGGGATGAGTATGGTTGTTTCCTCACAGAAATTCATGAAGGGTTTTTCCAGAAAGAGCAGAAAAAATAGAGAAGGCACAAGTATGACTGACATTTATCCTCACTCAGGCATTCTTCTTTGCAGAAGCCAGGAACCAGTAAGCAAGAGCTAGTAGCCTCCCTTTTTTTATGGTCAGGTAGAAAGAATGCTTCTATGTATTGGAGTTCTGAAAAATAGAATAAGCAATGCCAATATTTTCCAAATGTTCTTGTCAGCCTTCTCAAATAAGCAATGTGCTCTATTCCCAATGTAAATTGTTGAATGAATAATTAAATGTGAATTACTATCTTCTAAGATGTTCCTTTTGATGCTAAGAATTGGTTGATTGAGGGTAGGAAACTTGAACCAGGCTAGGTCAGGCTAATTCCTAGGTCTCATGCATTTGTGGGAGTAAAAAGAAAATCTAGAAAGTCCTTCTAGGAAACTGAACTTGAGTGATATCCACTTGTGGAGAAAACTACCTTAAGAAACTGATGCCAGCTTGCCGTAGAAGTGTGTGTGTGTGTGTGTGTGTGTGTGTGTGTGTGTATGTGTGGTGTTTGAGGGAAAGGTGGGAGGAACAAATTTCCCCCTTTCTTATTTCAGCTTTGTCACTGGCCTTCCATTGAGTATAAGAATTAATACATCTCTCCATTTGCCTTAGCTCATCAAAGTTGGATTTTGTCTTTTGTGAGACAGAACTTCCATAAACATAAAAGAATATTTGCTACGACTAGCAGAACATTTTCATTTGCTCACTTATAAACAAATTGCTATAAATATATTTAAATATAACTTTTAAGTGTGTATATGTGTGCATGAGTGCAGGTGCACATGTGTGTCTGTGTGAAATAAACATGCCTTTGCACTCTCTGCTTATCCTTTTGAGGTAGGGTCTTTCCCGGAATTGGGGCTCATATTTTCTTATCTAGGTTGAAAGTCAGCAAATCTTCTGTCACTTCCCACTCACGGCTGGGGTTTCAGCCATTTTCAGGATGCTTGGCTTGTTGCACGAGCGTTTAGATCCAAACTCTGGTTATCACAATTGTGAAGCAAATGCTCCTGTCTCTGAACAAACTTTCTATGCCACATTTTTACAATTATTTTTATAGTTTCTACTTCTGTGCCTATGTAATCCATCGTATCTCTGAAAAAGGATGCTCTAAGCCAGAGCTATTCCATATCTAAGGAAAAAGCACAGTTTTATAACATTTAATCTGGGTCTATAAATCACGAGGTCTCTTCAAAATTTTTTTCTAGTAGATAATTACATTCAGGGATGACTGAGATAAACCATTATTAACAATAGCACAACTGAGGCATTCTACTTTAATGGAGGTACATATTGGACCAGTGTAATTTTCTGAAACAAAGTCTCAGAATGCAGTTATTTAAGTCTAATGATCTTTGCTTTGTGTTGAGTTTTATTGTGCTTCTCTCTTTCTGTCTCTTATCACAGTCTAGAGATGTCAGGGTTGTCAAATGAGAACAGATTTGTGGCTTCTCTGCGTGAAGAGCTCAAGCCCTTCTCCTATTACTCTGCTATCCCTTGGATTATTGGTTGAATTGTTTTACCAACAAGTGTACTTTCTGGGTCATGAAGTTATAGGAAAAGGAAAGAGCTCACATTGAGGCCAAAGATTTTTAAGGTAGAAATTTGAAAGCTGCCTATATTATTTTTAATAATTGGTAATAATTAATATATTGGTGCCTATATCAAAGGAGTGTGGAATATATAATACTAGCCATTTAAGTTTTCTTGTTTCTATAAGGAAGGAATAGATATTGTGGGATAGTCATCAGTGTTAGATGATATTTCTGTGACACAAACCTGCTCTCCTCACCAGTTGATAGGACAGTGAAATAGCCTTTGTTTGTTTCTCCTGCAAGATACTGCCCTCTTTATCTTACTCAATACCAATATTCTAGAAAAACAGCAATTATTTTTAGTGCTATAACTACTTATTGGTAAGGCAACTCACTGTAGTATGTGGTTAGATCTTCTATGAAAAACCCTTCCTAGGGGCAAAAGATCGGTCAATATCTTGTCTTCAGCTCTCATTCATTTACGCACCCTGCCACCACTGTAGAAAGGTTGTTTTCCTCTGAGGGATTTCTGAATCAGCACTATTCTGTTTCTTTTATTTATCCAAATCTGACTCCTCTCTCTCTTTTTTCCCTCTGCACATCTTGTACAATTAGTAAATGTTATTTGAATCTGGTTGGCAAAGATGTTTCAAAGGGGGGGAAAGATATTGGTTTGGTGGATTTATGCAACCAATTTCCCAAGGTCTAAAGAGCAACAAAAATCCTGTTTCCTGACCATCTTCATCTATAAAAGACAGAGAATTCATTCATCTATCTGTTCTTTGTTGGGTTGGTTGGCTACAAATATTCTATGTAATGCTTAATTGGCCTTGCCAGTTCATTAGGAACTGTGGAGCGGAGCCTCAGCCTTCCAAAGGAAGATGGATTGTGACCTACTTGCTCACATAATAGGAAGCTGCATTTTAGCTGAAAAGAGCAGAAAGCAAAGTTTCCTGGCTTTGTCTGGGCAGGAGAAATGTTTTGGTTCAATTTGAAGCTGTCTTGAAGCCTCTCTGCAGGGGGAAGCTGGAGAGGGCTCTGGCAACAATGGGGGTGCCAGGAAGATTGGGAAATGCAAGAGAGGTTAGATACTCATTTTTAGTGATATTGATTAGATTGTCCCTGGAATGAAAACAGCAATGTGCTACTGATTGGGTTTTTGCTTTTCTGAAGCTTTGGGTTGAGAAAGGGACAGTTTGAGCACCTAAATCTATCTAAACCCTAGTCATGAACCTTGCTAAAAATCTGCTTGAATGAGGATGGCACAGAGTCCGATCAGACAGAAAGTGGAGAGAGCTGAGGGAAAATCAACTGTACATTTTTAAAAAACTTGGAGTTTCCAGTACTTTTTAGAAGAGAAAGACATAAAATTCTTATGAACTGCCAGTTTTCTATGCTGACTGTGAAGGCACTGAGGGCCAGAGTCCCGGCTAAGGTCATTAAAAGTCCACATTTCTTACCAACACATTTCAGATAAAGAAAGATGAGACCTTTTAACATACAAGGCCTAAGAAATTCTGGTATGTTTTCCATTAGAAATTTTCTGAGTTATGAAAGAATGAGATCATGTTATTCAACTGCATGTGTGTTTGCATGCACACAAACTCTCACACACATACAGCGTCGCATACATACATATGTGTGGACACATCATGTGTAATTTAAAACATATTATATTTACACCAAAATGAATAAAACCATACAGATTTTATGGAAAAACAAGGTGTGCCAGTCAAGCTTAAATCAGTGAAGTATGTGTGTATGTATTTATTTGTGCACACATATTACCAAGTCAAGTATAGTTCTATATATTCATGCATATGAATGTATATATGTACAAAGAACTGGCTATGTAATTATGGCCATTGAAGAGTAGAGATTGGAGTCTTCAAGAATGAGCTAAAGTTGTCTTTGAGAGGTAGAACTTATTTTGTGATGCCTCAGACCTGTACTTAACATCTTGCCACTGATTGAATCAAGCCCACATAGGTAGTCTAGAATATTCCCTTTACCTAAAGTAAATTTACTGTGGACTTTATCACATTCTATATAATGTCTTCATAGCAAACATAAAGATTATCATCTGGTGAAGTAAATGGAAGCTCCTATTTAAACAAATTAACACTAAAAAGATCCCAAGTATGATTTAGTCACGTATAAACTGTTGTAAGGAACTTTACTGACCACTTACATCATCACTCCAAGATTTTCTTAATAAAATGCTTGGTTATTATCATTTCCAGGTTTCACACATTTAGGATTTTTGCTTCTGAATATATTCATATATATATATATAAAATGAAAATTTTAAATTACTAATATGTATATAGGTATATGTATATAATTTAAAAATTGTATAATAATGTGTAATAGACAGAAGTAGCTGTGTCCCTCCAGTATACATTTGCTGAAACCCAATCTCCACAATGTATTGGTATCTGGAAATGGGCTTTTTAAGCAGTGATTGGGTCATGAAGTTAGATCTCTCACAAATGAGAGAAATATTCCTTTGAAGGGAACTCAGAGGGCTCACTTGTGTCATTCTTCCACATGAAGACAAAATGAGGAGATAGTATGCTGCAATCTAGAAGGCACTCCTGTAGACTGTGCTGGTATTCTGAGCCAGAAATTCAGTCTAAAAATGTCTGATATAAATTTCTGTTGTATATAAGACCCCAAGTCAGTAAGGTCAGCAGTCATTTCTCTGTTGGTCCTGCATGTTCAGTTCATATAGCATACCATCAAGCAGTCCAAGAAAGAGAAAACTCCATTAGAAACCTCTTTGTTGCCCATCTTACTCTTGAAGTTATTGGTCTTGCCAGGAGCAGATGTATCTCATGTCATGAAAAGTCCTAACTTCTTAAAACATTTTAAATACCATACTCTGAAGGTCTCTAAAAGAGTTGAAGAATACCTTTTTAACTGAAATATATCTCTAGATATCTAGAAAACCTAACTAACATGACTACAAGTTTGACTATTATAGATGACTATCTATTAACCTATATTTCTTAATTATACATTACTTTTTAAAATGAGCTGGACAAATAAAATACCTTAATCAAAATCAGAAATACATATACACAATAAAACAAAATTTACCTTAAATTTGTATCAAAAAAGCAAAATCCATACCAATACAAATCTCTATAGCACATCCCCCTTTAAATGTAAAGAAAACATTTATAAATAATATTTGGGAATTTGGACATAGTTCCCTCCAAACTTCTTCCTGCTGTTTATTGGGTGAAGTAATTTTTGAGGGGTGTTCAAGATGACCTTTCGAGGGGGGGAGGGTCTTGGTCCAGCAAACCACATTAGTCTGGAAGGATTCCACAGATTCTCATCCTCTGTGGAAACAAAAGAAGAACCTCTTTTCCAAAGCAACGTATCCTTAGACTCAAATTTTGAAGATAAAATACCTTTAAAGTATATATGTTGGTTACTGAGCTCCTTTACAAACAAAAAATTTCAACGAAAACACAAATAACATACATAATCCAGATTCTCTGTGTATATTTCATTTTTACATGGCTTATTTGTTTTTACTCTATTACTTTTTAATATTTATTTTATTGTCTTCACTCCTTTGATCTATAACTGTCTGTACTCTGTCTCTTTTAAGACATTGTCTTGTTTTTATAAACCATTTACTTCTTTTATAACTCTCTATACTCATTTTCTTCTCTCCCCCAAGTCTCTGTACCTTTATCCAATACTGTGACCCATTTAGAGGGTTTTTTGATCTGGATTTGCCTTTATTGCATATCTCTTATCCTTTGCTTACCAGAATGGCTTCTAAAAATGCTAAGTACTTCTTAAAGAACTAAGCAGTAGCCTTGCTAGGGCAAACAAGACCCTGCCTGCTTGCTGCACCCAGTCCAGCATGGTAGAGCTGTTCTTGGCCTCTGAGAGCTGTGCTCAAAGGCCCATTTTTAGGCACACACCCAGTCTACGTTGTCAATAAGCAAGTTGTAGCACTCTGCTCACAAACACCATTTAAATGTTCCATAGCTGGACCTTTCAAAAGAGCCAGAGCCATTCATGCTGGCAAACCAGGCAGTCACCTACTTTTTTTAAAAAGAAGCTGTGCAGCTTTTTTTTTTCTGCACCTCTCCTAAAGTAGCCACAGTGTCCCTGCTCACTGAAGCCCATCTAGAAAAAAAATTGTGGCTACCAAGAAACTTTGCTAAACTCTGTTCTTTGGTGGTTAGAATTCCTTTTCAATCTCTCTCATATTTTAAGTGGATTTTAGTTGGCCACATTGGTACACCAATTTGTATTGGGGGCTGTTTGTTAGTTCCTGGCTGCTCAGTCCCAAATTAATCACACAGGAACTCTATTAATTGAATCACTGTTTGGCTAAAAACTTAAGTGTATTTTTAGCTAGTTCTTACATCTAGAATTAACCCATCTCCATTAGTTTATATTTTACCACAAGACTTGCGGCCTACTGGCAAGGTTTTAGCATGTCTGTCTCTGGCGGCCTCTCCTTGACTCTGCCTCCTTTCTCCCAGCATTCAGTTTAGTTTTCCCAGCTTAGCTCTGCTCTACCCTATCACAGGCCCCAAACAGTATTTTTCTTAACCAGTGATATTCACAGAATACAGGGGGAATCCCACATGAGGTTCCCTTTTATTTCACATGAATTATTCAATGTTTGTTAGCTTATATATTGCTTTATAAGTAATTTACATAAATAAAATAGTTTTTATGTTATTTTGGGAGTTTTATATATTATATCATCTAATATTCTTGGAATAGAGGAGATAGATTTATTATGCTTACTTATTTTTTTATTTAACAAATTGAGGCTTATGGAGGCTAAATAATAATATGTCCATGTTTGTTAGCCATGATGGCAATACACACAATTCCAGCACCCAAGAAAGAGGGGCAGGAGGATTATTACACATTTGAGGCCAGCCTGATCTTCATGGTTAGTTTTAAGGCATCCAAGAGCCACAAAGTGATCCTATCTGAAATAACAAGGTAAGCAGAAAACTTTCCAGAGTCAAGGAATAAGTAAGTAGCTATTCTCCAGCTTTCAGTGGTATCTGGCCCACTCTAAAACTTGTGTTCTCCAAGCTTGACTGCCTTTTGCTATCCTCATTAATTAACATCAAATTTAATATGACTAGGATCTCTAGAAAGAAAACCCAGCACTAATATTGATGATTCCTCTTTGCTTTTTCAACATCAATTTAATCAATTTTCATGATTTACTTGAGATAGCAAAATGGCCCAAGCTGATGCTAAATTCAAGTTCATTTCCTTCACACATCCACCACAGTTAACTGACTAGCAGGAAGCATGATGTGGAGGGAGGAGGACTGATTGATTTGACCAAGGAAGGAATGGTGGGTAAAGGAGATAGACAGGAAGAGCATGGAATGAGCTGTATCTGAGAGTAGTTAACAATTCACCTTAACGAGGACTGCAATCTAACACGTTTGTTAAATTTTCAGTAGTTAAGAATGCACCTTAACAAGGACTGCTATCTAACACATTTGTGAAGTTTGCAGACATCGTAAGAACAGTAACCCTGAGAAGCAGAGACGTGGAGATGCCCTAGTTCTGAACTTGTTCCCTTAGGTGACATTGAACACATCACTTTTCCTTTCTTTGCTTTTATTCTCCCCCTCAGAAAATGCTGTGAATTTTATTCAACCTGGTCTGCATAGTTTCCAAGAGGTGTGTGGATAAAATAAAACTAAAAGCTGTGAAAACTCTGCCAAAAAAAAAGTTCTCTTCAAGAGTTACCCCGGTGCAGAGTGTGATTATGGATGCATGACAGTGGCCTCATTTTTTTTTTCAGGTTGAATCACTTTTGGTCACATCATCTGACTGCGCTTCCTCTGTTCCTCTGTGACCTTACAGATTGCCCATGACTTGCGCCTTTGAGCTTTCTGGTATCATTACTAGAAGGGCATCTATTTTACCTTGATGCTTCTGGCTGGGGTGAATTCATAACCAACTCTCTTGAAAGTAGAGTCTGGGTTGATCACTGAGAAATAGTGTCTTTATTAGAATGTCTAGGATGCAAAAATCTGCCAGGGGATAGCATTTGCAGTGCTTGACTTTCCTGAAGATGAGCTGAATTTTCTAAAAAGGAGTCTGAATCTCGCTGCTTCTTCCAGCTAGAAGCTCTCTGTGTCTCAGTACTAGAATTAGTTAGATATGAAAATTATAATGAGTACTATAGCCTTTGTCTTCCATCCGTGTATTCTTCTAATCCTCCAAACAAGACTGACTTAGTCTTGATCTATTTGAACCAAAAATTTGGTGCAGATCTGTACTAACATCCAATTATTCATTAAGACAAAACTTTAAATAGGAGACTTGATTTCTGCAACAGCCAAGTTGTACAAAAATCCTACACTAATATTCCATTTTGATTCTGGGTCATAGACTTTTATCTCCAAATTATTTTGTAGTGACATTCTGTAACACAAATACTAATTGATCTTAGCAATAACAACCTGGAGTAAAATAACAAAGGGTAAAAGCTGAGAGATCAGAGAATCAGAGTGGCCAGCAACTAGAGAATTCTTATCTCTGCTAATGCTCAGACCAAAGGGACAATCGTATCTTTATGAATCTGTAGACTGACTGCTGTCTCTAAGAAACCTCAGACTGCCTCCTCAGACAGAATCCTTAGACTGCCTCCATCTCTACGAATCCTCAGACTGCGTTCTCAGATTATATCTCACACTGCATCTCTGCATCTCTGACTGCATCAGACTGCTTCTCAGACTGATTGCTTAGACTGCTGCTACAGACTGCATGCTGTCTCTGTGAAATCTCAGGCTACAACTGAGTTCCTGTCTCCGCCCAACTTATATTCCTCTCTCTTACCAATCATATCCCTTTCTGTCTCCACTTCCCTAGTGCTGGGATTGAAGGTGTGTGACTCTCAAGAACTGGGATTAAAGGTGTGAGCCACCACCATCTAGCTTTGTTTTAGACTGGATCAATTTCGTGTTGCCCAGCATGAACTCACAGAGATCTGCCTGCCTCTGTGGAGAGTTCTGGGATTAAAGGTGTGTGCCACCACTGCCTGCCCTCTATGGCTAACTAGTGACTTAGCTCTGCACTCTGATCTTCAGACAAACTTTATTCATTAGATTACAAACAAAATACCACTACAACATTCAATGCATGATGATGTAACTTTAAACAAGTTTCTATTCTCAAGATATCCATCAGTTCAAGGTATATCCTTGAACACTGAATCCTAATTGCCCCAGTACTTGACAAATGCTAGATTGTAGTTTTTCAAACCTATGCTGGTCTGTGGAGACCATAAGTAAAGCACAACACAATCGGTTGACTCCTGAGAGAATCATTAACTAGAAAAGCAGAAGAAAGTATAACAGAATGACACGCAAATACTTGCCTCCTATTCTTTGCTAGTATGGAGCCAGTGTGTACTTAAGATACCTATAGCCAAATGAGATTTTTTTTTCCTTGGGAGGAAGCATCACGTATGTCCTGGAACTTGGATGAAACTACAGTCTTATGGATTCAAATGTGTATCTATTGTAAAGTGGAGATTTGGGACAATTAGAATCCTCTAGAAAATATCCCAAGGGGGTATATAACAGTTAAAAGCTAGAATATTTTTAGCCAAAGGTTTCCATAAAATGGCAGTCATATACTTATGATCCCCAGAATTTCTGTAGATATACTTACACAGTACTAAATAATTAAAAAGGAACCACTTCATGATATCCCATTTTGAAATTGTTGGTCTTAATGTTGCACTATAAATATTAAGAGTGTACATTAGTGTGCCAATGACTCCAATTTTATCCCCCACTTTCCTATATCAGACTTAGGGCAACAGGTGTTAGGTTAAGGTTCTTTTTTAAGATTTATTTATTTTATGTTCATTGATGTTTTACTTGCATTATGTGTGTACAAGGGTGTCGGATCCTGTAGAGTTCCAGACAGTTGTGAGCCGCCATGTGGGTGTGAGGAATTGAACCTGGGTCCTCCGGAAGATCAAACAGTACTCTTAACTGCTGAGCTATCTCTCTAGCCTATGTTGAGGTTTTTGGTCCACTTGGAGTCTAGTTTCATAAAGGGTAAGAGAAAAGGAGCTAGGTTGATCATTCTGCGTGTAGCTATCCTGTTTGAACAACACCATTTGTTGAAGATGCCATTTTCTTTCTAGTTTGTAGTTTTGGTGTCTGTCAAAAGTCATATTGCAATAGTAGTGTAGGGTTATATGGTTATATGTATTATATATTATGTATGTGTTATATATATTACTCTATTGATCATCATGTTTGTTTTTATGCCAGGGCCGTGCAGCTTGGTAGTACAATTTGAAATCTGGGATAATGATACCCCCAGCTTTCTTTTATTGCTCATGGTTGTTTTGACTATCCTGGGACTTTTGTGTTTCCATGTGAAATTTAGCATTATTGTTTTCAATTTCTGGGAAACTTCGTGTTGATATAAATTGCATTGGATCGGTAATAGAAAAGAATTAATGACAATGCAATATCTCTAAACGTGTTATTGAATGATGAATGAGTGGCCACTATCAGATGTAAGGTGGATCAAACTTTACCTTACTTTACTAAATGACACCAGTAGATGGGTTGGTTAATTTTTGCAACAAAAAATAACTCAAGTGAAGGAAGATTTATTTTGGCTCATAGTTTCAGAAGTCATAGTTCACTACAGTGAGGCAAACATGGATTATGTCTTAGAGAATTATTCACTTCATGACCACAAACTAGGACTCAGAATAGAGTATGATGCAACCAGAGTGGGTATTATCTTCAAAAACTCATGATTAGTGCACTTCTTTTATGAGCCAGATCTCATTTCTTAAAGTTCCTGCAGTCTCATAAAATATTACTACCCTTTGTATTAAGAATATAAGTCTGAAGAGGACCTTCTTCATTCGACTGAAACAATCTGTGGATTGTGTGAATAAGGAGATCGGGAATTAAGCTACAAAAATGGTCACTACTGATGAAAAAAATCTCCCCATCCTGTGTTCACGGCACACCTTTGCAGCTTCTTCTCCAACATGTGTGTCCCTGAACATGAGCTAAACTTGTTACCCGTCAGCCAATGGAATGGAATAGAAGTATGATGAGAAAAGATAAACCAGGACACGTTCAATTTTTAATTTTTGCTGGAATAGACAAGAATTTATGAATTGCATGCTCAAGACTGAGCCAAAGGCTTAAGAAGGGGTTATTATCATAGAGTGAGTAGGGAAGCAAGCAAAGAAAATTCTTACTTGGCCAAGGGGGGAACAATGGTCTTATTTGGAACATCTCAGTGGAAATTCCCTAGGTAGAGACAAGGGCAGTTTAAACTAGTTAAGCTTCTGATTCCTTTCATGTTTAGAATGCTGTGTTTTGGTTTGCTTGCAAGAGAATGAGGACTCTGCAGCTGCTTCAGCCTAATGGCTTTCTTGTTATTTAACTGTCATTTCTGCACCAAAGCTTCAGTATTTCCACTGCTGTCTTATGATCGTGCCATGTGAGCAAGCCCAGGCTAGCTGCCGGGAAGAGACGCTCATGGCTCAGTGCCATTCATCCCCCTGGTTCATAGCCAGCTGTTAGACATGTGAGTGAGATCATTAAAGTCATGTCAGTCTTCAGCCACCTTGAAAATCTACCCCATACCCAACTGCAGCTCTGGTCAGGATCTGTCAAGTCTATCCTTAATGAGATCTGTGAAAACACACGGTCGACCTATAAACTAGTGGAGCCTTAATAATAAATGTTTTAATGTACCATGTCTCGGAAGTGTTACATGCAATGATAGAAAGCTAATATAGAGGTCATCACTTAAAAATACAATAGAGATTTTAGTACCATTGGTATCAGTGAAGCTTTTCTAAAGAGAAAGTTCAGAATGTCCCAACAGCCCAGTTACTTGGGCTTTCCTAGAATTTCAGTGAGACATCCCTCACACTCTGACTATTGGCCAGAACAGACAGTATAGCATCTCCAGCACTGAGAAATTACAGTTCTGTTGTTAATATAAGCTTGGAATTTGGATTTCTGCCTTTTGTCTAATGTGAGTTTGGCTGATCATCCAAGTTATGGTGCAATGAACGTGAAGTATTCCTTCCTGTAGAAATTCGCCAAGACGATCATCTCTGCCAGCTACCAATCTCCTCTTGAGGTTCTATGCATCAATACGGCCTATTCGAAGTCAGAGATACTTTACAAAAGCAATGCACTGCACTTAGAGTAACATCTGTGTGTCAATAGCGTTGGGACTGAAGAAGGACTGTGCCATGTGGGTATTTATTTGCCATATAGAGAAATACTTGAACTTCTGTTTTAGTATGAGGACCAGACCCTCTAATTCACTTTACCACTCTCTAATTCACTTTACCATCAATTTATCTTAAATTAGGAACATTTTAAATTTATTCCTTATAGAACATTTATAATAGCATTTTTTATTAGTGAATTATTTCTGGTGTGGGCAGCAGTATTAGAAGACAGACATTGAAGAAATGCTAATGAACCTTAGCGTTTGGTAATAAACATAATATATATGTTAAATTTATTATTTTATTCTTACTCGAAGAATCCAAAGCTAATGAATTCAAAGGAAATTATAGTTTTATATGGCTTATTTAAATGATCATTCATGGAGTTAGAAGAGGCCATCCCTTCTCAGAATCACCATGGTTATGTCTAAAGTGTTAACCACATGAAACGATGAGGTCCCACAGGAGTTCTAGGTGAGAATTCTCAGAGCAGTGATGAGAATTTGCTTACCGAAATATGACCAAGATTCTATGAAGTAGAAAAAAGAGGACGGCATCTCCAGGAAATGCACATGTAAGAGAATGCATAACTGAACCAAGAGCAGCAGTATTCTGAACACAGCCTATGGTGTGTGTATTCAAGTAAAAAAAGAAAACTTCTGTACAGGGACTGGCACAGCATAGTAGGTCAGTTAACAGTTTTATTAATAAAGATATTTTTAAGAGAAAAATGTGTTAGCTGTATGAAGCAAAGAGATGCTATCTTTAGCTCCCATGTAAGGGTTTAGACAAACCCTCCAATTATTTTGAGTAAAGGAAATACCTTGGTCTGTAAACCCAAGACTTACTGCCAGTTATCACTTTCACCTCTGAGGAATCTGAAATATTATTGGAACAAGAGTGCTGGACCTACTGTTATTGTTTAATGATGTGAATGGTGGGGGTTTAATTCTCACACACTGGCTGTAAATTATTATTCCATTTGGGGTTGAACACTCATACTCTGACCCAATTTGCTGTAACCAGTCTTCAGACAGTGGTATGTCTCTGAAGAGTGGCAACCAGTCCATGAGAAGTCCTACGTATAGGGATTCAGTTCACAGAATTAAGCAGTAGGTCTCAAGACAGGAAAAACTAGATAATAGAAAGCAAACTGCTTTCTTTTCCTCTTGGATTTCCTACCCCACACTGTCTAGCATATGATTCAGACCAGCTCTTCATTACGTGTAATTCAATGATTGTCATTGGTTGCATTTCTTTTTGCCTGCCCTAGCTGAAAATGACCTGCAATGATTAATCTGTTTTGGGTTTTGACATTTGTGGTGAGAGGTTTCCATATAGTTGACAGGCATTGCGTCTGGAAAACAAGTATAAAACTTAGGTTAAGATCATCTGGAACCTGATAGCTGGTTATTGTCAATATGTTTTTTCCCCAATGGCCAGGCCAGGATAGGTCCAGGTAGTGTGAATTTTTTGGGAGCTAGAACTGGGGTATGGAGAACGTATAAATCATTTGATGAAAATAAAAAAAAACAATTTTGAGGGACATACAAAGGGAAACTTTAATGTTGAATTGAAGAGCATGCCTGTAACAAACATTACTTAAAGAATGGTAAATCTCAGAAAGGCAAGGCCTGGAAAAATGAGAGTGGAGTTCTATGAACTTGATGTCGTAGGGATTGCCACAGAGCAAAGACAAGACAGAGGCAAGATATCAACTGCTTGTGTCTGGACACACACAAACTCATTTAAAGAACTGGATCCAGGCTTGAGAGGTGGTTCAATGATTAAGAGCACATGATGGCTAATCTTGGTAATCAGTTTTTACACACTGAGGAAGATGGAACCTCTATAGAAGAATTACTTTTATCCAGTTGGATCATGGGCATGTGTGGTACATTTTCTTGATTGTTGGTTGATTTAAGAGGGCCCATCCAGCTGTGGGAAGTACCAATCCTAGGTGAACCTGGTTGAATAAGAAAGGTAGTCGAAGAAGCCAAAGAAAGTAATCCAGTGAACAATGTTTATTCATTATTTCTATTTCAAGTTCCTGGCTTAGTTTTCTTTGAGAATCATTTGTGACATGGAAGTGAACTTTTTTTCCCCCTATGATGCTTTGATCATGGTGTTCTTCACAGCAACAGTAAGTATACTAGAACAGAGCACACACCGGTTTTGAAGAGGATCTAAGTTTAGTTCCCAGCACCCACTTTAGGTGGCTCATTGTCATTCCAATTCTAGGGATCTGATGCCCTCTTCTGACCACTGCAGGTACATGCATGTATGTGCACTTATCTACCTACCTACCTACACACACACACACACACACACACACACACACACACACACACACACCGAGAGAGAGAGAGAGAGAGAGAGAGAGAGAGAGAGAGAGAGAGAACAGATATTTAAAGGTCCCGACAACAGTCTTTGAATTATTCTATCATTTAAACACACAATTTAGGAAATCGCATTATAGTCTTCATAGAGAAGATTTTATTTTGAGTAAAATGGTTAAGAGTTCTTTGAGGTGTGGCTATATAAAGTTCAGAGTTTCTATTCTCATATTGCAATCTATTGTCTGGGAGATGCTGGTTAATTTCTTAGTACTATGCATCTTATTTTTTTCTCTGTCTTTTAAAAGAAGAATAAAAATAGTGATTACTTTATTTGGCTGTTTTATTCATTGAGATTCATCATGTAAAATATTTAGCAAGTGTCTAGCATGCTGTTAATATTGCATATTTATTAAGTGCTATTATGATTATAGTGATGATGAAGATGTTGATAAAGAAAATTTAGTATCTGAAAACAAATTAGACCAAGGAAACGAGTACAACTAAGTTAAAGCATCCAGCTGTACTATAATGCCGTGAGGTACAGTTTTACCCAGGACAAGGCCTTTCATTTATTACAGCAGTGTCAGATCTCAACACATAATTATCTTTACAAATGAGTCATGCTTTGGGTCTTTTTCTGTGGTTTTTGAAATCAGTTCTCAATGGCCCATGTCATGTGTAGTCAGAGCATTATGTGGAGCCACTTATTAGTAGATCTTGTCATTTTCCAAAGCAGGAGGAAACTGGCTCCACGGGAGCACAGTTCTGATGCTTTGCTCTCTAAGACTTCACTGAGTGCATGAACACGGATTTCCAAGTTGTTAAGTCACAAAACTGTATTTGTTTCAACACTCAGTTTCTAGGTAGATAAATAAGCTGATTGAAGGCAGGAAGGGAAAGGCAATGGGTCGTGAATAATTCCTCCCTACCAATGGGGAAAAATATTAGGATTTGAATGTGAAATCTACAAGCTCACAACTCTGATATTTGTAGACCTGTTTGCTTTCCAATAATTACAATGTTGACTACCATAGCTTTAGGGCAAACGTAGCAAGTATCATATTTTTAAAAATGAGAGTTTGAATTGCTGTAATATTTATAATATAATTTTTTTTTGCTAGTTCATTTGGTCTCAGGCTTGCCTGTTAATAAGACAGGTATACTTACTCACTCATGTGTGAAGATTCCTATTAGGCAAATCTAGTCTTGTCACATTCATCAAACCTCCAATTACAGAGAAGAGGTCTCTGTCTATTATCCTCACTCCTAAAATAATTGTCCTCAGTAAGAAATTGGATCTATTTTGCCTTCAGTCTTCAACCTCATCTCATTCTCCACATACATGGTCCTTCGACTTGAGCTGCACTGAATGTCCTTTACCTGAAACAGGTACAGTCACTGATATCTGAGCCCTAGTTTCAGTGAAGAAACATTTGCAAATGGTTGTGGACCATGTTGGGACCCTATTTCTACATACACTGGGTGACTCAAGTCTAGAAATCATTTTTCTTCCCTACACAGAGTCTGATGTGTGTCCCTTGGGCCCCTGTATGCCATTAAATACAAACCTTATTACTACCTTACCCTTGTCTAGACTGAGACACTCGCCCTCACATGGCTGATTAGCAATCGTATTGTTTGGACATCTGCATGGAACACTGACATTTAACACTCATAAATCTCAAGTGAGAACACATAAATTTCTAACTTAGATCTAGCAATTACTGTGCTTCATTCTCAAAAATGAGACTCGGACAGGTTTAAGGAACCACTTTGCCATTTAGATAGGTATGGAGTATTCTTTTACACTGTGGGAGTATATGTCACTGTGATTGGTTTAATGAAGAAAATGACAGGTCTCAAGTTAGGCACAATAAGGTTAGGCAAGGGAATCAGACTAAGAGGATGCAGGGAAGAAGGAAGTGGAGGACAGACTAAGAGAATGCTGGGAGGAAGGAGAGGGAGGAGTCTTAGCATCACCAGCCAGATGAGGAAGAAACAGCATAGAAAGTACATAGATGAGGTTAAAAAAACCTCGGGGCTTCACATAGATGAATAGGAATGGGTTAATCCAAACTAAAAGAGCTAGTTAAATACAAGTCTAAGCTATCAGCTGAGCATTTATAATTAATAATAAGTCTCTGTGTGGTTATTTGGGGTCTGGCTGGTGGGACAGAAAACTCTGCCTACAGATAGGGTGAATAGTCACTGAGTCCACACTTCTTTAGACCTGTCTTTGTGGAACTGTGAGTTTTCTTCTCCAAACTAGTCCATATGAGGGCACCTGATCTGGTCTTCTGAGTCTATGTAAGAGCAGGCTGTGTAGTCACTCTGAAGACCATGTCTTCCTGGCTCTTTCAAATGTTTCAGCTCTTTGTACAACCTCTTCACCACATCCCCTTACCATTGAAACATAAGAAGCCGTTGTCCCCTAGGTGGGCAGATATCTAGGTAAGCCTCCCCTTCTCGCTCCAGATACTACTTGGGAGCTTCTTAGATATTGATATTGTCAAATACACAAAACCTTCTCAGAACACTCTCATTAGACTTTCAGATAATGCTTTCAAGCATCTATCCTAGTGCTGGATCAATTTTCCTAGCCCCAATTAAGCCCGTTCCAAGTTTCCTTCCCGACTAAGACAATGTTAAAGTTTCAGCTTGCTTTAAAGAAAAGACTGATGAATTGCGCACAGCACTAGCACATGGATGTGTCATGAGTTTATCCTGTTCTATTTCCTTAGAATACACTGCACTAGTCAGTCTCCTGAAGCCTTCCCAACACTTGGCATTTTCCTAAACCTAACCCAGCAACATGCTCCCTGCACTCTTTGAAAGCGCCCCCTTTTTGTTAATTCATTTAACAACTACAGCTTTTGAGTGTTTTTATGCAATGGAATAGGTAGGAGGAAAACACAGACCGAAGAAAGGACATATGCACTTTAAATGAAAGTAGTGTGGGATTAGTATACACAGAACAGAGGAAGGGAGAGGGTGAAGGAGAGGATGAAAGAGACGAAGAGGGAGACATATTTATGAATGGAGAAAGTGAGAAAGGAATCAGTGCCCAGTGCTGTGGGATTTTCCTCTGTGCGATGCTGTGAATATGTTTTATTACCATTGGCTAATAAAGAAACTAGTTCTGCCAATGGCTTAGTAGAGTAAAGCCAGTCAGGAAATCAAAACAGAGACAAACAGAGAGAGTATATGGAGTCAAAGAGATGCCATGTAGTTGCCAAAGAAGGCAGACGCAATGTAGCTTCCCAAGAAGCAAGAGGTAACAAACCGTGAACCTCATGTTAAAATATAAAATAATAGAAATGGGTTAATTTAAGATGTAAGAGTTAGTTAATAAGAAGCCTGAGCTAATAGGTCAAATAGTGCTGTAATCACTATAGTTTCTGTGTGATTATTCCAGTCTGGGCAGCTGGGAAATAAATGAGTAGTCTCCATTACAGAACAAACCATGGAGGAGGATCTTAGACTATAGCAGAAAATTGGAATTCATACTAAGTGCAGTTGGAAGTTTCTGTAATTTCAGGAGAAAGATGACATCTTTCATATGTTGGGGTGCTGCTGCTCTAGCTTCTGTTTCAATGATGGATTTGAGAAGGCAAAGGTAGAGGCAGAAAGATTGGGATGAGATTGTACTATGAACAAGCAATGACAACGACTTGGACAAATGAGCAATAGAATCAACTAAATGTGCACTTACCTAAAGCATAATTTTGAGGAACAACAAAAAGACTTGAATAAAGTGTACATGCATATGTGTGCAATAGATCTTCTGGGGGGTATGGTTAAGAGAAAGAAAAATGCAGAACAGTAATATTAAGGAAAAATTATTATGTATCAAGATTCATACTTATTAATTCACTTGGTCCATTTAACAATCCTATGCTTTAATTATGTTCATTATTCAAGTGAAGAATCTGTACACTCAGCTCAAGCAGCATTTCCCAGAGGAACACCACTGGGAAACCACAGAGCTGTGACCTGACCACTGATCACAGGCACCTAAGTCCATCTTGCTCTTCCCATGAAGGTCTGTCTACTGATGTGTAGAATTGCACTCTTTAGCCTAACAGGCCAGTGATCCAAGGCTTCAGACTGGCCCACAGGGTACTGATGAGCTACAGTCTGCTGGAGTGGGGTAGAACAGCAAGGAAATTGCTCCTTCCTCAGCAAAACAATGCTTTTGTCAACATTACCAAACAATGGATGTTGGCAGAGGCTGTTCCTTTGTTCCCAGCTGCTCAGACCCCTGAAATATTCACACAGAAACTGTTTGCAATACTGTTTGGTCAATAGCTTAAGCATATTTCTAGATAGCTCTTACATCTTAAATTAACCCATTTCTATTAATCTGTGTATTGCCACGTGTCTGTGACTTCCAGCAAGGTTCAGGTGCATCTATCTCTGGCAGAGGCTACATGGTTTCTCCCTGACTCCACCTACTCTCTCTATATGTCTCTTTCAGCTTTATTCTGTTAAACCATTGGCCAAAAGTAGCAGCATCTTTATTAACCAATGGCCATAAAACACAGCATACATAACCTCCCACATCACCTCCCATTTTCTGTATAAATAGAAAGGAAGGTTTTAACTTTAACATAACAAGATTACATATTACAAAACAGGTATCAAGCAAGACTTACAGTTACAATATTTATATCTACTTTATCTTTTATCTTAACTAAAGAAAAATATATTATAACTATATATTCTTCAATTCCATTAAAGACTCCAGAAGGATATAATATTACCTACATAAACAGGAAGTGCATTGTAAGCAACTTTCAACACTCTAGAATTGACAGAGACAACTCGCTGCCTGGACAGTCACCCAAAGTTCTTCTGTACCATTGTGGCATCCATCTTCAGTCTACGGGCCAATAGTATCTGGCAGACTTTTCCATGAAGCAGGAAATATCAAAGACAGTTACACTTATATTGGGAGTTTATTAGCCACTTTCTTTTGTGACCTGCAAAATGTCTGGCAGACTCTTTTATGAAGAAGGAACCCCAAAGGACTGTCTCACCTTTAGGCAAGTCAGAAGTCAATTTTCTGTGGGTCCTGCATGTACAGTTCATATAGCATAACATCAAACAGTCCAGGCAAGAGAAGTTTCATGCCCAAACGACTAGCAAACTCCATAAGAAGCCTCATCAATTCCTATCATCCTCTTGAAGTAGATTGGTGCTGCCAGGAGCAGATGTATCTCACTGTCATTCAAAGTTTTAAGTTCTTAAAACATTTTAAATTCCATATTCAGTAGGTCTTTGAAAGGTTTAAAAATTATCTTTCTAACTGGAACATATCTCTGTATATCTAGAAAAACTAACATGATCACAAACTTGACTATTATAGGTGATTATCTACTAACCTGTATTTCTTAATAATCCATTGCATTTTTAAATGCGCTGCACAAACATAATACTTTAATCCAGAGCATATATATATGTGTGTGTGTGTGTGTGTGTGTATGTATGTGTATATATATATATATATATATATATCTCACAAAATTGATCTTAGATTTTTATCAGTAAGCAAAGGTCCATACCAATACAATGTATTCATCTCTATAGCATATTCCCTTTAAATGTAAATAAATATTTATGAACAATATTTGGGAATTTAGGTAGTTCTCTTAAAACTGCTTTCTTCTTTTTGTTGCATCATGTAATTTTTAGGGCTATTCACAGTGACTTTTTGGTGGGTCTTGGTTCATCAAACCACATTAGTCTGGAAGAAATCCACGGATTCTCATCTTCTATGGAAACAAAAGAAGAATTTCTTTTCTAAAGCAACAAATCATTAGACCCAAATTTTGAAGTCAAAATACCTTTAAAATAAATATGTTGGTTTAGCTTATCAACCCGTACAATGAAATGTCTCTTAGTACTTAACTTTTTCACAGTCAAAAAATTCAAAGAAAGCACAATAGTATACATAATCCAGATTATCTGTGTATATTCCATTGATGTGGCTTGTTTTTCTTACTCCTTTCATTTGGGTCTGTCTGTATTCTGTCTCTTTAAAGACTTTGTTTTAATTTTTAAACCATTTACTTCTTTTTATAACTGTCTATATTCTTTTTCTTCTCTATGTCAAACTTACATACATTTATCCAACACTGTGATCCATTTAGAGGTCTTTTTAATCTAAATCTGTCTTTATTGTGTACCTGCAATCTTTTTCTGACCAGGACCACTTTTTAAAACACTAAGTGGCATGGCTGTGACTAAGGCTACTTTGCCTTTTGGCTCCACCCAGTCCAACATGGTGGAGGTTCATTCACCACCTCTGTGAACCATGCTCACAGTGGGTTTATGTTACCATTAAGCATGTTGTAGCACTCTGCTCACAAACTCAATTTAAATGGTCCATAACTGCTCTTCCTGAAAGAGTCAGAGTTGTTTGTGCAACTAGCATAAATCAGGAAGTCTTCTGAAAGGAGCTGTGCAGTTTTTGCTGTTCACACTGAGTCAGGAAGCCTTCTCTTAAAAGAATTATGTCTCTGTTTGCTTCTAGCAAACAGAGCCCACCTGAGAAAATGCTTCTACCAAAAAGTCATGCTCTATATTATTATGTATTTGTTGTTATTTAATCACTCTTTAATCAGAAGTCAGTTGTTTTAAAGCTAATCTTAAGCACTGATTGATTCACTAGACTGGAGTCTCACAGAGAAAAGATATGTCTCTTCCCCCTGTGTGTCATTTATGATACCCAGCTCCAGTATTTGTATACAGTAGAACTCTCAGGAAATTTAAATATGATTTGTAAATCTTGAGCTACTTATGTTATTTCTTACTTAATTTAAAAAATTTTGAGATTATAGCATGGCTGCCTTCTTTTTAAAAATAATATGATTATTTAAACCTTGTTAATATTGCCCACAAAACTTTACTTGAAGCAATTGGTAAAGAACATTAATTTGAAAAATTTATCCAAGCTGATCTTCAACTTACCATGTAACCCCATCTGATCCTGAGGAAATATTCCCATATTTATGATCCTCAAAGCTTCTGGTTTCTCTTCTCATTTATAACTAAATCTGTCAGCTTCAATTAACTACCATCAATTGTCCCAGTAAAGCAAAGGTTTCATGTAGCCCAGAGGGTCTTAAACTACTTTGTAGCTTGGTCTTGTCTTGAACCTGTGATTATCCTGCCTCAGCCTCCTGCCTGCAGACATTACAATTGGGGACCACTACATCTGGCTTTAAAATTTAGAAAGTTCCTGAGAAAAATCATTTTACTTTCTTTCCGTCTTTTCAGTGATTTAATACTCCAGTGTTTTAAATACATTTTAAAGTTTAACTTTAATTTTGATAGAATTTTGAAAGTTACAAAAGCACCTGGAAAAATTTATTGTTGGCATATGACAAAATTTATTATTGACATATGCAACCACAGTGGGATTATGAATGTCATAAATGTGACATTTGATGCACTACCATGAACTTGTTTACAAGTCTTATTGACATCTTGCCAGTTTGTCTCAATTGTGTCCCTTTTTACATCCAGGATCAATACAGTATCATACCTTATGTTCAGTTGTCTCATCTTTTTCACCTCCTTGGGCCTGAGATGTTCTCTTGTTTTATGTTTCTTATTGCCCACACTTGTTAAGTGGACTGGGTGATTATTTTGAAGAATGGTCTCACACTCAGGTTTGAGTGCTATTTTATCATGATTAGGTTTAGGTTATAGATCTGTGGTATGAATAACACATCAACAGAACTGTATTCTTTTCATTGCATCACTTTGAGAGGTATATGATGTTATTCTGAGCATAATTGCTTAGATTTGAAGCTGTTATGTAAACTTATATCACATATTTCTGATATTCCCATAGCCAGTGAACACTGCAGCTTCTTAACTCTGGTGTAATTTGGTGATCCAATGTTCTTCTACTTATTTCTATCATTTTTTGAGTGCCAAGAATTTTTCATTCTCTTTAACATAATATTTCTGGCTGATGAAATACACACAGCACTGTTAGTTCATTTATTTTACACTAACTAAAAGTGAAGCTTCCTCTATAATTTTAAAGGTCAACCATTTATCCCAGATCACAAAGTAAGTAATATGAATTCAAATATCAATAAGGCTGATGTTGGAGTTCATTGTATTCACTCTATTTAAAAAATCCACCAAATGACAAAACAATCCTTGAGTTGTTGTGCTTTTATATTTTTATGCATACCTATATACTCTTTAATTTATCTTTTACTTATTTATAACAGTAGAGGTTGCAATGTGAATGTGATACTTCAAAGATAAGTCATGGGAATTTGCTCTCTCCCTCTACCATGTGAGTCTTGAGGATGGAACTAAAGGTGTCATGGTGACAGAGGTTTCTGTCCTGCCCAGTCCCACAGCCATTCAGTCCCAAAGAAAGACACAGAGGCACACATTAATTATAAACTGTTTGGCCTATTAGCTTAGGCTACCATATTAACTAATTCGTACATCTTACATTAACCCATAATTCTTGTCTGGGTTTGCCATGTGGCTTGGTACATTTTATCAGTGAGGTATTCTTATCTTGTGTCCTCTGCATCTGAGTGATAACTGTAGACTCAGTCTTTCCTCTTCACAGAATTCTCCTGTTCTGGTTGCCATGCCTATACTTCCTGCCTGGCTACTGGCCATTTAACATTGTATTAAATCAGTACAAGTGACAAAACATTACAGAGTACAAGACCATTATCCCACAGCACTTTCCCCTTTTTCTTGTTCAAAAGAAGAACTCTGAATATAATATTCTTTGTTTAACTTTTTTTTCCTGACCATTATCTATGACAACTTGTAACCAACACTCTAAACAATGACAAACATCCTTGATCCAATTTTTTTTGAATGTGAGCATAGTTTTCTAGGCTACTTCCAGCTGTTTGAGTGCACTGATAATCTTATAGGTACCTAAAGAAAATTTAGAATGATGGTCAAGTCCTGACTGAAATATTCTGTGAGGCTAGATCATCTCATCCAGCAGTCTTGAGGCTATTCTGGATGTAGAATTCAGAGAAATTCCAACAGAGTTTCTCTGAAATCTTGGATCATTTGGGCTATCCGCTCCTATTGGAGATTTTTTTAAGGGGTCTTTCTTGATTAAACCCAATTTTTCTTAACCTAGAATGAATCCACAGCCTCTCATTTGCAGTGGAAACAAAAACAAAACCTCTTCTCCAAAGTAACATATTTTTTGACTTAATTTTTTTCACTCTCTCTAAGAACTTTATTCATTTTTTTCTCTCCCAAGCCTACATATATATTTTTAACACAGTGTAAACTGTTTAGAAGTTTTTTTTTTCCCCCCATCGGAGTCTATCTTTGCTTTATAGCTCTCTTTTTCTAATCACATGAGTCTTTTATTTGCTAAGTGATATGGCTAGAATTAAAGCCGTGTCTTTGCTGGCTGGATCCACTGCATTCCTCAGCTTTCTGAGAGTTTAGCTTCATGAAAGAGGTACTGGCGGGAGCCATGTTTATTGCCACAACTTCATGGAGTTTCAAGGTCCCTGCCACCTCCAAGAAGCGTGCTGTCAGCTATTCATAAACACCATTCAAGTGTTTTGTGGCAGGGCCTCTTAAAAGGGCTGTTTTGCAGCTAAATCGGAGTCAGGAAGCCTCTCTTAAATGAGATGTGCATTCCTCTAGCAATTGGAGCCCACCCGAGAAAATGCTGCTACCAAGAAACTGTGCATAACGCTGTTCTTTCGTCTAGAATTGCTTCTCAAGCTCTCTCAGGTTTTTGTTTTTTGTTTTTTTTTTCTTTTCTTTTTTTTTTTTTAGTAATTTTATTAAATTATAAAAAGTTTCCATTTACGCCCCTCCTCCCAACGCCCTCCCACTCCCCCCTCCCTCTCCTCCTCCCTCTTTGTCCCCAAGGGAAGTCAGGGTCTCCTGCCCTGTGGGAAGTCCAAGTTCCTCCCCCCTCACTCCAGGTCCAGGAAGGTGAGCATCCAAACAGACTGGATCCCAAAAATCCAGTATATGCAGAGGAAACCAGTCCCAGTGTCATTGTCAATGACTTCTCGGAAAGACTGCCACATTTTACGTGGATGTAGTTGTACACGTTGGCGCCATTTGTTGACAGAGGTTTCTGTTCCGCCCCGTCCCACAGCTGTTCTGTCCCAAAAATACATAGAGAGGCTTACATTAATTATAATCTGGTTGGCCTACTAGCTTAGACTTTCATATTAACTAATTCTTACATATTACATTAACCCATAATTCTTGTTTGTTTTAGGCATGTGGCTTTATCCCTTTCATCACTGAGGCATTCTCATCTTGCAACCTCTGCATCTGAATGATGGCTACAGACTCAGCCTTTCCTCTTTCCAGAATTTTCATGTTCTGGTAGCCCTGCCTATACTTCTTGCCTGGATACTGGCCAATCAGCAATTTATTAAACCAGAACAAGTAGCAAAACATTACAGAGTACAAGACCATTGTCCCATAGCAGTGTCAGGCTTGGCAGCATGTGCCTTTATTCGTGTAACTGACTTACCTTCAGATCTTTTGGTTGCAGAAAGCATGGTTATTTACATAGGAGGAGGAAAAGGGGGACTCCTGGCTCATGAGTGAAGTTTACAAGACATTTCTCCCACCTCAGGTGAACAAGACATTGAGAGGCATTTTCAATCTTTTGAGTCATTTTGTTGTCTTTTTACCAGTGTGTCTCTATGGCATTTTGGGGTTGAATAATTTTTGTACATGATAATTAGCTAAGCAAAAGCATTAAATATAGCATCATTAGTGAAAGAATTGAAGAACTATTGAGTTATCTCCAAGGAGCCACAGACTACTTGCAGTGCTTCAGATTCTCCACAGTCTTGTTTGAGAATTTCTCTGTGAATTGGTCTGCCCTGACAAGGCTTTGGCCTCACAAAATGACTCATTGAGGTCTAAACATGTCCTGCTTTCCTTTATTTCTCCAGGCCTCTTTTCTTTCAGGGTCCTCACTTATTTGGAGACAAATTTCTATTAAGTCATTTCACCTGCAAATTTTGCAAACCTGAGTTGTAGCTGTGATGGGTCTAATGAGTACGAGAGCAAGAGTGTGGCTTCTGAAAAGCCACATTAATTGGGGACGGTGGGGGTTTAATTATTCTTAAATTGCAACAGTTGGAAAAGAACTCTAAAATCAAGCTATATTTAGTAAGTTCATATTGAGATAATGTGTATCGTATTGAATAGTTACATAGATCAATTAATTTTGAATAGCATATTAACTTAATAAATAGTAAAAATATATGCATCTTTCCATTTTTGTTTTCTTAAACAACAAACAAGATACATTTCACTCCTAAATTTTCCTATCTACTTATTGAATCAGTATCTAACATAGTACCTGGAATGAAGTAGCCATTCGAGACACTTGT
This sequence comes from Myodes glareolus, assembly GCF_982192425.1. Classification (NCBI taxonomy): domain Eukaryota; kingdom Metazoa; phylum Chordata; class Mammalia; order Rodentia; family Cricetidae; genus Myodes; species Myodes glareolus. The sequence continues at coordinate 29,657,521 of NC_142034.1, forward strand.
GAGGAGTGAGTAAGTATTAAGCATTGCCACACACACCAGTATCTGACCCCCCTCACTTGTAATATACTTTATCTTCCTGGGGATGTTCCTTTGAAGTGGTGTATGGTGTGTGTGTGTGTGTGTGTGTGTGTGTGTGTGTGTGTGTGTGTGTGTGTTTGACCTTCCTACTAAAATTGTATTATAGCTGAAAGGGGAAAAGCTACTGAAAGCTCAGATACTTCTAGGGCTCTCCAGTATCCACAGGGAACAGCAAGGTTAATTACTATGGCAGGAAACATAGTCTATAATGTATGGCACAGTTCCAACATCTTCTCTTACCACTTTTCACAACAAACTGCATGTGAATAGCATTAAAATAATAGCCCATCTATTGAGCAGCTAATCTATACTTTGCCCACTCTTGGATGCCCCAGAGCTTCTCAATGGGTGTCTTCCTTGATCCTTATTCTTTCTGATTCTCAAACATATATTTTTAAAACACTCCATTGCATATTGATGTTGATATTCTCCTTTAGATTGTGGTGTGTGTGTAGGGCAGGAGATAACTCTGCTCAGGTGTGTCTACCTTGTTTGTTGAGAGAGAGTCTCTCAATTGCTTGGAGTTTATCAAGTAGATTAAGCTTGCTGAGCAGTGATCCCCAGGGATCTATCTACCTGCCTCTGTCTCCTCAGTGCTGGATTGCAGTTCCAGAGTTTTAAACTCAGGTCCTCACACTGACACATTAAGCACTTTACTGACTGTGATAGCTTCTTAAAATTTATAAAAAATAATTGTAGAATATCATTTAGTAAAATATATGCTTGTTCAATAATCATTCATCAAGACAATAACAAGTCACTTATTTCTGACACACTCACTATGAGTACATTATAGAATAAATTATACAATGTATATTTATCTACAGTACATTATCATTCTTGCCCACTATATAGACCAGGACAATAAATATTGCTAACAACTGATAAACAAATGTTAAATGGGAAACCATTGGGAGTTCTTCCGCTGTGAGGATGAATCATTAGTCTTGTTCTCAGAACTCTTGGTTTTGCTTGATTGTTCTTTAGGTTTTCTTATTGTTCCTATCCAACCTCTTAGTGTTCTGGGATCCTTTTCATGTTAATAATATTTGCTTCTTTGATGACATCTCCCAACCTCATAATCTTAAATATAAATTATCCTGAAAAAAAAAACACTTACAGTCACCATTTGACTTTCCCCTAAGCTCTAGATTTCATGATCAGTTGAACTCTTGTCTTTGTTTCTTTCTTTTTTCCTTTTTCTTTTCTTTCTTTCTCTTTCTTTTTTTCTTTTCTTTTCTTTTTATTTTTTTTTGAGACAAAGTTTCTCAGTAGCTATGGAGCCAGTCCTTAAACTTTTCTGTAGACCAGGTTGGTCTCGAACTCACAGAGATCTGCCTGCCCCTGCCTCCCGAGTGCTGGAATTAAAGGCGTGTGCCACTGCTGCCTGGCCCAAAGTCTTGACTTTTATACTGGTTTGTTTAATAGATATTGCATATCAAACATATCAAAACAAAGCACTTGAATCTCTCCTTTGTTATGTACCCATTGATATTATTCGAGGATTTCTCATTTTATCAAATGATATTAGCATTCACCATATTATTCAACCCTCACTGAGAAATGTTTGCTGGCTGTCAAATATGAACACCCAGACGTTTTTATTTCAAGGTGACTTGAGAACAGCTCAGGGAATAACAAGGTTTGTTCCTACCACACTGCTTGCAGTGTAATGGGATTACAGTGATGTTCAGGAATTACTGCCTAATGAACAAGCATGCTTGTTACAACATGAGAGACTATACATATTCAAAGATAAACCTTGGATACATGTATTACTTTAAAATACTTTATGTCCTAATATCTGACAAGAAGCAGCTTTAGAGAAGATAAATTCATCTTAGCTCTCAACTTAAATGGATAAAGTCCATCAAGCAGGGAAGGCACTGTATATAGCAAGGAACATAAGGCCGCCAACCACACTGAGGTGAGGAATAAGAAAGCAAATAGGAAGCAGACTGGGTTATTAAACCTCCCCCTGCAGAGACTCACTTCCTTCATTAGGGCTTAACTCTCTGAAGTTTCTACAACTTTTTAAGCAGTCCAGACAACTGGGAGCTAAGTATTCGTATACTTGGGTCTAAAAAGACATTTTTTTCATTCAAACTTCAGGAATGGAGGATTTGTTGTTGTGATTTTAGAAAATCCATTTTTAAAACAATGCCAAGATCAAGTATATTGATTGTAAAAAATTTTAGTTATCTAAGAATTTAATGTAAGATAAAATTCTATTATCTTCTATAAACACATAGTTTAGATACTTTGTTAAATGCTATGAATACCATTTTACTAAGATAATAAAAAGTATACTGCCAGCAATGAATATAGAAATAAAACATTAATGGTAAAACATTAGAGATGTTACAATAAAAATAGTGATCATTAGAATTATCTTCCTATTACATTTCCTGGGGTTCTAGAGAATGTTAAAGGACAATTCTATATTTGGGAAAAGACAGGGGACTGGAGAGAAGGAGGGGGTTTAAAAAAAGGATAATGATGTGTGAATGTTATATAAGTACAATTATTTACTGATATAAAATATCAATTTGAAATTCAGTATTTTATACAGTGTTTATTTGACAAAAGGTCATCAAAATAATCTAAGACTTAAGAGTCTAGGAAGTACAGAAAAACAGTACTTCCAGAAAAGGAGAAAAAGGACACTTGGTTAAAAAAATTAAATAATTGCAGTTTATTGTGTCAGCAAGAGTTTATGAGGTTATCTTATTTCCAGACTTAAAGAGACCATTTAATATTCAGGAACATGTATGAATATCAGCCCCATACATTATTGTGTTACTTCAGAATGCACACAACAAAGAGGATATCTTGAAAGTTTTCAGACATAACAAAACAAGTTCAAACAAAGGGTCCATAGAATAAAATAATATGTGATGATGTTTCTCAACAGAGATCATCAAATCTGTGAAACATCATAAAAATACCATCATATATTTGAGTGTCAATAATTTCCAATAAGAATTCTATCCTTGTTCTGGCTATGCCAGATCATGAAGACAACCTAAATGCCCCTCGACTAAAGAATACATAAGGAAAATGTGGTATATTTACACAATGGAGTACTACACAGCAGGAAAAATAATGACATCTTGAAATTTGTGGGCAAATGGATGGATCTAGAAAACATCATATTGAGTGAGGTAGCCGAGACTCAGAAAGACAATTTATTATATACTCACTCCTAAGTGGTTTTTAGACATAAAGCAAAGACAAATCTGCCTACAAGTCACAATCCCAGAGAACCTAGACAACAAAGAGGACCCTAAGAGAGACATACATAGATCTAATCTACATGGGAAGTAGAAAAAGACAAGATCCCCTGAGTAAATTTGGAACATGAGGATCATGGAAGAGGGTAGAAGGGGAGAGGAAAGGAAGGGATGAGAGTGGAGAAAAATATATAGCTCAAAAAAACAATTAAAAAAGAATTCTATACTAATTTATCCTTATCAATCAAGTACAAGGACAGAATAAAATTTGTTGTGAAATATTACTTTACTAGGCCAAGATGTGTTGCCTTTGTTTATGCTATAGAATAGAATTTTAACTGTATAAAGTGTGTTACATTTATTTGTGCTGCATTTGTTAAATTATGAAAAGATGGGCTGCATTTGTTTCACCTTGCCTGCCTAAGGCACCTGATTGGTCTAATAAAGAGCTGAACAACCAATTGCTAGGAAAAGATAGGACAGACTGAATAAGTGGATGAGAAATCTATGCTCAATAGAGAAGGGAAGAATGAGAGTCTAGGAAGGAGAGAATAAGCGACATACCTGGAGCAAGAAGTCAGGCAGACACAGACCAATCAGACACAGAGGAGCAACGGGAGATACACAGAAGTAAGAAAGGTGATGAGCCCTGAGGCAAAAGGTAGATAAGGAGAAACTGATCAACTTAAGTTAAAAGAACAAGGCAGAAACTTGCCTAAGCTAGGTTAAGCATTCAAAACAGAAAGTCTCTGTCATGATTTGGTTGCTAGTTGGTGGCCCAAAAGAAAAGAAAATGCCTGGTACAAAAAGTATTTGTGGACATTTTTTTAAAAGGGAAGTGATAAGAGAATATACTCTTTTGTAGTAGAGCAATGAAGCAAACAGAAGAGGAGATAGAACCTAAGAAATATTGGATCCTTCACCATGGAGAGATCTTTTCTGCAAGAGAAAACTCACATACCTCTAAGAAAGACTACTCTCAAAAGATGAACATAGTAAACTAATGTTTTATTATATTCTGATATAAAATCTTGAGAGGATTTGGTGACACCATAAATAAATATGGTAATAAATTAGAAAGTAATTCATAAAATTAATAGAAAACTATTATACACACTTGTTCTCGCGCGCACGCACAAACACACACACACACACGCACACACACACACACATGCATTCATCCTAGTAAGCTAGCTGAAACAAGTCAATGATATTGTCAGGGAGAATAGTATTTTGATCATAAAAGTGAAATTACTATTCAACTATCTAGGATCCTTACATAAAAGGGATAATACAGACATTGATTTAGTAAAAATTCAGGGGTTAGAAGGATGGGACATTGGTTGTAAAAAGTAAAACAGCTTATAAACACTTATAAGTAAAACAGCTTATAAACACTTATAAGTAAAACACTTATAAAAGGAAGTCAAGAGATAATTTCTAAAAGCACAAAGCAATAAACAGCAATATAAGCAGATTATTTGGAAATGTGGAAGTAAATATCAGGAGGATCAGTTTAAACTGTGGAGACCAAGTGATGTATGTGTGTGGGGGGTGGGGGTGGGCAGGAATGTGGTGTGACATACCTGTCAGACTATTGGCTGTCTGTGTTAAATGCAAATTTTATGGCAATTGTGAAAAATGTTTATTGGAGACAAATAGTATAGCATAATAACAATAAAGACAGAAATACTGTGAAGCTATGTTGCTCTCATGTGTAGAAAAAAATGATAAAATTGTATCTAGAAGAAAAATCTAAGAATAAATTAATAAAGAAACATATATTCCTGATTAGGAAAACTAAACATTGTTGAGGTATTTGTTATTTAAAAAATGCAGCTTTAAGACAACATCACTGAAAATATTGTGAGAAGCTTTGGAGACAGTAAAATGATATTAATCTCTGGATAAATATGATAATTTTGAAAAAGTCACAGCAAAGTACTTGTCTTTTCACATATTAGAGACTGTTTTAAAGTTAAAGAGGAGTTGAAATTAACATATAAGCCAAAGGTGACTTATTGTGCACTAACAAATAGACTAGAAAAAAACTTTTGAATTTTGTATAGCAACATCTCTCTGTCTGTCTGTCTGTCTGTCTGTCTATCTATCTATCTTTACTGATATAGTATACATTTGTAGCAAAAATTAATGAAAAAAAGCCATTAATTGAAAAAAGAGCAAAGAGAGAACATGGGAGGATTTGGAGGAAGAAAAGGGAAGAGGAAATGACATAATTATATCATAAAATAACAAATAAGAGAAATAATTTTCAAAAAGAATTTACAGAATAATTCATAACACCAAAGCTAATATTTGGTAATTAGTTAATTGAAATATTAGTTTAGGCCCTATTATATTGTAGGATACGCATTTATATTCCTTAAAAGACTCATTATTAAAATATTTTGGTAAATATTAACAATATTTGAGTTGATTTGTCAATAAAGATGCATTATATAAACATAAATACCAAAGAAAGTAGTCTTACCAGATAATACAATAATAGGTTGAATTCCCTTAAATATGAGAATGTTTGAACATTAGACAAGACCAAAACAGAATAAAATGGTACAAATGCCTGGTGTCTCTTTGACTCTCCTGTAGGGTGAGCAAGTGAAGAGGCACAGTAATAACTCTATTTCCTCCATCTTTGACATGTACTTTACACTGCTTGATGCACCCCACTCCCACAATCCCAGTCAAGTGACATGCATGCCCTACCAGTTAACACTATATCTCCTTAAATATGTTTATTTCTGTTTACTTGAATGGACTCAGGACCCAGCTGTTCCTTATTGTACATTATCACAGGGTGGGATAGAGGGTAGGACAGGGGACACTAGCTAAGTCCTCAGAATAGACTTAGCTTTCCTCTTCAACTTAGTCTCCTGCTCTTTACCAAAAGCCCCCCTCCCCACAATAGATATCCAGAGCTAATGGACCCCATTCTCTGATTATCTCCTCTCTGACTTTTGGAGCAGTGGTGGTATCTCCCAACAACATCAGTAACTGGCATGCTTCCATCTCTGTTTTATATCTGAACACTGCTGAAATGTCGCCTCTTCTAGTCCTTCCATTGTGTGCTTTCCATCTCTGTGAATTTGTTGCCCTGGTGACTAGTGCATCATCATGTTAGTGGAACACATAAGAGAGAGGACACTACGTGCTTTGTCTTCCGCAGTCAGTCGTCTTTTGATCCACATTGTGTGAGGGTAGCTCACCGGATAGAAAAGTGTTCTGAAACATTTCAAATAATAAAAATGAATATGTTCTAAGAATGTTTTGATCATCGGTATAAAAAGCAAAAATAATTCTCTGTGCATCAATATAAGTTATTCAACGAAAAGCATGTAAATATTTTAAAAGTTGCTAGTAATCAAATAAAGGTAAGAATGCCAAGCAGGAAAGCATGATTTTTCACATATTAGGTTGAGTTTTTAAGAAATTTTATGGTGTTTGTCATAGAGTATGATGCTATGCTGTTTGCCTGCAGTGAATGCAACAGGAGATGATCGTATCAAGTAACTGAAGCCAATGCTGGGAAGGTGAATATGTCCTGTCTTATCCATGACTCCTAATATTTATACAGTCATACAGTCATGTGTGCATGTATTCTATGAACATAGATGAGAAGTTGCTTACGGGAACAGAGGGACAAGTGGCAGGAGGGCAGAGAAAAAAAGAGAGTGGGGCATGTAACCGGGATCCCTCAAACTTGCTAGGTATATAAGAATAGTTGAGAGAAGAAAAAGAAACATAAAAAGCAAAACAGTTAATTTTTATGTTGTTTACTACTAGGTGGGAGTGTTGTGAATGCCCCCTCCCCCACTGACTGCCAGCAAGCATGTGTATTAGAAAGGTTTTAGCAAAATGTATTCAAGACACTTCACATGCTTCTTTTGAATAAAATTATTTACTTCTAGACATCTGTTTACAGTGTCAATTATGTAGACAAACCATCATAACCTTCCTTTTTATGAGAAAAACATGTAAAATTTCCACAGGCAAAAACCAGAGGATAGAAAAAGGTACACACGTCAGGAAATGTTCATTCACACCAGATGGAACACCTTGTTTATGCCGCATTAGCCCTGAATACTTAGGACTGTTGGCAGTTTGAATTGCCATGTATTTATCTGGTTGATCATGAGGGATGGAACAGAAAGGATATGCTACATTATTTTCGTATTTGTGATTCTTATCAAGAGGATTGGAACATGATAGATGTTCTCTCTATCTAACTAGTCTGAATTAGTTACTAAAGGGATTAATGACTGATAATGATTGGTTGGTTGATTAGATAAGTAATCAGTATATAACTCTAAACATGGGGGAAGAAGGGAAGTCTTACTTCTGGTTTAGTGTAGGTAGAATAGGGAGGTGAGAAGAAATAGTGTTGGCCAGAATAAAGGTCAAGAGGGGTGATAAAGATTCCTTTAAGGCAGGATACATACAGAGAGGTAAACAAAGCCCGTACAATTCAAGGGAGGATGACAGAAACACACTACGAGGTCAAGGAAGGTTTATGGACTTGTAAGCACAGAACAATGTGGAATTCAAACTTAGACTCTGTTATTGGTGGCCATGAAATTAAAGAAATGAAATAGTAAAAGCATACACAATAAAATTTTTCTCATTTAGGTGAAAAAAGATGAAAGTTTGTTGGCAGGCTCAGAGATGAAAAAGGGACAAACTCAAGGAAAGAAAGGGCGACAAAGAAAGAAAACAGATTTTAGATGATAGTCAATCTCGACCTCAATTTTTAGAAATGTATTTCGTCTTAGAGTAGAGTTAAATAGGAAAGACAATGTTTTGAATAATATGTGCTTTGTCACTGTTGCATTCTGTCACTTATTAAGAACGTATAAATTATACTAGCACACTTATATAGACAAAAATCAATATTTACCAAGCATATAAAACAATATATTTAAAGTAGGTTTAATCACCTATCACCATATTTTTCATTTACTGACATGATGCCTATTGCAATAAAAAATGTGTTATTGAGTAATTATGGTCCTTAATATTTTTCTTAGTTTTTTTTAATGAAAGTAGGGACAATAATTTTGGTTGATTAAAGAAGTGGGAAATGAAGATAAACACATCCCCTTTGTTTCTTAAATCTAGCCAAGAGCTGAGGAAAATATTAGTTTAAGCCAATTCCTTGTCAATGTGAACACTTGGTTGCTGGAGAATCGTGAAGATGGATAGTCATGAGTTCAAATCTCAATTGCAATGTTTGCTAAATCAGTAACCTTGGAACCGACTGACTGTTAATTAAGCTGTGAGAGTGACATCATTTTCATCTACGAAGGAAATTAATGACAGGATAGGGCAAGAAGCAATGATAATGTATGTACTGTTTCTAACAAATTGTCTCAGGCGGCAATGATAGGTTTCATAGATTTTTTTTTTTTTTATTTTTGTGGGTTTGGGGTTGCTAACAGACATTTGAAGAGAAATTGCTTAAAAATGCTTTTCAATGTGCCATTACAATTGATACATTTCCAGGATTCTGATCTATATTTTTCTGAGCAAGACAGCAAGTGATTTTTGCCTCCTCTCCTAGGGCTTTATGATAACTGGTTTTGCTTGTTCTCGATTTCAGCTGGAGGTGGCAAGGTATTTCACGGGGACAGAAAGCAAAGCCGTCTCTTCTGACAACCAGCAATTCCCTTCCTGCAGCACACCTTTTAGACATAAAGATAGAGAAGCGCACATACTTCATTCATCACAGCTTTTGAGAGGCAGATTCTATCACTCTAGAATCAAGAATGAACATGCGACTCGAGGAGCAAGAGACGCATTCATTTTCCTGTTGGCACCACAGCATTGTAACAGAGAATCAGAAAGGCGCAGAATAACACCTTATGTTTTCTTTAAGTTGAGAAAGCTGAGCTCCCAGCTTTCGTGCTTGGAAAGAACATCGATGAGATTGATTAGGAAAAGCCAGTGGAATGTTGAAATTATGCGGCACTTTAGTCGTTCTGCGGTAACTCATGCGCACAATGGGCCGCTACCTCTCCATTGTTCTACAGAAGACAAAATAAACTAATTGCTTCTCCCGCCCCTCCCCAAAAGGCTGATTGGTGATTCATCTTTAGACTTACCGCAATGACTACTCTCATTATTATTTCCCTTTTAGATTTTATATTTTTCTAGAGTCAAAGGGTTCTTTTTTCATTTAATAAAGAACTATTTGCTTTGATAAATTCACATTGGGCACGGCTCCTGCAGAATGGCTAGAATGACTCATTTCAAAGCTTTCCCTCTTCAGTCTCTCACTGCTCAGATTTCTCAGAAAGCAATTCAGTTATTTGTATGGCTCGGGGTGGAGAATAATGGCAAGGGAATGGGGCCTAAGAATTTACATCTTCAATCAGTGTGTGTCTGCATCTGGTACATACCTGTTATGGATTAGGTATGAGTACTATTCTCTATCTGGGTATATGCTAAAGACTTGATTCCCCAGGTGGGTGTAGTTGGGAAATTTGGATCTTTAAGAGTTGAGGTCTAGGCTGGAACAGTGTTAGCTTTCAAGATGTCTTGAGGTCATTGCCCAATTGCCCAGCACTGCGTTAACCAGGCATGGTAGAGTAAGCATGTTATTCCAGCACTGGAGAGGCGTGGAAGAGGAACCAGAAGTTGAGATTATCCTTGGTGATATGACAGATTCTATGCCAGTAAAGGATTCGTGAATCCCTGACTCAAAAAATAAAAAGGAGCTTGGGACTAGTTGGAGGTCCTTAAGCAACTGAAGGCATGCTCCCAAAGGATACTGTGGAACTTGTCCTGTCTTTCTCTACTTCCTGGCTTGCTATCATACACACCACTGCCATTATATGCCACCTTTTACCAATGGCCCGGAGAAATGCTGTTACTTAAATTAGACTCTACAGAAATGTAAACCAAAGAAAACCTTTTTCTCTATGTGTTCAATGACTGCAGTATTCTGCCATAGCAACAAAAAGTTGACTAATACAGTTCAAGTATTGTTATTTCCACTTGCACTGAAGAAAACATGGCACCCAGCTTAGCCTGACTCGTGAACAGTTTTCTTAGGGAAGATTTTGGAAAATAACTTAGCTAAGTATTTATTATGAACCTGTTATTTTCACTGTACTCCTCTAAGGATCTGAGCCAAAGTCCATTGCACTGATCCAAGAGTTTTCCACTTTATTCCAAAGAATACACGTTCCCCATGAACATCTAGTGCTCAACCATAATGTGCAGAGCAGAAAAGTTATCCTCTCAGGTAGATGCACACTCTTAGGTTGCAGGTAAATCATGTGCTGTAGATGGAAAAATGGAAAAAGTGTGTTTATTCTCTGAAAAATCACTTTTAATTTGTTGAATTATGTTTATTTTCTATATTTCCTGAGAATACATAGCCTTTTCAAATGTACTTATGGTTTTGGAGTCATTAACTTACAAATCTAGCTCTTTTAGACCATAAAATTCTTGAGGCCAAAGTTTATAAGTTAATGGTTTTTAGAACTTGAACACTTATTGTGTGAACTGTATGTTTTCAACCCCAGAATGGTTTAGAAATTGAATGTTGAATGTCAATCATGTTACTCGAATTCATTGCCACAATGATTTAGTCCTGGAAATGACTTGATAGTCCCTTGTTACTCAGTACAATAAAATATTTCATCAGTTTTCAATTGATGACTACATTTTCACTGTTAAGATAAATAATGTGCAACTTGCCTTTGTTTTCATGTTTTTGGGAGTTTGTGTGATCATTTCCCTAAGGTACATTGCTAGCTATAGGGATCAGAGTTTACGATGTGGCTATGCATTGTTACAGTATTCTACAGAAGATCACACATCCATTCCATTTCTTCCTATGCTTCTGTATCAATGTTAGATTCCTTAAACAATTTTTAAAAATGTTTAACAATCTGATAAACACAAAGGTCAAGTCCTCTTTTTATTTGTATTTTCAAAGAGTTAAGATAAGTCGCCCACTTTCCATATCTCTGCCTGTGTTTATGTCTCTATCGGGTGATGAGACCTTCCGGGGTATGTGTACTGCAGATGGCTTACACATACCGCATGGTAGTTCCTTGGTGCTTTTGGATTGGTAGAGATTCTTAAGAAGACTTTTGTGATTAAAATGTGTATTACTAATTTAAAAACTGTTACTTACATCAAATTCCTAGATATTTTCTCTTATATTTCCTCAAAGGAGCTTTATAATTTTAGCAGCCATGTTTGTGACTGAAATCTAGTTTACGTTAAAATTAAGGTTGGATTCAAGATTGATTTTTACTTCCAAGAAATTCAATAGCTCCAAGTATTGTTTTCAATGGTTAATGCCATTCTTTCCCCCCAGTGAGCTGCAGCAGTAAAGTCTTAATAAACCAGGAGACCTCAAGTGTGTTTGTCATTTTCTGGGCTCAGCTTAGGCTTCTATTGGATTATTGAATGCTATAGAGCAGTTTTCACTGGAGGAAGCTTCTTTTCCACCTACCAGTTCTGAAATAACTGACACAGAGATTTAGTAGTAATTACAAATACCCTGTCAATAGCTCAGGTATATTACTAGCTAACTCTTACATTTAAACTAACCCATATTTCTTAGTCATGTTTTCCCACATGGCTTGGCAGCATTTCTTAGCCCAGCATGCCCTTCTTGCTTCTTCCTTTGTCTGCTGGAGACTCCAGACTTTTCCCCTCTCCTTCCTGGCATTCTGTTTAGCTCTTTAGCCTAATTTTATTCTATTCAGCTATTGGCCAGTCAATTTCTTTATTAAACCAAACCAATCACAGCAACATATTCACCCAGTGTATAGGCATATTCCACAAATGTTCTTATTTTTATTTTTACTTGTGTGTAGGTGTGACTGTATGTGGAAATGTATATCTGAGTGCAGGCGCTGTCAAAGTCAGGGATGTTGGATTCCCTGGAACTGGAGTTATAAGTGGCTGTGAGTCACTGTTCTGAGTGCTGGGAATCAAACTTAAGTCCTGGAAGGACAAAAGTGCTCTTTACTTATGAGCCATCTCTCCAGCCCACTCGTGTTGTTTTTAATTACTCCCTTTCTACTAGATTTTGGACATCATTGGACCAATACTTCCTTTGCTAATCATCTCAGCCTCAGCATTGAGGATGTTTGTCTGACAGTAGATATTTGAAACATTCAAAGATGTTTCAAAGTTTTTATTTACTTATTTAAAATTTAACTACATTTTTGAGATTTTCATACATGAGTACTACATACACATCATTTTCATTCTCCTTTCTCTCCTCTGTCCCCATCACTCTCAAATTCATGACCGTTTATTCTTTAATTGTTATTGTTGCTTATTTATATCTACATGCTTATGTAAATAGAAATACAGCCTGCTGAGCTCACTTAGTGTTCGTACATATATGTACTTAGGATTGACTGCTTGGGATTTGATGATTGATGATGGGTCTCCTTCCTGTGGGAAAGTAATTACTCCTCTCTTAGCACCCATTAATTGCCTGTAGCTCTTCAAGTGGGTGGTGGACCTTAAAAAAAGGCTTTTGATTATGAGCTTAGACACATTTTACAGTTAAATGTTTGATTCACCTGGTATTTTACTCTAAGGAGTGACTTTCAACTTTCATTTTTCTTCAAGTGTATATTATCTCTGCTTCCAAATATGGAATAATTCACCTTCCCTCCAGTCATTTGAACTGTTCTCTTCTTCAAACACTAAATGTCCCATTTGTCTTGAATCTATGTAGACTATTTTTTCCTTTCCTTAATATGGAAGTTTTTAATATTCAAAGCTATGTAGGCTGTATAGTCTTATGTTAATGGGTTTTTGTTTTTACAAATCTTGGTACTAAAACTCTCATTTTCAATGAAAAATATAATATGCAAACACAATAAGAGCAGGTTGCATTCATTTAATAATTTTCCATTAATTGGTAGCTGAAATGATTTATTTGTAAGTTTATAAAGAACTTACTACTGTAGCCTGTAGCACTAATTAGAAGAGAAACTTCAAAATCTTATATCTTATTACCAAATGCAAGAGAGCAACACTTCATTATTTTAAGGAGAATTGCTAAATACTGATAGAGAAATTAAAGGACATGTAAAATACTGCATTATCTGTAGAACATTCTGGCTATTAAGCATGATATTAAAATGCATTGTTGGTGATCTCTGTTTATGTGGGTGTTTTGAGTGGATGTGTCATATAAATGTTTTACATTGATGCTTTATAGCATCTGAGGAAAATTCTATCTGTATTAAAACCTGAGTTTTAACTTCTTAGCTTACAAAGGGAAATTATGAAATATTTTTTCCTAGGATATGTCAACATTTTTGCTAAACATTTTCATTAAATATGACTTTTGGTTAGATAGATAATGATTGCTTTTTATTGATCAAATTTGTTCCTTGACTATTTCATACATGTATATAGTTCATTCTGATTATTCACATCCCATTCATGGCCGTGTCTCCTTGTAAACACCCTGTGTTGTCTGATGGCTCCTGTTTCCCTACCCTCTCTATCTCTCTTGTCTTCCTGTTAGTCCCAGTCCTTTGATCCTTTGATTTTAATCTGGACAGTGACTGCCTGTGTGACTTTGAGCTTGGAAGCGTTCTTTGGATCCTGGTGGTATAAAATTGAAGGTAATGACTGTTCTTCCCCAGTAATTCACCAGTTATCAAGAACTCAGCAGAGACAAATAGAATCCATGAACTCCTCTCTGAGGTATGATTGGCTGTTGACAGAACCAGTCTTACTCAGGCCTAGTGCAGATGTAGATGCCATGGGCTCACGTAGGTGCTGATAATTTTGTTTGTTCGCCATCACATAGCAAACGTTTTATTATCGAAATACATGTGTTTCTCCCTATACAATTCCCTCTTCTTGACTGCTTTGTTCTGTTTTTGGAAAAAAAAAAGGTTCTCAAACTTTGGTAAATTTAATTTAAACTATTATGATAGCTTAGTTACTGTAAGTTTCTTTGTTGTGCTAAACCAGTACTTTCCCCGACTGAGCTACTTTTAGGTTACATTGCTATTTTGTTCCGCATTAATGTCTAAATGTTGTAAAATTATGCTTTTTGAAACAGCCAAAAATAATTTAATGAGCAATTATAAATTTTCCTGAATCAAAGGGGAAAAAAATCTAAACAAAGAAATAGGTCATAAAGATGAGCTAAATACAACCTAGAACTTAAAAAGAAAAAAATTGCAAGGGTAGTGAACTCAGAAGCAGATTTTCAAGCTATAACTCTTATTTGGGTATCTTGGGTGATTTCTGGATCTTTGAACTCCTGAATACAACACCCAGAAAAACATAAGATTATCGTCTCTGGCAGAGGTGCCAAAGTGGCGTTGTGGCTGTGACCAGGGATACTGCTTGGTTGAAGTTACAGTCGTGTGCTGCTTCACTGATGTTCCAACTGGTTTCCACAGTGCCCACACTGGGAAACTGAATTATCACATAGTGGGGAACACTGCCTTTGCCGTTCTTACATTTTAATGATGGTACCAATCATTACCACTCTCTGTCCCTAGTATATGTTATTCTGCAATCTGTTCTTCACTGTTTTGGTCTAGAATAGAGGTTGTTTCAAGTTTTCCAGTGAATCATCTCCACGTGATCATTGCTATTTTCTCTATGAACCTCAGGCCCCTCTGTGTGTTGTGATAGTTATCATTACTACCAAATTTCAGCTTTTACTCATGAACTAGTGAACTTGGTCTTGTGGAGGAGTTCCTTTGTTACCTGACTTCCACGTCCTTTTCCTTTAACTGCCAACCCTGATGAAGTTTTGAGTCTTAAGGTTTCAATGTCAATTCAGAAACTGTATCCAAAGCAATCTTGAAATGTCTGAGTGCATGACACCAGCTCCTGGGAGCACTGCCAGCTGTCAAACCCTGTATTTCAAGAGAGTGCTCTTAAATCAATAAGCTCTTCCTTACCAAGCCTTGTGTCCCAGTCTGTTTGTTTAAGCATGTTGAGCAATCAGTTCTATATATTCTGCTATTCTGGACTTTCAGGTGCTCAAGCATATAGTCTTTCTTCCCATGTTTCATTTACCATATTTTTGGTTGTGTTATGTTACAGTTTAGCCCTTAGGTAATGGCTGGTTGGACCAAATGTAAATCTATTGAGAGGAATGTGGGTTTTTTTTCTTCTTCAGGGGGTTGGTGGGAAAGATGCATTGACATTATTCTCCTGTCTAGGATGGGGAGTGTTGTCTCTTATTTGGGAAAGATGAAGCTCTTTAGTGAACAAGACAGATGCAGAACTGGGGTGTTATAGGTTATGAATGTATTCACACTCACATTTCCACTTAAGATATTTAAATTCTGATCCTGGCCTTGACCTAATGCACCTGACATAAATGAATGCATAACTTTCCTTGAATTTTCAGACATTGGTCTTAAAAATATTTGCTTATTTGTATGTATATGAAGGTGTGCATGTATCTTCTGCACACCTGCAGAGGCCAAAATGGGGTACTGAATCCCCTGGAATTGTAATAGATGATGGTGAGCTGCCATATGGTTGCTGGGAACTGAACCCAGGTCCTCATGCTCTTGTCTGCTTAGTTGTCTTTCCAGCCCCATCCCCCACAGATGCTGGACTTATTAAGTTTAGATTCTCCTAGTCCTGTGGCAGGAAATAGAACTCAACTCTGTGGGATTATGCAACCCTTTGGCATTCATTCCTGATTTTGAATCTCCTATTAGTGACTCTCAGCTGTTCTTTATGTTTCTCTAAATGGCACATGGATCAAGCTTATAAATATTATCCAATGCTGTAGTTGTCATAGTTTCTCCATTTCTCTTTAATTCCAGCGAAATCCTTCTCTATTCTATTGTATCCCTGGTACACATTTTAGCAATCAGATCACCACCCTGCCCCAAAACTCTCTGTCGTTTACCTGGCACTAGTGATGAGATTCGAATTATTAGCCAGGCCTGAGTGATAGGACTCCAAATCTCATCTTATCAACAACTTCTTTAATCACATTCAGTATCAACTGGTATAAATTGGATACAAAAGGGTTAGACAGAGGAATGCAAGAAGCCTATTTCTGATACCAATAAATGTAAAACAGATAAATTGGAATGGCCAGAAGATATAGTGTTGAAAAGTTAATCTACTGGGAAGTTCTGGATTCGAAACTATTAGAGGTTATTCATCTATTGTTTATTTATTGGCAACGAGTCAAAGTGTCTAGGCCCTCATATCTCTACTCCATTCAGCTGCCAAAGGCTGGTGGTTGACTCAGTGAGGGAATTGCATTTCTGCAGATAGGACAGATCCTTGAGGAGCTGACAGCTGGGAGGGATTTGCTGACTGCACTCTCTATAGCTGAGCAGAAAGTACTTACTGGAAGGTGATGGCTTCTGCATCTCTGCAATATGTTTACACACAGGCTGGGAGGCCATTATTGCCCAATCTTTCTTAGCATCTTCTGTGCTCAGCATTGACTTAAAAATGCATCCGGTAAAATACATTTACAAGAGTTAAGAGTCATTCATTTTCTCCAGGCCTCATTTTCTGGTGAACTATCTATGTATCCCAGGACCTCAGGTTTGCCTTTTGTCTGCTGGTGTGTATGTTTTTCTGTCTTCTATCTTTAATATGGTAATGCTCTCTGACCCATAGGTATCCTGCTGACTAGTTGTGATAATCAAATGAATAAAAACTAATTTTGAACATACACAAGTTGTAAATGGCAAGTCCTACACAAGTGTCACATGTTAACGTTAGCGATGATTTTCTTTCTTGTATTTTTTTTTGTACTGATTTATAGGGCAAGGTATCTAGGCAAAGATAAGAGTGAGTTATGTTTTTCTTAACATACATTTTTTATTTTTTTCTGCTAGCTTTGTATTTGGAAACAGTGTTGGAACTGTGAGGGGGTAGATAATAAGCTCTTTTTCCCCTGTCAGATTCTTATTTTTGTGAACAAGAGGACATATTTCCATAGGGTAAAAGTACCCATGCTTCCCCAAATGAGCTATACGAGAAACAACTGGAGGCTTCTTTGCCAGTCAGTGCATTTCTGCAACTCAGAAACCCTGATGTGGTTAGCATCATTCATTTGGGCCAATAAAGTCCAGTATGTCCCACGATAGAATCCTTCCAGTCACCATAAAGGGACTCAGGTGCCTTCGGATACCATATGCTGGCAATAAGTCTAGCCTAACAGCCACACCGATGGTCCCCTCATTGCTTTTAAGTCACTCCTTAGCATCACAGAGATCCCCTCAAAACTATCATTTAGCTGTCACACATGTCAGCAGAGGAAAGCTAAAAAAATGATAAATGATCAACCGGCCAAAAGTAACAAGTGCTGTCATGGTCCCTGCCAGCTCTTGTTCTCTGAAGGTGCAGGGCTTACACACCATTAACACGGTAAAGACACAGGCAGTACTGACAGTACAATGTCCTCAGTAGCTGTTTCTCCTAACCACAGTCCCCACCTACTTGGCTCATGGGACAGAAATCTTTGTCTTGCAAGTGCTAGTGCAGAGAAGTCTTTGATAAGAAGAAACCTTTTAATGGTCTAGTAAATTAGAGACAAGACACCATTGCTCCCCCATAACCCCTATAGGAGAGACTTAGATATGCCGGAGAGATAGGCCTACTGCTCTTGTTGTCACCAGGATTATACATTAGAATATGTTTGCTTGAGGTTAGTCACACCCTATAGTTTGTGTAACATGGGATGCTTTGTGGCTGTGACCCAAACATGTCTTTTATCAATTGCTTCAAGCTCCTCACGCCTCCAGTGCCTTTCTGACATTTCCTTGCTACTCATCTGTTTCAAACACCCTGGCCTCTTGGTGTTCTCCAAACCTATCAGCTTGCTCTCGCTTCTGAGTTTCAATTGCCATGCTTCCCTTGTCTTAGGAGTCATCCTTTCTCAGCTCCTTGTAGACTTGTTCTTTCCTTTCTAGTTTTAAATAATAATTTGGTTTATTCTTTGAGAATTCCATACTACGTATTTTGATTGTATTCATTCCCTTCCCCCAAATCTGCCTGGATCCCTACATTCCTGCCCAACCAACTTCATGTTTTCTCTCTCTCTCTCTCTCTCTCTCTCTCTCTCTCTCTCTCTCTCTCTCTGTCTCCCTCTCTCTCTCCTATCTGTCTATGTCTTTCTGTCTCTTTTTCCCCCTAACACACAAATAAACAAACATGGAGTCCACTTGTATTGACCTACTACCCCTGGGCTTGGGAGTCAGCCAGGTGTGTGGTTGATATACTAAGATATATATATATCTGTGGTTGATATATGTTCTTGTCTGATTGCCAAATCAGAAAGACCACCTTCCTTTTCATTCCTCTTTGTCCATTTTATTTACCTTCACAGCAATTATCAGCCCTTGCTTATTAGATATGCGTTCACTAATTTATTTACTAATCACATGTTATTATCTCTCTGGCATGAAAACTGTGTTATGTCTATTTTCTCCGTGTTTCTGTTAAGCAACAATTCAAAAGTTCTTGAATATTAAAGACTGGGAAACGTTTTCCTCAAGTCCAATTAAAATGTCCTTTATTCTACTAAGCCCTCTCTCATCTCCAAACTCTACGTTAGACGTCTTATGTTCTTCTTTAAGTCTTTCTTAAGCCAGCAGACACGCAGCTTTGGCACCCTGTTGTAACAGGTGTAAGAGCCATTGCCATTTCAACTTAGACTCTGTGTTCCTCAGGATGTGGTCTGGGATTTAATTTTGAATTCCCTGTAGTACCAGAACTGTGTGTTGTCCTTTTTAAGCACCTGGGTGATAAAGGCGTATCTGAAATATTGACAAGTTTACTCATATGCTCACCTACGCAGAGATCAGCAGCGAATGCTCAGAGTGCTGGAGATTATTTGGGGGTGGGGAGGAACAAAATGAAAAGAAACAACTGGTATTTCATTATATATTATGTTTCTGTTTAAATACATATTTCACACAAATTATTCTTACCTGTATTTAATCTTGGTGATAGTTCTGCACGAATGATGTTACTATTCCCAATTAAGGAATGAATGAATTGGAAGCAGAGGTATTATTGATAATTATTTTTTCCCCTGAATCCCAATCTTTATCTCTCTGTGCTAGCATACTTATCTTCAGCAATGTGCCATGTGTTCTGGCTTTATATAAGATGCTAACATTTAAGAACAACAGTTGCTTAAGGATAATGGATGCACACACGCTGTGTGCACTGGAGTCTGTTGACTTGGAGTGGCTGTCTCTTCCCATCTTCCCAGGGAGGACCCTTTGAGAAGGGTCAGCTGAGGATCCGCGGCATCAGTACTCTCCAGTGTTTCCCTCTGAACAGGTTTCCTTTACCTTTCTGCCCCCTGTTGGTCTTTTATGGTCTCCTGCTTTCAGGGAATAGCTGTCTGTCCGTGGTTCTTCTGAGGCCAAGCTCAGGCTACTGAGGTCACTTTGTTTTTCAGACAAATTGCAGGAAGTAACAAGAGTTTGTCTCCTTTAGTCACTTACTCATTTGGAGCATGGTTCCTTGCCAATGAACACTGGCGAGCTTAGAGATTCAAAGACTGGTCTTGCTCTCAAAGGGCTCAAACAATTCTGTGGCACAGTTATACTTCAGGGAGTCCTGGGATAAGGTTGTTTTAGCTCTGGCAGCGTGCTATGAAATTTCGCATGTGATTGCTGTTTGACTTCTTTCTCGATGTCTTTTAGTAAGGTTTCCCTATTCACTCGCTGTTTTCATTCCAGATTTAGTAAATCTCCACTTACATACTGATATTCATCTCAAAAACCTCTTTCATGGAATCTACCTGGAGATGTTCTTTTTGAAGTAAACATCAGTTAAAACATTTTCCATCACAAGTGAAAAAAAGTGTTTTCCATCTTGACGGTGTTTCCCGTTTCAGTCCTTGAGGCTGTATCATGGATACCTTTTCAATGGAGGTTGCAACTTAATCTAGAGTGGAAGGAATAGAAGGCAGCATGGCTCTTTAGGCTGTGCTTCGTATGTGGCTTCTCAAAATATGTACATGACCGGAACAAAATTGAGCAAGTAGTGAAAAAAATTATTTTTAAGTTTATTCATCAGTATTTATTGTAATTTCAACATTTGTCAAAAATTTATCTCTTTAGAGAATTCTACCAAAGAGTTGGCAAACAAAAATAATACACATGTCCTACCTTTGAGGATTTAGCAATGTGTGAGCCACAACAGATACATGGTTAATAAATACACTGAGAGGCGGAGACTGACTCAGAAAAGGTTAGTGTGAACTGAATGGAGGCCAGAAGAGGGAGCTGTAGATTCTGATAGGGGAGAAAAAAGCAAGAAACAACAGAAAGGTTTCTCTGAGGAGATGCTTTCGAGTTAGTTTAAAAAGGAGAATGAAATTACCAGAATAAGGAGAATAGTGTCCTAATATGTTTTATATTTCTTTTATTTCTTAAAATTTATTGTATCACTTCCCCTTTCCTTTCTTTCCTCCAAATTCTCTCTTAAGCTTTACCTTGCTCAATTTCAAATTTATGACCTTTTTTACTAATCGTTTTTACACACACACACACACACACACACACACACACACACATATATATATATATATATATATATATATATATATATGTATATAAATTCCTAAGTACAACCTGAAGAAAGAATTACTTATTAGGAAATTAACCTAATAATTACTGTTAACCACTCCCATAATATTTTTTTTTCATTTTGAAATAACCATCAAAGCAATCAATCAGGGGATTTGAATGCTAAAAGATGTTATATTTCCTCTCTGTTAGAGTGAGGCTAAAATGCCCAGAGGTGAGAAACAAGGTGGGGTGTGTCAGGAAGAGGTGTGTGTGGGGGTGTCTGCAAACCTTCTAGATTTGGAATAGGCTACCAGCAGCAGCCATGTGAAAGACAGAAGAGGCATTTCTCAGAATGTTCTTCTCAACATCTAATTTAAAGGAGTATGTGGGAAGGGAAATGATGGAAAGAGAAGTTCAGAATGCCCGGGTCTGAATTTGTTTTCAAAATAGCAACAAGGATGAAAAATCAAATTTTACTAGATTTAAAGAACATAGAGAAAAATTCTTCCCTTCCTCATCCCAGAGCATTGAGAGCAAAGTTGAATGTCTATTATGGGTAACTAGAAGCCTTTGTAAAGCTTCAGGGTTGAGGGGGATGAGTGAGGTGAGGCCAAGCTGAGAAGCTGGTATGCATACCTGTTGGAAACTCTTACTTAAATGGTAAAGTAACGAGCATGGAATGGGGTAAAGATTAAGTGGAAGCTTTTCTATCCTTGTTGCTTTAGTCTCTGTGAGCTCATATGCACCTTGCTTAATTGATTCCAGTGCAGCAATTTTCTAAGTTCTTAACAATTCAGCATTGAAGTTCTTCTATCAAAGAAGGCCTTATACAGAAGCTGATACAGAAATCAGACATAACTACGATGGTATCAATCGCTGGCAAAACTCTTGTGTGACAGCCACAGAGCAGAGGCTACCATGTGCCTTCCTAAGGATTGGCTCTGGAGAATGACATGTCTAGCTTGGATCTTACGTTTGATGAACATTTAAGTCGATATTTAGTAATTAGATAATTCACAGTATATTTTCAGTTTACTACTCTATCCTGAGTAGCTGGAAGTTCAACAAGGGTCATGAATTCTCACCCAATATTAGTTTAGAAAATTCCAGAGTATTGGCCAATTGACATTGTTGAGGCTCTCTAGTCAAATACAGTCAATATGATATAGAAGAGTTTTCATTCTTCTCTCTCTCTCTCTTTCTCTCTCTCTCTCTCCCTCTCTCTCTCTCTCTCTCTCTCTCTCTCTCACACACACACACACACACACACACACACTCACACACACATTCATTGAAGTTTCTATAAATTTGCTCAACATTTATCGAATTAAATATAATGTCATCTAATGCATTGCTTTACAGAAATATCCTTGAAAATATTTGGCAAAACTATCTGTGTACCTTGACCTAGCTGTGTTAGTACATTAAACTAAGTGTTATTGGATTGAATCTTGCTTGTTTTATTATTAAAAATAAAACTGACTTTTAAAATAAATACAACTTAGTTTTAAGTTTTGAAGTAATTATAAATATTTAGAAAATCTAGAAAAACAAAGAATGCTATTATCTGTTAATCTTATGTACTATCACTTTGAATACTTTGGCATGACTCTTACGTACTTTGAATATTTTGGATGACTCTTATGCTTTTTTGTTGTTATATATATTCTATCCAATGACCAAAATTAGGAAACTTAAATGGTTGCCTCACCATTTCCAAAAGTTGCCAAAGTCTGGTTTGGCAAACATCACCATCATATTCTACATGTAAAGTATCTCACTCAGAATCATGCTTCCCATTCATCAATGTTTCCTGGTCTCCAGGAACTCTTTTGACTATTTATATGATTATTATAACCTTGGCAGTTTTAAAGATAAAAACTGGATTATTTCATAGATTATCTCATAATTTTTATATGCTCAATGTACTCAGTTAATTATTGCATCTTTGGTAGAGATGGCAAAACAATACTTGTTTCTCTATGTTCCATCAGGTAATTCAGAATTTTGATTTCATCAATTACAATTATCATTTCATTAAGGTAGTATTTTCTAGGTTTTACCAATGTCAGTTTATATTTCCCAAAATATATTTGATAAACAGTTTGGAAGAGCACAGTTGAAGATTATATAAATGTCTCATTTTTATTTTATCAAACTTTCAATTAAAATGTGGAACTTTATTTATCATTTTATTACATTTGTTTCAATCATTACGTTATCCATATTTGGATCATTCTCCATGAAACCACTATGAGTCCTTCAATGGCCTTTGTATCATCTTGACATTATTTATCCTTTCTTCGTTCCTCTCTTTCCCCTTCCTTTTCTTTATCTTATCATATCCTTCTCTCCTTTTCCCTTCTCTTTCTTCTCATGTTTTCTTTATTAGAGACAAGGTCTTGCAGAATTGCCTGGTCTGGCCTTTAATTTATAGGATCAGTAATCCTTCTGCTTCACCTTCCCAAAAGCTGAGAATATAGGCACATACCTTTGTGCTTAGCTTCTTGTTATCTTTGAATAATACTGTGATTTGTGGTAAAAGTTATTTTGTGCTTTAGTGTACTCTTTTTCAGTCCTGGGATCACCTGGGTATCTTCAAGGTGTTCTAGTTTCATTTAAAGACCAATTCTCCATTTTGACTGTAGTTATGCTCTTTGAGGAAATTGCTCTCCAAATTATCGGTAAGTAGCACTTGGAAATATGTAAATAAACAACCCATTTAAGCATATGTCTCTAGTTATCTCTATGCTTATAATCATGGATAAATGACAATGTTACCACTTATAATTTTATACAACAGGGGTGTATTAGAGATATTTTCTTCCTTGCTAAAGTGTAATAGTACTGTGCTATCACTTCCAAATACTATTTAAAAACTTTATCAGTGTTCAAAATAATATGGATTCTTAACAATCTCAGTGGATGGTTAGAGACCTTTGGTCTGTATAAATACAATAGTCAAGAAGGAGGTCTCTTTAAAGTTGTCATTCATAGTCTTTGGAAGGGTAACTGTGGAAATTTTCATTTGGCAATTCCAGAATATTGTTGTATGAAATAAAGCAATGACCAGTTACTTGAACTTATGCTAGAATGAAATTGATGTCATCCTTACTAACAACAAAGGAAATATACAATGATAATAACACACATTTTCTTGCATGTAACTATGCATGAGATACTAAGTTCTTTATAAAAATTCTCTTATTTGATGACCACAGTGACATTGGGAGACAGTTATTATTATTTAATAATGTATAGGAAACAAATTGAAACTAGAAGAATAAAATGATCAACTTAATAGCTGACAAGTGGTAAAGCAACATCTTAAAGGTAATTGTACTTATTCCCAGAGCCTTTCCATTGTACCAGTATGCTTTGGTGTTACTTGATTGCCAATCCCAGGCCCTCTGACTAAACTGATCATTTAAACCATTTTGAAGGCTTTAAGTGGGCAAGGAAAAACAGCCGATTAGTGCTACAATTACTAGCAATTCAGCAATTTGCAAAATTGACTGAGAGAAGTTGACCTCCCATTTCCATCCTACAATTTTTGTGCGTGTATTTCTGTGAGTGACTAGAAAAAGGGAGTCATCAGAAATTCAGAGGCCTTCATTGATGCCTATTGTGATTGTCTAAGACAGTGGATCTCCTTACTCATCATCCACCACATCACACGTCTGAATTCCATGTTGTTGACATTGAACCCTGCTACTCTCTCCTGTTTTCTTCTGGCTAGAAAAAGAGACCTCAGCAATATGTTTTTCTCTGTTAGATTTAGAATATATATGTTTCTTAGATAGGATCTTCTGGCTCTTTTGTTTCAATATCATTGAATTGGAATGAAATACACCATATATAAAACTCTCAAGAAGTATTTCCCATGGTTACTTGTGAAGCGTACCTAGTATGCATCAGAAAGTGTTGACTGTTTTTACTCTACTTTTTAGCATTGATACATTATTAACCACTTTGTTCCTCATTTTCTTTATACTCAAGTCAGAGGTAGTAGTATATATCAATTAGACTTAGTGTGCTCATCAAACGAATCACTCTATGAATATTATTTAAGATAACACATAAGCTCTTCTTATGGTTTTTTTTTCTGTGCCAGAACACAATGGAAGATACAATCTTGAATTTCGCTGTGTTTCCTTAGTCAATTTCAGTCATTGATATCTCAGCCTGTTATTATCTTTTCTGACCTTTGCACTTTAGGAGAGTTGTAGTGAGAAGTGTTATTTGAATGTCCCTCCATTTTGCTGCCTCTGATGTTTTCTCATGATTTTAAAAATCACAGGAATGATTTTGCTTCACAAATTGATATCCAGAAGTTCACACCAATATGAATTGATATTTAAAAGAAAAAGAACCATGAAAGAAGAGATACATATTCTTTACACAGAATTGTAATTAATAAGTATACAAAACTGAGAGAGGGATCACATCGGTACACAGTAACTGCTACAGGTTTGATTCACTGCTACCTGTAAAAGTTCATGTGTAAACCTTAAAAGAGAAACAATGATATTTGCACTCCTTTAAAGTGGTTTCTGTAAAATAGTAAAATACTGAAATTATTTTAGTATCTCCCCACAGATCCTTTATAATCATCCAAGAAATTGAACTTATTTATTTTTCCTTGAAGTTATAGATATGGGTGAAATATTGAAGGGGAAAGAGTGATTTTATGCTAAAGACATCTGGCAGATTTCATGTTAACCAATAATGCCAACACCAGTCATGGTACAATATGTACAGGCGTTATGCTCTGACAGGACTTGGGAAATTCTTTTAAAAGGTGCTTTGAAAAAAATCAGGAAAATCAGAGGGCATCTGGGGAAATATAATTGAGATATAATATAATTGCAGATAAACCCAGGACATCAATAAATATGGTTTCATAATATATACCTTAAACAGCTAACAGGTATGTAAATATTACCATAATTGTGGTCCTTTCCTTAAATAGCACTTGAAGCTTGAGGTCAATAAGAACACTTCAAGGGCAGTGGCTCATGAGATACTGCAAAGTGGCAGAAAGCATGATATTTGCAATCAGATCTCTGAAACCACATATCATGTGTGTTGGAAAGCATACAATAATCTGAAGCAGATACTGATATTTGAAATCTGTGAGTATATGTTATGTGAATTTCTACTAAATTGTGTTCACCTTGATAGAACTTGTGCTTCAGTTAATATTTCTCTCAGATGAATTTTTGTATGAGCAAATAATGACATTTGCAATTTGCAATATGCTTCATACCACAATATATCAATTGCGCTGTAATAAATTAGGTTTTCACAAGTGTTACAGCAAATGACTGTAATTTACATATGAAGACATTTGCCTCTGTTTACATAGCTTAACACTATTTTTCACGTTAGTGATTTGGGAAAAAAACAATCTTAGTTTGTCTAAGAATAAGCCAAATGATTTCAAATGGTATAGTAATGTCCATTAACAAGAAAGACACAAGATTTTCATTAATATGTCCTCATCATAATGTTTTAGTTCTCTTCTGAAGCAGTTTTTAGGCATGTTTGCTCTTTCTGGACTTTCTATTTTAGATGCAAATAATATTAGCAAAGCAGTTTCCCAACAACACAGGTAAAAAGCTAACTAATAAATACAAAAAAGAGATTTCTGATGCCCAATAAATAAATGAATAGATAGATAGCTAAAAATAAACAGGAAGTAAAGAAACATTACTGAATTTTTTATGTTGCTGAATTTTCACCTAAAAGCATTTATATTAAAGAGGGAGTTTTGTGAAGAATTTACCAAATATAAAAAGTATGTAAGACAACTCTCTGTTAGTTAGGACTCATTAAAATGTACACTGCAGATCAGCATGTTGATTTCCTAAACTATCCAGAAATAGAAATTTTATAAATACAAAGCCAAGCAGTAGACATTTAAATTTTTATTGAGTTTTGATTCCTGAATCAGATCTTTGAGAGTTTCCTTTCTCTCCATACCAGCTGACTTCAATAGCCCTGTCCTTTCTCTGAGCTTTTGACAAGTGATGAGACTGACCATTGCTGACAGCTCTCAAGCTTGGGTTTTAATGAACAAAGTGAGGCTTTGGCTGAGTGACTGAATTTCATATTTAGAACTCTCTTTGGTACTGATGCCAAGTTGGGGGATCAGAGAGTTTGAATGTTTTTTTAGAACCTACATCCATCTTTTTAATACATCAGAGTTCTCTTGCAAAAGAAAAAAAAAGTATTTCATTTTGGGTTTAGGTCTCAGTCCATCTGCAAGAGCATTTTTCTTTTAAAGCACGTGTCTTCTTTTTTCCTATAGAAAAGGAGAAAGAAATTTTATAAGCCTCTTGGACAAATAGTTCAGCTTTGAAGACATATTCAATGGAGAGAGCCTCATGCCGCAGAGTGTGTCCAGCCAGTGAAGAAATCACAGATATGTTCATCAAAATGTAATTGATTATAGGAAGAGAAGTATGATAAAATTCTGGAAAGAGATTGAATGTCTGTCAAAAGATTAATTTTGCTTAATGTAATCAATAATACATTACCACTTAATATTATATATTTATTTACATAGAAGAGAATCCCAAGATGTTTGAAGGGTTGTGTCAGACATAGAAGAGTATCCTTGTTGATAGAAATGTGCGTTTGTGTGCACACCTCTGTCCACAGAAATGCCTAGAAGTATGCTCTGGAAACGTCAACGGTAACTAGTTCTGATGGGAAGAATTTCTATTGACCCCTTATTTTTATTTATTGCAGCATCTTTTGACTTTAAAACCTCACTTATTTCTTTTTTTCCACTTATTTCCAGAACAAGAATAACACAGAATTATTTTCCAGGGCAGCAAAAACATATTCATCTATTGTTCCCCTTGAAACTTTATTATATAAATTAGAGGAACAGGTGCTCGGAATTATCAGTCATATTAGCAATTAGTGAAAATAATTCCCGGAAACTCAGTGAGTGACTTTGATCTACCACCATTGTAGCTTGTGGCTTTGGGAGCTCATACTGCAAAAGGGAGGACTCATTATTATTATTATTATTTTGGTAAAAAGACATAGCATCAAAATGCCTTTGTCATACTTACCTTATAGCGCAAGTATACCACACTGTATTCAACATCAGAGAAATTTCTTTTTGCAGTGAATGGAAGTTAACACAGAGACTTACAGCCAGTCCGTGTACAGTTCAGGGAATAAGTGACTGCAGAGTGCTCGGCGTCAAATTGGACATCCATATCAGTCCCTCCCTTCAAGTCCCAAGGAATAACATGGAAGTGACAGAAAGTTTTAAAGATCCAGAAGTTAGGGAGTATCCTGGTTACAGTTACTAATGTGACAGAACACCATGAGCAAAATCAAGTAGGGAAGAATAGGATTTATTTGGCTTACACTTCCACATCCTAGTTCATCACTGAAGGAAGTCAGAGAAGGAACCTGGAGGCAGGAGCTGATGCCCAAGCAAGAGGGAGGTGCTGCTTACTTGCTTGTTCCACATGACTTGTTGAGCCTGCCTTCTTCTAGAACCCAGGACCACCAGCCTGGGGGGTTGCCCCACCCACAATGATCTGGCCCCTCCCACATCAGTCAATAATTAAGAAAATTGTCGACAGGAAGATCCTAAACTTCTGAAGGCATTTTCTCCACTGAGGTTCCCTTCTCTCAGATGACCCTAGCGTGTGTCCAGGAAGGTGTTCTGGAAAATAAAGCTTTCTGGATCTAATAATACTGGTGCACTCGAGAATTCACAGTCATTGTAGCTGCCTGCATAATATAACCCACAGGATCAAGCCAGTCGATTATTCCAGTCAATCAGTCAATTTTCATTATGGGTATGTCCCCTGGTAGACAGTCCATATCTGGTGAATGGCCCTATACCCTTGTGCACGAGCAAGTGCCGCACTAATTGGATTTAGTAGGTTATAAAAAAGAGGGAGAGAGGGAGGGAGAGAGAGAGAGAGAGAGAGAGAGAGAGAGAGAGAGAGAGAAAATGGGAGGGAAGAAGGGACAGACAAAGAGATTGTGTCATTCGGAGGGAGATGTGGTGTGGGGTCTGGGGTTATTAGAAGGGGTGAGTAGGGAATGGGTGTTATCAAAACATTGTACATATGTATAAATCCTTCAAAAAAGGTTAATAATTATATTCATGCTTTCCCAAGTTTCCAAATAACATGCATGGAGCTCTAAATATAAGAAATTCCACAGAAGTCATATAACTGTTTTCCCATAATAACTTAGAAGAACAGGAGCACATGAATGCAGACTATTTCACATGATCTTTGTACAGCTCAGTGGGGCAGATACCATTGTGTGATCATATTACAGGTGAGAAAATATCTCTGTGGTACAGAGGGATGCCTGAGGGATGTTGGTGAAGCTAGGATTCACCTGAGTCCATCTGGTCCAAAAGCCTGTGACCACAAACATGTTTCATGAATACATTTTAGAAACTAAATTCATAGTTCAGGCTTTTGGGAGAGATTTTGATAAGGCAGGATCTATGTAGAATGACATCTTTACTTTTCCAGGTTTAAAATTGCTAAAAAAGAGACAAGGAAAGTAAATACCTTTGGGGGCTCCTGACTGGTAGTAACTGAATAAAATCAAATGGATATTATATCATTAAATTTTTTAGCTATGCAAATTTACTGATCAATATCTTTTTGACTGATATAAAAGAATCTCAAAAATAATTATTTAATGATAAAAGAATAATTTAAATAATCGCACACCCAAAAAGCTAAATGTCTAAGTGTAGACATTTAAATAATTTATAGTAAATAAAACAATAACAGAATTATAGAAATAATTATAGAAAGATGAAAAATTCAGAAAATATTAAAAACAAAGTAAATTGATGTACTAAAACCACATAAAAATGCAGAGAGAATTTGGATTCAAGTTGATGGTTAATGTATAGCCGCATAACTGGTAAATGTGCTGAAAATTTGTGACTGCAGAGTACATAGTCCCAAACAAGGTATCAATACCACCTCCACCAAGGCCTAGAGAAGAGAAGCAAAGAATAAGAGCCAAATGATCCAGAGGAATATTATGATCAGCATAATATTCTGATCTGCACTCTTTCTGACCTGGGTCGGTTATCCTTCATGAATTTTCAAGTAAACAATCATAACTAAGCTAAGTGAGTCTCTCTCTTGTTCAAGAAAACACACAAAGAAATGAAAGTAGAAGGATATGGTGGGTAAAAGAAGGATTCATGAGAGTGGACTAAAAGAGGGTAATGTGGGTGAAAGGGATTACATTGTATTATTCATTTTTAAATGAATAGTTCTGACAAATATAGGATCCTGAAAGATTGAGCTATGAATATTATACAACTTGGAGAGTAACCTGAGCAAGAATAGAGAGACAGAACTATTTGAAGAACACAAATAAAGACATCTAACATGAAAAATTAGCATTCTGTCACTAAAACATAGTAAATAACACACTGTGTAAGTGTTCAGAAGTATAGCACAACAAAATTCTTTTGTAGTATAGAGGCCAAGCAACTCTAGATTGAAGAAATTTATATTCTTAAAGGGATAATTTGTTAAAGAACCCATTGTTGCTAAAGAACAATCAATAAAACATATCTTGAGGAAGCCACTGTAGTTTCAAATGCAAAAACTAGTATCTAAAAGTATTATTTTCATCTAATCACAACAGAAATATCTACAAATAGGAAAAATACAATATTGATTTCTCAGGTCTACTCAGAAACGCTTTAGCAACAAACCCCTCTCTTCCTCCTGATCCCACTCCTCCTTCTCCTCCTCTTCTTCCCTTACTCTCCCTTCTCCCCTCATCCTCTTATTTTTGTTCTTCTGTGTTGGGACCTGATCTCAGTGCTATCCCAGTGAGCTAGAGCATCAAAACTTGAACTACGTTTTATGAGTAATAAGGTGAAAAGGGTAAATATATAAATTTTATACACACTAGTATTATTGTTATGATTATAAAACAGAATAGAAAATTAAGGCTTGTAACTTAATTAATACTCTAAGAAAAATGCACATGGGTGGACTTATTTGGCAAATATTGTCTTGAAATCTAGCCAGTCAGAAGTAGTATAAATAGGAAGGAAGAAAAGAGAGGAGGATGAGGGAGGTCAAAATTAGTAACAGGAATTTGGACTCTGAACAACAAAAAGGTACACATCATCATTAAAAATATGTCAAAATATGTCAATATTGAAATTAGACTTCAGAATCCATATTAATGAGTTTATATGATATACTTTAATAATAAAAATAATTGACAATGTCAAATAGTGTGGCTGATAAAAAATCAAGAAAAGAACCATGCAGTAGGTGACTCTTGAAGTAGAATGCCCTTGTCTTTCTGGAGGCAGTATTAATAGATATTGAGTTTGCTGACGGGACAACTAGAACTTAGATATCTTCTTTTCAAAGTCACAAGTTACTTACAGGTCATTTCTGGAAGACCTCTAATTTTATTCCAAAAGTTTTGGATTATTTAAAGTGGAAAATGGCAAATTACAGGAGACAAAACGAAATGTGTACCATGAAGCAAACATTAAATTTTAAAAAAGACCCATTAAGAACAAAGAGTCAGGTGCATGAAAATTAAATGGAAAAACATCTCTTTCGGAAGTCTCAAGTCCATCCAAAGGTAAATTGTCAAAACTTTCAGGCCCTTAAACCCATGACCACGGTGGGTTTTGTTAGTGGTTCATTTAGAACACATTTGACTCTCTTATAAGAAATACTCATTTTTCTCAGACCATTACACCTCACAATTCTACTTCCCAGAATAATGGAATAGCGGGCAGATTGCACTCATGAACCAATGGAACACCCCCTTAGCAACGATTGGCTGAAGACTGGCCATGTGACACAATTTTGTTTTTGTTGTTTTTCTTCTAATATATCAATTTATTCAAACTTATACAATAAAATGTTATTCAGTACAATTTTAAAATATAACTAGTGTTCATATATATTATATATAATATATATTTTTTCTTGTATTTTAAACTACTTTCAACTTGAGATATTAGTGAAAAATTAATACATGCCATTTTTCCCCCCTTATAATTTTCCTGTGACTGGTTGCCATAATCTGATAAAGCATATATTTAGCCAGTATACTTCATGTCCCTGACCCCTCTTCAGGGCAATATTTCAGTGTTTGCATTGCAGAGCACGTGGAGAAACAAGGGACTGAATCTTGGGTGTTTTGGTTTTAGCTTCTGTGCTGGGTATTCTTGATTGCCAACTTGACTACATTCAGAATTTACTAAAACCCCAAAATGGAGAGTCACACCTATGAGACATTCTGTTTAATTTGAAGTGGGAAGATCCATTCTATTCCAGATCTTTGAGGTAAGAAGACACACCTTTAGTCCAGATCTTTTGGGCTGGGAACACACACTTCTAGTGGGCCACATCTTCTGCTGGAAGGCTATTTAAGGACATGGAAGAAGGAAGCTTTCCTCTTTGCCTGCTTGCTCTTGCCTCACTAACATTCTTAGGCATTAGAGTTTACATTTTTGTGATTCCAGCATATATTGACGACCAGCTGAAATGTCCAGACTCTCATGGACTGAACAACTACTGAATTCTTGGACTTTTCATTCACTGCTAGCCATTGTTGGATTAGCTGGACCACAGTCTATAAATCATTCTAATAAGCCTCTTGAGATTAGTTCTATAAGTTCTGTTACTACAGAGAACCCTAATACAGATTTTTTTTTAAACCTTACAAAGGACTTTCTTACAACATATTGTCAGACATCAACTTCTTTAGAGAGATTGAAAGGCTCTGGATTCTACTGATGAGGAACTATAGATATGTTACCCCAGGAATCTCTCTCTCTTACATCAACCTAGTTGAGAACACTCATATTGGTATCCACAGTACATCTGCTAACAGACTTCTATTTCTCTCCAGTTCTCCTTGGTCTATGATAAGAACACTTCTTATTTAATAGCAGGTACACTCTGCCATGGATGTCTTGCTTTAAGGGAAAACCTTGTTTGTTATTCCGCCACTGGTTCAGACCTCATAATCCCTTCACTCTTGACTAGAGCACCAGCAGCTATTTCTGTGGTCACATGCCTCTCACAGAACACACTCATTTTGCATTCTTCATCCACTTCAATGAACTTCTGACAGCCAGTGACTGGAAGGAGATATTCAGCTTCATCTTGACACAGACAACCACCTGAGAAACTTCCGCAGGAGCTAAGAAAACCGTGCGTGCCGAGGGGGTGTTGGGGCTCGACAGGACAAAGCATGTTTAGACAACTGTGACACAATTTTGACTAACAGTGTGGTGGTAGAAGAGGAGGTGGCATAATAGTTATCTAGAAATATTCTTTGCTTTGGAATGAAGCAAAGAATGTTCATTTCAAATGAAACATGATTTAGTTGGGCATTATTCAGTTTCTATGAGTTTGCAGGCTTTCTGTAATTTGTGTTGCTGTTGAATTCTAACTTTAAGCCATGGTGATCTGATAAGCTACAGGGGTTTATTCCAAATTTTTTGGATCTGTTGAGATTTTCTTTTTGACCAAGGATGCGGTTGATTTTAGAGAAGGTTCCTTAAGTCCATTTGAGTCACATTTGTTAGTTCCCATATTTGTCTGCTAACTTTCTGTCTGGAAGTCCTGTCCATTGGTGTTGCAGTCTCCCACTGTTAGTGTGTGGGATTTGATGTGCGATTTAACTTCAGTAATGTTTCTTTTACATATGTGGGTACCCTTGTATTTGGGACATAAATGTTCAGAATTGAGACTTCATCTTGACGGATTTTTCCTGTGATGAATATGAAGTTTCCTTTTCCATCTCTTTTGATTAATTTTATATTGAAGTCTATTTTGTTAAATATTAGGATAGCTACACCAGCTTGCTTCTATGCATCTTAGATCCACTTAATTGAGGTTGTTTTCCCCCATCCCTTTACCACCTTTAAAGTTGAAGTGTGTTTCTTGTATGCAGTAGGTCAGTCCCTGTTTTCATATCCATTCTGTTGGTCTGTGTCTTTTTATCAGCAAATAGAGTCCATTAGTATTAAGAGCTATTAATGGCCAGTGATTGTTAATTCCTGTTAATTTTGGTTTTGTTGTTGTTGGTAGTGTGTGTTTCCTTTTTTTGGGATTTACTGGTGTAAGATTATCTATTGCCTGTGGGTGAAGCTAAAATGTGGTACATTTGCACAATGTACAATGTACCATAGCATTAATACCATAAAATTTGCAGGCAAATGGATGGAACTAGAAAAAATATCATTCTGAGTGAGGTAATCCAGACCCAGAAATTCAAACATGGTATGCACTCACTCATAAGTGGATACCATATGTAAAGCAAATAGAGTCCATTAGTATTAAGAGCTATTAATGACCAGTGATTGTTAATTCCTGTTAATTTTGGTTTTGTTGTTGTTGGTAGTGTGTGTTTCCTTTTTTTGGGATTTACTGGTGTAAGATTATCTATTGCCTGTGGGTGAAGCTAAAATGTGGTACATTTGCACAATGTACAATGTACCATAGCATTAATACCATAAAATTTGCAGGCAAATGGATGGAACTAGAAAAAATATCATTCTGAGTGAGGTAATCCAGACCCAGAAATTCAAACATGGTATGCACTCACTCATAAGTGGATACCAGATGTAAAGCAAAGGATAATCAGACCACAGTCCACAGCTCCAAAGAAGCTAGGTAGCAAGGAGGACTTAAAGAGGAATTGTAACATGAAAAGACCGGGCCTGCTTGTTCGGATTTCTGTCCTGCCCAGCCCCCAGCTGCTTAGCTCCAAAGAAAATGACACAGAGGACTCCATAGGTTATAAAGCTGATTGGCCCATTAGGTCAGGCTTCTTACTGGCTAACTCTCATGTCTTGATTAACCCATTATTCTGATCTATGCTAGCCATGTGGCTCACTGCTTTTTTCAGTGGGACAGCTCACATCCAGCTGCTTCAGTGATCTGGGCAGGAGTGGGAGGAATCAACTTCGTCCTCCCCAGAATTCTCCTGCTCTCCTTGCATCATTTCCACTTCCTGTCTGGTTTTCCCGCCTACACCTCCTGCCTGGCCAATCACCGTTTTATTTAAAACATGATTGACAGAACACAGACAATTCTCCTGCACCCAGGAATGAATGGATTGCTCTCGGAAGGGGAAATAGATGAGATCTGCTGGGTAAACTTGGGGATGGGGGATCGTTAAACAGGAGTTGGTGGGGGATGAGAACATGAGGGAACGGAACAAGGTGGTCAATTTTGGGGAGGGATGGGTTGGGAGAGCAAGGAAAGAGATATGTTTATAGAAGAAGTCATTACGTGGCTAGGGAGAAACCTGATGCTAGGGAACTTCCCAGGAATCTATAAGATACCTAGCAATAGTAGAGAGGGTACCTAAACTGGGCTTCCCCTGTAATCGATTGGTGACTACCTAAATGGTCATCATAGACTCTTCATCTTATAACTGATAGAAGCAGATGCAGAAATACACATACAAGCCCCAGGCTGAGCTACAGGAGTCCATTCAGGGAGAAAGGATCACATGAGCAAGTGGGGCCAAAATCATGATGGGGAAACACGCAGACAGTTGATAAGAACATGTGGAAACTCAGCTCACAAACTCGATACTGATAACTGGGGATCCTGCATGGGACCAAGACTCTGCATGTGGGTAACAGTTTTGTAGCCTGGTCTGTTTGTGGAACCCTTGGTAGTGGGAACAGGATCTATCCCTAGTGCATGAACTAGTTTTGAAGCCCATTCCATACGATGGGGTGCCTTACTCAGTCTTGATACATGGTGGTTGGGGGAGGGGTGGTAGGAGGGGTGCTAGGTCCTGCCTTAACTGAATGTGCCAGGCTTTGTTGACTTCCTTTGGGAAGCTCCTTACCCTTTCTGAGGAATGGATGGGGACGGGTTGGAGGAAAGTGAAGGGGGGAGGGAGAACCATTGCTGGTATGTAAAATGAATTAAAAAAACAAAATATCAAAAATATGATCCTAAAATAAAGAAACATGAGTATTGCATAGTGATAACACAAAGGGTACCATCCCTCAGATTATATTATGTTCTGTGGATCTCTGAGTGGAGACTCATAAGAAACACAGGGTCTTGAAATATTATGCTGCTTCTAAAAAAAAAAAAAAAACTTCAAAGTCCACTCCACACACTAACACTTCTTGAGAGGTGAACCAATGCATCTTACTTTCAGGCAATGTGAAGTCATTTTTGTTTATTTTATGTAGTTGCAGAGAGCATCATGTATCTGAAAACAATTTATCAATAAAAAAGGAGTACGATTAACCAATGAAATAGTTCACTAAACATTTTTCTGTTTTTTTATAGACTATGCATAGCACAAAAATGATATGTGATACAGAAGTTAATACATATGTGAGGACAAACCATACAGATAAATATACACAGTTGTTTAAATATACTTAAATATACATATAAAGAGAATGAAACAGTAAAAAGAAGAAGAATGGGGACTTTTGATGAATATATATTCATGCATAATCTATACATGTATATTATAGGCTGTATATATATAACAAATATATTCTATATATAGAATATTTAGAATATATAAGATATATCATATATAGAATATATATTTTATATGTGTGCTTATATAGATAGTATATAACACTTCATACAGATTCTTTGTAGGCACATACCACTTTAACAACATAGATTATTTAAACTTAAAATTACTTTATTTTCATTTTGACGGGAATGAAATCCTTGCTCTCTCTAATATTTGCTTTTCCAGGAAAAAGTCAGCATTGTATATTTGGCTATAGTCCACTGTTGAGAAACTCTCAGCAGGAATAGAGTAGAAATCTGTAGTCTGGCTGCAGCTAGATTTCCTATTTTATTATCAGAAAAGAAATGATAGAACAAAATGCTTCTATAGTCTAGTCTTTCTGGAACATTTATACATACAGAATAAAGAGATAATATATAATTTTAAAAAGAAAATGTCCATCCACTGAGTACATTCTGCAGAACAATACTCTCTAGGCACACACATTGTGCTGGTGTATAATAAAGATCTTGTTTATCAAGGACAACACATTTTAATGGCTTGGGAATTAAAATCTGGTTTCAACAACCCCTTTGCCCTGGTGCAGTAAATTAAATTTAATGCTGACAGGAGTAATACACATTAGACTCCAGAGCAATAAATTTAAACACCAAATTAATGCAACTGGACTGAAATGGAGGGTCTTGGAAGAACATTATGGACAGAACTGGCACCTGTAGTAATTGTTCTTTGCATAATGGGGGAATCAGATCTAAGAAGAAGGAATGCCAAGTCCACTGCAGTGTCTGAAACCTCTGGGATGGTGGGAGCTGGATGGCATGTCTCCATTCAACTTCCATTAGCAGTATTTTATCAACAGCTTATGAGACCTCGCTGCTACCACTTTGAAAGAAGATCAGTGGAAGGACATTGCAAATATATGCTGGATGGTTGGAAAATATCTTTAATAGGAAGATGACTTTTTACTCTTTTTTCTGCAACATAGACATAAGCCATTTTTTTAAAACAAATATTTAATTTTCAGAAAATGTAGGCTTTATTTTCATATGGGTTACATGCTCTACCAAACGCTTATAATCAAAGCAGTGAGGTAGTGAAATCATTTGCTTACCTTACTGAACTATTCCCTCGATGTTGTACTTGATATCCCACTGTAGCCATCCCTTTCTTTCCCTGTACTTCAAGGGCCTCCTCGGTTTATAGAGCTCGTCTCCATGCTTTGCAATGAAGATAAGCTCTAATGTGGACAGATGAATGATAGTCACCTAAGTTGACCACCATGGTTCCTCTGCTGCTTCTAAGAGCAGATATGAGCAAGAGGCTTAGTTTTGATCAGCACATTGCAAACTGAGGACTGCTGAGAAAGTTCTGGGATTCTTGTTTTGAAACAGCATTCCATGTGGATCTGACTGGTTGAGGATTCCCTGAATATCAAAGAGTAGCCTTAAATTCCTGCAATCCCTGTATTCAGCTTCTAAAGGCTAGGGTCAGAGGTTAGTGCCAAAGTGGCCTTCAGAAATATTTAGGAAGGTACATATCTTATTGAATATTGGAGTGTTTGCCTATGTTGCCTAGAATTGAGGTCACTTTCCTAGGACCAGAAGGGAGGACAGTCAAAGAGAAGCCTTGATACTTGTTTGTGATATTGGCATCCTGCTATAACTACCTTGCCTCCAGATTCCTGGTATGAAATATTCCCGTGTCACTTGATCTTTTTTCCCCCCACATTTTTCCTGTGTTAATTTTTTTCTTTATTTTATTTAACATACCAACCATAGTTTCTCCTTTCTCCGCCCCTCCCATTCCCTTCTCCTACCTCCCTTCTATCCCCCTCCCAATCTGCTCCTTTGTTTCCATTCAGATGGGGTAAGGTCTCCCTTGGGAATCCACAAAGCAAGGCATATCAAGTTGAGGCAGGAACAAGCCCCTCCCCCATGCATCAAGGCAGAACAAGGCATCCTATCATAGTGAATAGGTTCTAAAGAGTCAGCTCATGCATCAAGGATAGGTCCTGGTCCCACTGCTAGGATTCCCGGAAAAGGTAAAGCTACACAACTGCCACCCAGATGCAGAGAGCCTAGGTCAATTCCAGGCAAGCATCTTCAACAAAAGGTGCTGTCATAAATGGATGGAGGCATGTAGGAGAATGCAAATAGATCGGTATCTATCACCCCACACAAAGCTCAAATCCAAGTAAATGAAAGGCCTCATCATAAATCCAGTCACACTGAAGCTGAGAGAAGAGAAAGTGGGAAGTAGCCTTGAATGCATTGGCACAGGAGACCACTTCCTGAATACAACACCAGTAACACAGACTCTGAGATGGACAATTAAAAAATGGGACCTTCTGACACTGAAAAGCTTCTGTAAGGCAAAGGATACTATCAATAGACGAGACAGCAGCCTACAGAATGGGAAAAGATCTTCACCAATCCCACATCTGACAGAGGTCTGACTTCAAAATATATAAATAACTCAGGAAACTTGATCTTTTAAAATTATTCCTACTTGGTGATCAAACCTCGAATTGTCCCAATCAATAAAAGAACTCAAAAACCATAGCTTTTATGTCACTTAGTTAAGCATTTATTTATTTGGTTTTTGCTAAATGTCATCCAGTGTGTTTGGTGATGAAAATCTGAGGGTATCAGGGAGTCAAGACACACAGGCCCCTACTTAATAGAACCTAATAAGAAAGTTAGACTTTAGAGCATAGTGTCTTGGCATACTAACATGAGAAGTCAAAGTTAGTCTCAATAAATGTTTACCTAAAGCATGCTACAATATGGAAGTAAGAAAAGCATGGAAATGGTGAACAATTTCTGGAGCACGTGGAATATATGTGGCTCCAATAGGGTGGCACTACCAATCCCTGCAGTGACAGAACGATTTTGTATCTTGATTATGGTACAAGTCCCATAAGCTACATGTATGAAAAAAATTGTGT
Organism: Myodes glareolus; assembly: GCF_982192425.1. Taxonomy (NCBI): domain Eukaryota; kingdom Metazoa; phylum Chordata; class Mammalia; order Rodentia; family Cricetidae; genus Myodes; species Myodes glareolus. The sequence continues at coordinate 29,696,868 of NC_142034.1, forward strand.
GCAAGTAAACACACACAAACACACACACACCACACACACACACACACACACACACACACACAGAGAACATGTAGATGTAATACTGGGGTTAATAGACTCGTAGGATATTCATATTAAGTGTACTACTTACTTTAAAATAATTTCCATTTTGCCAGGCAGAGGTGGCACACAATACTCGGGAGGCAGAGGCAGGTGAATCTCTGTGAGTTCGATGCCAGCCTGGTCTATAAGAGCTAGTTTCAGGACAGGCTCCAAAGCTATAGAGAAACTCTATCTCAGAAAGAAAAAAAATTCCTTTTACATACCAACACCAGTTCCCCTCCCTCTGTTTAGTTGAGATTATTATTATAGCTGTGTCAGATGTTAGTTGTGTAAAAGGTACATCAAAAACCAAAATTAAAAGGGGTTAATAATAATGATAACTGGAAATTCCCTTTTAGGTCGTCCTTTTTTAATATATGGATATAATCCCTAATTCTACTTTTATAATGTCTAACCTTTACAAAAGTATCATTAGAATTGTTGGGAAAATGTTTGGTTTTTCCCCTTGGGGATTTAGTTAAAAAGTACAGACCAATTAGGCGGGAAGACACATTCGTGATGTCCTGGCTCTTTCTACTATGTGACATTACCTTTTCACATGGACAGACACTTGTTAAAAGTATTAATATTGCTATGATTTTTTTTTTGTTCTTTTTCACTGCTATCAGTGCACACCACCTGGGAGAAAGGCAGCGGGGCAGTCTCGTGTACAAGGTTTTTCCATTTTACCAACAGATTGCTCTCATGCTTTTGGGGAAAGAGCAACCTTAGAATGATGAATGCTTGTCCTATTAAAAGCTCCTCCAGCACAGGCATTATTGATAGTGTGTAAAAAAAGCCATCCATTTTAGTGCAAATGAAAATTGAAACAGAGAGAACATTGTGTCTCTCCCCCCTCCTAATATATGATGCTGGCTCATGAGCAGTGTGATTGTTGTGAGCTGAAAACAGCTGTCCAGAGTCCTCACGACCTTCACCTACCTCCCACTGGTGACCACAGGGACACTGAATTGGCAAGAAAAGCTAGCTCCCTAACATTGACATAATAAGCCCACAGCTGTTAGCAGGGCATCCAGGCTCACTCATGGTCTAGTATCATTTTAGCCCTCTTATTTATCATCTCTCTTCCCGTTCAAAAAGGATGTAGTAGTCATCTGAAATTATTGCCATTATTATTTTCAGATCTTTATATGTTCTCCCTAGATCTTTCTGTTTATCTCATTTCCTCAATCTTTAGAGTGTGTCCCAGCTCTTCTGTAACTCTCTAAAGTTCTCTGCCTTCATAGTTCAGCTCAGTTTTGCTACTGGAACCGCTCCACACTTGCACTGCCCATGCTTCATGCTCTATGTCATCATTAGGAAACCTGGAATGGTTATACATCTGTGAAGGATGTTTTTAGGGTGTGGAGTCATGGGTCAGGTGCATGCCTCTTTCCTGTTCTAGAGAATGCATTTCTTAATTGCAGAACTATCTCTCCAGCTTCTGAAATGCATTTGTTAATATCAGAGACTATAGCTTTTTGCATCTCTGTTGTTTAATGCAATGCCTAGAAGATGGCGTGTAGCTAATAGTTTGCTTAAAGAAGAAAGGAGGCATACGAGGTCAGAAAGTTCTGAGTTCCTGATTATTTCCTTAAGTAGCCTGACTCAGTCTTAGCCACAATCAATGCCAGTTAACAGTAACTGAGGGTATCTGCCTGGCAATCCTCTCATTTGCCGAATTTTGCTAACCCTGTGATAATGCTACAGTAGTTTTGTACCAAGGAACATACTTCTTACCTTAAAGAGCTTTAGCTATGAAAGAGAAAAATCCATTTCAGTGTGGCATGACAGAGAGCTAAGTCCCAGTTTCATTCATTCTGCGCTATGTCACGTTGTCCAAGTCATCTTCCCCCCACTTTGTCTGTAAATCATATACACTAATTTCTACATTGCAGTATTGTTAAAAATAAAATGATGTGCCAGGGCTGGAATCCTGTTGGTGCTCAACAGATACCTTTGTATTTACCTTCCAAAATGAAGCATCCTAAAAGACGATTTGTCATATTTTTGTGTTCTTCGTGAGCATTGGAAAAGCAGGAGCTCTGGAAACATAAATAAAGTGGAAGAGACTATATATAAAGAGTAAAGATCTCTCAAGACTTTGGTTGGCCACATCTAACTTATTTCAAATGGGAAGAAAACTGGAGCCTTATGTAATCTTACTTCCATCTGGTTCAGCAGCCTAAAATTGTGGAATCTCCCATAACCATGCACATACAGGCGGTACTGAAGTGAAGGAGCACATGAAGTTGAGAGAGAAAAGGAACAGGCAGGGTTAAGGGATGAACTGGGGGTGAATTTGACCCAAACACATGACATACATGCTTAAGTACTACGAAAAATTACCTTTAAAACTATGAATAGCCAAACTGAAGATGGTGAAGCACAGTGACCCTAATACTTAGATGCATAACTCAGTCTTGCAGCTATAGGAAGATCAGAGCTTTTAGACCCAGAAAGAAGTAAACTTCAGTTATGACTCAGCTACTTTTTAGTTTCTTTATACTGAAAAACATTTCTGAAAGAAAGCAACCAACCCTTCTGAGTCATTGTGTTGGTAGCTTGGTATATAGAGCATATCTCACAGTGTAAATGACTCAGTTTGATGTGGACCATAGGCAGCAAACACACTACCTATTCCTAGTAGGTCAGTGTCGTTACTAGTTTTCTACTTAACTTGGATGTTAGGCTTAGTTTTTCATGGAAGACAAAGATAGGGTCACAAGCAGTGTTCATGATGAACAGTTCCCATGTAATAATCTCTTCCGGGGCTTTGAAATTATATTATATAGACCTCTAGTATTCAATGCCACCTGAGGGATGAATAGGTGAAGGGGTAAAACTGGGGTAAAGTTTTCAACTTTCACTTGTTTTATGTTTATGTAAAAATAGGTATTAATAAACAAAAATAGGTATCACTAAACAAATATCAACTTAATGATTGTCTAGGGAGTGTGGAGTGGTAACCTAACCTCAGACTTCCCTTTATATTAGAGAATACAGATACCAATGAAGGTGAAAGAGTTGACCAGGTGTACCATCTGCCAGAGCATAGATGATGATACATGAGATACTTCACATGAGTTGGTACAAGTCCCCATATCCAGGTCATGGGAGATAAATGACTAGTGATACCCAGGTGGGAAGACTGTCTCCTTAATGCCAGGTGTTCCTCCAGGGAATCTGTCGGTCTAAAACTAACTACAAAAAGCAATTGTTTCAGAGTTGTTTAGGTATCTTTATCCAAAAAGGCAAGTATTACCTGTTTATGGATGATTTATTGAAAAGATAATAATGAGCACCAGGGCCTACGATGAAAGGAGCGGCGGGGGGAGCACTTTCCATGTGTGTTGGTTTAAATGAGAATGCACCCATACTTATGTTAATGCTTGATCTCCAGTTTGTGGGGCTGTTTGGAAGTAATTAGTAATTGTAACCTTGTGCGTGTCACCAGGGTGGATTCTGAGGCTTCAAAAGTTTATGCCTCTCCCAGTTAGCTCTATCTGTCTGGTGCCTGTGGATAAGGATATAAGCTCTCCACTACTGCTGCAGTGCCATGCTTACCTGCCAGGTGCCATGCTTTCCAGCATGATATCATGGAATCTAAGCTCAGGAACCATCATCCCTAATAAACTCTTTCAGTGTCCGTGGACCTTAAGCAAATACCTCTCCTCTTCAATCCCCCTTAAAAAGAGATTCTTAAACAGATATTTCCATTATCATTTCCAAGTCTAGCATTTCTAAATTAGCTGAAAATAATGCCATTTCTTCCCACATATTCCTTGACTTCCAGGAACAGAGGATCTAACAGAAGCCTTCTCTTTTGTTTATTCACCCAAAGATTTTTTTTTAAAAGTCATTTTTATTCAAGTGCTTGACTCTCTTGCTGAAACACTCATTCATTAGGGGACACTGCCTCTTGGTCCTCATTCTGTCCTACATGACAAAGGCAGCACTGATTTGGGTCAACCAGCCTGTGAAAGACATTATTAAATTGGCATCAAATTCTACATGATTTTGGGCACCCATTTCCTTTCCCGAACGCCCTTATCTCTCATTTTGAATTCCAATAGACTTTTCCCAAAAAACTGAATGAAATGTTCCTATTATTACTGCACACCCCAGTCTGCAACTCAGCAAAGTTTATTCTGGAACATTTCACCACATGCAAAGAAATAATACACTAGCTAGGAAGGAGCAGTGTTATTTGATGTGGGATTCCCCTCTGTATGCTGTGAATAATAATGGTTGCTAAAGAAACGGACTTGGCCTGATAGGATAGAACAGAGCTAGACAGGGGAAACTAAACTAAATGCTGGGAGAAAAGGAGGCAGAGTCAGGGAGAAGCCATGGAGCTGCTGACAGATACAGACATGCTGAAATTTTGCTGGTAGGCCATGACCTCTTGTGGTGATGCACAGATTAATGGAGATGGGTTAAATTAAGATGTAAGAGTTAGCCAATAAGAAGCTAGAGATAATGGGCCAAGCAGTGATTTAAATAATATAGTTTCTGTGTGATTATTTTGTGAGTATGGGAAGTTGGTAAATAAACAGTGGCCTTCCTACAACAATTATTGTTTGTATTGACTATTTAATTGAATGATTATAAGTTGAAGATCAGTTATGAGGTATAGATGTATTGTCTAATGATTATTTGGTATTTTGTTCAGTGGCAGGTACTACAGTTCTGCTTTTTGTAACACAGATGCATTAATCACCATCAGACTGGCAAATAGTGGAGAAATAGTTGCTTTGTAAAGATAAGGTATTTGATATACTGGAGAAAGTTCCATGTACCAGGCACTTTGGTAGCTGGAAATGTATCTTAAATAATCTTGGTTACATATGAGTTTAATTTCTGGGTATTTATGGAAAGCAAGAAGAACATGGAATAAAGTTATAGTCCTGCTTCATGGATATTTAAATTGCTCATTAAATCCCATCAATAATCATACCTTATGATAAAAGTAATCTAAGCTTGAAGCAAGGAGAACTGGCTTTGTGACTTTAAAGTCTTTTAACAGCATACCCTTTGAGTCCTTCAATGAGACCTGTAGGTTCTAAACCATCTGATTCTTTCTTCTTCATTTTGTCTGAGTTTGTTCTTGGCTTCTTCTCCATAACAAAGGACATCTGCTGTCCTCAGAGCATCCTCTCTCCATTCATACAAGACCCAGAATGTGTTTGGTTAAGATCTAAATTCTAATTACAGTCTTAGCTAATTAGCCTTTCTTTGAACAGTTTTTGATGTCATTTACCCAACCTCTCTCCACTTCCTTCTCTTCTAGTATGACTATAGGCTATGTTTCCTTACAACTTACTCTATACAGTTCATATGTTTATACAAATGGAACCTTCCGCTTTTTACAATATGTAAACCTCACATATAACAAGCATATCATGGATCATGCTTATTTAGCCTTACCTAACTAAATCTTTCTTCCCAGATATGACATTTAATAAATTGTGTGAATAGCCAAGATTACATTCTATTGTGCTGCTTGCACAATTCTCTTTATTTTGCCTAGTAAAATATGGGCTTGGTAGCTAATGAACTATTATAAAAAGATAACAGATATATTTTTAAATTTTAAAATAGTATTGATCAAATTAATATTTGTTTATTTAATTCCATATTATTTCAAATGGTTTATTCCACAATGATTACTGTTAGCTGGGGTGCTATAAACATTGGAGTAATATTATAAAAATCAAGGGCAGATGAGAATCTTTATTTTTGGGTTAGGTTATTTATTTATTTATTTATTGCTTCTGAAGGGCAAGGGAAATATCTACTAACCAATGCTCTTTTGAGTACTTCTATACATGTTGACTCTGTTCAGTAAATTTTTGCCTGGATATACACTTGTAGAAGCTAGATGCTCCCACATTTAATGCAACCTGTCTATGTCTCAGGATGCTATCATGTCATTAATAATATTTATTAAGGTGTCAGCGTGAAGGCGGTGCTAAGTGACATGCTTATTCTCCCTTCAAAAGCCTTGAGTTTTTTGAAATTGGAAGAACATAAAGGGAAATACAACAGTTTCATTATTTGCTAAGGACAGAGTGTAGAAAAGTCTTGGTATAGGGTCTAATGCTTCCTAATTCTTGTCTTTCTTGCCTGACTCTGCCCTATCTATCATTGAAATTTAGGCTCACTGTCAAATTTAGATTGATATAGATGCCAACAACAGAATGAACACTTGAGGGAATTACTAACTATGACCTCACTTGGAATCTGTATATAGAAAAAGATGGTGGAAAACTATGTGGCTTATTTTTTTTAAAATAAAAGAAAAATGTGAGCAAAATAGAGTGTATGCTGATTTCATTTTGTGACATAAATAATGCAATCTTAAATAGATATTTAGCCAAAATACTTCAGCCATCCTTATATAGAGAGGTAGATTTACCATAAAGAGAAGAAATTTAAAACTCAGTCTCCTTCAGTTCCTTGGTGATAGTGAAGCTAGAGCTCCCTTTGAGGCACGTTACTCTGAGTTTTCATTTGGGTATGTTTTATATCAATTTTAATGACATTATTGATTTTGAAAGAGAGAATATAAGAAGGAGGAATGAGGTGTTTGTGCTGTGGTGTGCATCATGTGGAGTTGATGACAACTTGCAGGAATTGGTACTTTTCTTCCAATACATAGGGCTTGGACTCAAGCCATTAGATTCAGTGGAAAACAACTTTCCACACTGAGCCATCTCCTTGGCTCCATGCTCTAGTATTTAAAATTCCACCACATGGACATAAGAAATCGCTCAGTAGACTAAAGGAACACTGGCATTCTAAGGGCCAAGGCAGATGAAGAGTGTTGGTTTAGGAGATAGAGAGCGGCATAAACCTGTGAGAAAACTGTGTTGTTTGATCAGCGATGATAGGACTGTTGGGCCAAGATGAGGAGCCGTGACATGAATTGGATACTGGTATGGCCAATATGTAGCAGGTGATTGGTGAAATGGACATTTGCTGTACTCAGCACATTTTGCACAGCTCTCTGAGACTTGGGAATTCTCTATTATGCGAGTTCTGTTTCCCCCAGGCAGAAACCAGCACGTATACAGACAGGAGGCCTGGGTTTCAATGATCATATTTACCCGGGCAAGAGTTTGATTAGGAAAAATGCCCCTGGCCTTCTGGAGTAGCACACAAGGTCTCTAGCCTTCAGATTCAAGTTCATTAGCAATAACAGCAGTGTTGGCACCCAGCTGTTCAGTGGCTGAACCTTTGCTGAGACAAACCTATGGTGTGATTTGGGAGAACCAAGTTCTCCTGAGTCTGACTTTCTATCCTTCCTGGACTTTTTCATATATAGCTTTTCTGCTTCAACCCATCAGAGCACATTCCGTTTGCAAGTAAGAACAATAAAGTGCACAATTCATACTTAGGATGTACAAAGGACCCTTCTCAAATCAATAAGATAAACACGCTTAAAAATGAGCAAGCTATTCAGAGGAGAAAACCTGAATGGAATTGTTAAGTAGTGTATGAAAAGATGCTCTCCAGTTCCAGTAATCAAGAAATGCAAATTAAATAACTAGGAAGATGCTTCACGCTCAACAGATAGGAGGACTTTAGACATTTACTAAGATCAACTGAAGGGGAAGATGTGACAAAAGATAAATTGTTTCTTACCACTGATGAAATGATAAATTGGTACAAGCATGTGGCCAGGCACGGTTAGATCAAGTGGAAGCTGTGCAGACCTATAACACACAACTACGCACACAGCAGAAATCCTTTCTCATATGCTCTGGGAGGCATTTACAAAAATGTTCTCCAGAACTTCTTCTATTATTAAAGATTTAACAACTCAGAAAGTCAAAAAGAGGAAGGCAGATAAAATCGCACAGGGTTTCTTCAGTGAACTTTCATGCAGCAGTCAAAATGAAAAGACATAATAAACATAAACCAATAATAAATATTGAATCAAAATTAAGTGACCCCAAAATGACATAGAATAAGTAATAGTGTCATATCAGAATCTGCAATAAACACACACAAACACACACACACACACCACAGAAAGAGAGAGAGAGAGAGAGAGAGAGAGAGAGAGAGAGAGGATCTCTGTTTAACTATATATGTATTTTAAATAATAAGACAGTGTGCTGAATGGATGATACTCACCAATTCTGAGATAATGTTTACCTCTACAAGGAGTGTGTGGGACTGGATAGATTGACAGGCCAGCTGTCATATTATTTCCTTAAAATAGTCCTGAACTAATTGTGCCTTAATGGTAAAGCACTAAATCAAGGCACGAGTGCATGAGATTCCAATACATTATCCCCCTTCCTGAATGTGTTTTTTTTAACACAGATCCTCTTAAAATGTGCTACTAAGAACTGTATCCATATTTGAATGTGACGAAGAGAAGCAAAGGATGGGGAAAATGAATAGCCAAAGAATAATAGCAGCAAACTCAGTGTCTTCAAGAGGTTTCAGTGCAAAGAGCATAAAAATGAGCAGCAAGGATACCTTGGCAGCCTCTGCTTATTAGTTTCTGAGGGAATGGGTGTAAATCCTGCAGATCAATTACAGTGGTGGACAATGCAGGATTCTGTATCATGAAGAAGCAGCTCCATGGCCTGTATCCCCTGTAGAAGCATATCATAGATATTCAAAATTGGCAGTTCACTGACTGGCCCAATCCATCACTATCTTAGTTTACTCAATCATGAAAATAGTGTTTGCAAATGTTTTACATGGTGTGGTTACAACTTTAAATGTCAAAGTACAAAATGGTTTTAAAATATGAGTGAGCAGGTTGCATTTAGGAATATATATGTATATATTCCTAATATATTCCATATATTATATATGTAGTGTATGTGTATGTATATATGTATAAATATATGCATGTAATAGAACTTAATGAAAATAGATGTCATGAATTTGAAAGAGAGCAAGGAGGGGTGTATAGTTAAGTTTGGAGGGAGGAAAGTGAAGGGGAAATGATTAATCATACTATAATTTCAGAAGGAAGAGAAAATATTTTTAAAAATGAGTAATACTCAAAATTACCCTTGAAAACTCCATTGACAAACCCCAAGGGAAGTTCATTTCACCAAGGTTTCATACAATATCTTCCCTTTTGCCTTGAAAACTCCTTTTCCAATTTATCTGTTAGCAGTAATACAAAAGTGTTTTTAGAAATTGCCTTACATTCCTTGATGAAATTATACTAACAGTGTATGACTATAAAGGTTGCAATCACACTCTCAGAACTAAGAAGTCTTTGCAATCAGAAGCATGGCCACAAATCCAAGTCTCCCTGTCAAGGTCACTGCTCCACATTCAGTAGGGAGTGAAGTGGCAGACTACCTACAAAGTAATGGTTTGTCTTTCCTCTGTTGTCACAGACACTGTGCACACACAGCTGAATTCATGTAAATTAACTGAGAATTTGTAATCCAAATTCAAATGGTATTGTTTAATTATTACAAAAGATCTTAAATAGCCGCAACAGCAAGACACCTGCTGCTGTACCACAGCCATGCGATCTTAACATTCTTGAATTAATGTCTTCTGAACCATTTGTTTATTTTGGATCTGTCCACGAGAGAAGAACTCCATTCTCCAACTTCCCTACTACACTCAGCTTCTGTGAACTGATGCATCAATGCCTGAAAAGGACTTCATTCATCCCAATTCTCCACCATGTGCCTGTCATGCACTTTATCCATGGTGCCAATCTAGGGAGAAGGTATATATAAAAGCAAAATCATGGTGTTTTCTACTTCCGTAATAAAATATTTGCAAAGACTCCCATAAGAATAAAGGAGTAGTGCCTGCTCAAGTAGACAAGGCGGAATATAGAATAGACACATAGATAAAGAAGACTAGACTTGAACTGGAAAATTAATGGTTTCAAAATAAAACTGAGTGAAATATGTGTGGGGAACAGATATTTGAAGAATTCCAAATGTTAATCAACATTTTGCTTATCAGAGTAATAGAATGTTTGGACATTATACAGGAAACAAACATGAGAATGGAAAAGAGTGAGTTCAGGTTTAGTAGAGTGCTACACACTATAAGGGTGATGCTAACTTAGCCATATCTACAAGGTATAATTTAGAAGAATTACATAGTTGCCTTTGCATGTAAAGCTTTTAGACAAATAGATTAATATATCAACACATGCTAAAGAAAATAATGTTTTGATTGCCTATTGCGGTGCAACCAAACCAAGTAAAATTTTAGTGTCTTAAATTATTTAGCTTAGTTTGATAGTAGGAGAATTTTGTTCAGTTTCAGCTGGATGTTCTACCAATCCAAGTTGGTTAGGGGTGTTATAGGTCATTTCTTATGTGCTTGAATGTTGCCAACATGTGGCCTGACCTGTGTAAATTCAATGTCTTCAACCTACATTTCTGGTGGCTCAGTGGTTCTACCCCCTGGCCACTTTCGTTAAGTTATTATTTCATCATCCATAGTGTAAAATCAAAAGTCAATTTCTGTACTACTGATAGTTTGGCCAGAGTCTTCTTGATGATGCAGTATAGTGAAAGGTTGTTTTGGGACATTTTCCAGATATTTTTGTAGCCTCCCTGCTTGATATCACGAGCTATGTAACAGCCATCTCTCCCAAATTGTAACAAAAATATCTCCAGATATTACCTTTTTTACCAAAAGATTCCTGAGGCAAACTTTTTTCTGGTGAAGAACCAGGAATCTCACTTAATATTTTTGTTAAAGCGTGACAGCTGACTTCCCAATCAACAAAGAGGAAACTATCTTTTAAAGACCATGTGTCCAAAATCACATATCATACTTGTTATGACATTCCTTTAGTCAAAAAAGATTGTATGCCAGATCAGCTGGATGAGAGAGAGAATGACCCTCCAAGCCCCATTAAAGGAATGTGAGTCTTAGAATCCATAACATAGATTTTCTTTGACTCTTGTTTGAAGTCTTCTTCCCTATCTTGTGATTTTTATAATGAATTCCAATCTATTCTTATACTGTGAAGATTATGATAGGTCACTACTTCTCACATCATACTGAGAATTTGTAGTGGCAAATAGTCTGTCAACATGTTCAAGATAAATAAACTCAACATTGCATTTTAGCATGACAATGATTCTGTGCCTTTTGTCAAATAAGAAAACACCATTTATGTTCATGTTTATATTTATGTTATTTATATACTTTATACAGTCACTCGTTAGGGCTATTGCAAATTTTAAATGAAGTATAAATTATAAGTTTTGTGAACACTTACTGGTGATTAATTCTTGTTTATTGTTGGTATCAGGCAACTATGAAAATGTTATCTTCATATTCTGCTTGTGAATTTTCACAAGTTCATTCAAGGTTGGCTTTTATGTACTAATACATAAAAACTGTAGTGATATTTTATTTGTAATTTAATACATAAATCTTGCCTAAAGATCAGAATGCAAAGATAAGACACTAGAAGCCAGGGAGTGGTGGCACATACCTTTAATCACAGGATCAGGAGACAGAGGCAGGTGGATTGTTGTGAGTTCCAGGCTACCCCAGGCAACACAAGGTTGATCCAAAAACAGATTCAGGTGGTAGTGATTCACACCTTTAATCCCAACAGTAGGGAGGTGGAGACAGGATCAATATGGTTGGGAAGAAAAAGGAACATAAAGGGGAAGAGACAAGAACTCACTGGAGTGTGGAATCTGAGGATTAATGGAGAGAGGATTTTGCTCTTTAGGTCTGAAGATTTAGTAGAAGTAAGAGATCTCGGTAATGGTAGGTTGCTTTGATGTTTTTGATCTTCAGCTTGAACCCCAATATCTGACTTTGATTCTTTAATATTTGTGCTACAATAGACTTTGTAGCATCAAATGCTCCCTACAAAATTCGTGCATTTACCTGTTAGCCTGGAAAATGGAATGACTCTTGCTGAGTTTACCATCTACTACGAGTGACTGTCAGTTACCTAGTTGTTCATGTTTTCCTGCCATTCTAAGGTGAGAATTCTTTTTCCACTTCAAATCAGTTAAAATCAGACTTTTCCCATTTATTATAAAAATGACAGAAATACGTTGCTATCATTCTTATAATCAACATTATTAATAATATCAACATTAATAAACTAATAACCTCTGTTTTTCAACAATAGCAGTTTAAGAATTCAAAGTGAAGCATTTTGATTCTGTTATTTGTAGCTTTTAGAAAGAAAGTTTACTTTCAGATACTGTGGTGGTTTCAACAGGAAGGGTCCCTATAGGTTCACATATTTGAATTTTTGGTCATTAAGGAGTAGCACTACTTGACAGATATTTGGAGGTGTGGCCTTGCTGGAGTAGGTGTGGTCTTGTAGGAGGCAGTATGTCACTAGGAGTGGACTTTGGGGTTTCAAATGCTCAAGCCAAGCTCAATGTCTCTCTCTTGCTGTCTGTATATCCAGATATAGACTCTCAACTTGTCTAGCACCATCTCTGCCTGTATAGAGCCATGTTTCCTTCCATGATGATAATGAACTAAATCACTGAAACACTAAGCAAGCCCAAATTAAATGCTTTCTTTTATAAGTTGTCATGGTCATGGCATCTCTTCACAGCAACAGAACACTGACTAAGACAGATACTAAGTCAGATTAAATAAAATTTGCATTGCTTAAATACTAAGATGTTATGATTTTATTTTAATTCATATATATTTCTCAAGGTTTCTTAAGTTACATCAGAAACACTTAGGAGTGAATATGTAGAGGAGGAATGCAAGCTTCATAATTTTAATCTACAGGCAATAATATACTATTTTAAGGTTTACAAAGAATGAAAATTTATGTAAACATAATAAATGACCATGATCTCTGAAAGGCAGTACCTAATACATGTTTGTGTTAGTCATATAAAATTTATCTGAACTTGAATAATAAAATTCCAATGTAAATACTAGGTAAGTATCGAGGTGAAATATGGCTATAATTCAGTCAAAAGCAGCGACAATCACACTATACTTTCAGCTTCTCTTCAAATATGTGGACTAAACCATATCTAAAACAAAGCAGTGGAGACATGGAGTTCAAAGTACAGACTATGGCAAGGTTGCAAAGCTGGACATATTTTGGAAATATGACTTGACCATGAATAGTAAAGAACAAAGATGTAATTAAGCCAAGTTTCTCAAAGGCATCTTAGATGTGACAAAGGCTGGGATTAAAATAGATGAATTTGTTTACATCGTCTACCATAAGACAAGATGAAAAAACCATGACCAACCTGCACTTGGATAGATAAAAGAGCACTTCAAAGGTAAAACTAAGCCATTTCATTTTGTATATTCCCTAAAGAAATGTGGCAAGAAGATTGGTGTATCTAGAAGGAAATGTGTGGAATGAGCTAGGCATTGGAATCTGAAAGTAATTAAAACAGCGTCAGTAGAACACAAGACAGCCTGTAGATTGGGAAAAAAAATCTGTAAACTACAGGAAGAAAAGCACAGAACAATCAACAAACCATAAAACCAAACAAAAGCAATTTAAGAAAAAAGAGGGAAACCGTTTTTCTAGAGTACAGAAAAAGACCAGCAGGCATGTGAAAAAGTGCTCAATACTGGTTTACATCAGAAAATGCAAATACAAACCACAGTGAAATATCACCTCACAGCTGATAGAATAGCATAATGAAAACCCATGAGATAGGAAGTGTTGGAGAGGGTGTGGATAAGAGGGAGCAACCATATGATATTGGTGCAAATATAAGTTGAGACAGCTAAACTATGAATAATAGTGTGAAGATTTATACATAACTAAAAGTAAACCTATCTTAAAAATAAATCCACTGTATTACCCAGAAACCATAGATATCTACCCCCCAAAAAAAATCCTTGGGAAATATCTGAATTGCATTGTTCATTGCAGCATCATATGATACCCAAGACAAAGAAATCGGTGTCCATTTAAGAAGAAGCAATGAAGAAATGAGAGAGAGAGAGAGAGAGAGAGAGAGAGAGAGAGAGAGAGAGAGAGAGAGAGGAAAAAGGAGGAGGAGAAGAAAGAAAAAGAATATCAACAAAATTTTTTACAAAATGATTAACTGATTTGGGATGTTTACAAACACTGTGCGAATTCACCAAGGCTTCTAAATTGCTTACCATTAGCATCATCATCGATATTCTCATGCACAACCACAGTGATCTCAAGCCATTTAAGAAAGACCGTCTTCTGAAAGATGCTGTTTTGTGAGAGAAAAAGTGAAAAGGACGTTTGAGGAAGCCCTGAGTTTTGGAGCTGATTTAAACAGCAAAAGTCACCCCAGGAAACAGAAAACTCAGAATCACCTCCCAACTGTGCTACTGACACATTATGTCCATGGGCTCGCCAATGAATCTCCTTACACCTCAGGTTTCTCATTTGCAAAGTGACAGAGTTGGAACGGGTGATTTCTGAGGCCCATTTGCAATCTTCCTTGCTGTAATTTTTTCATCATTGATATTCATTGTGATTTGCAAAGAGATGAGAATTTTGAGCAAAGCTTTTGATTTAAAGTCTTTGCTCAGAGGTATTGCTCACAGGTTCGGTGAATACTAATTAGGGATTTGGCTGTTGCAGGGGATAAACTCCACTGACCACCATAGTCTCCTCTCTCTCGAGTTCCAGATCCAAGAATGTTCTCTTTCAGATCAACTCCTTATTCCTTAGGGTGCTCACAGGTAACAGAGAAACATTTCTTTCTTTCAAACTCAAACATCATATAGTGCAGCCTTACAAATGTATTTACCAGCTGGTTAGAAAGAAATGATTTTCATTTTTTTTTTAAATTCCCAGGCTGGCTGCCTAGAAAGGGAGCAATCAGTTTATTTGTGATTTGTGATAAAGTTTTAGTATCTAGAATAAAACAATAGTAATGCAAACTAATTGGATGTATATGTGCATTCCACTTATTAAGCATCAGAAGAACCAAGAAAACTCGTTGAAACATTCAGGATTGTCTTTCTATGTCACCTGTACTTCATCAAGGTTAAGGACAGAATCCAAATGTTTATAGTTGTAGTCAGTGTTTAAGTTATTAGGCATTGGTAGAATGAGCCTGCTTTGAACACTTCCTTTCTAGAGAATTACCATCATATAGTAATCTTGCACACAGTGTTTTCATTAGTAATATTTACTAATTCATCACAGGTAATTAGACATAATTAAAATGTTTTATACTAGTAAGAATTAATGTTAGAAATAGAACCTGACTTGCCAGTTTCAGAAAAGATTAAAATAGAACCTTAGATTCTTAACTCTTGTACTTTTTTAAGATTTTATTTTTATTTAATCATGTATATATAGGTATGTCTGTGTGTGGGAGTGTATATTCAAGTGCAGTCCCTGCAGGAGGTCTTGATCCCTTGAAACTGGAGTCACAGGCATTCGGTGTGAGCTACCCAACTTGAGAGTTGATAATGCAACTTAGGTCCTCTGCCAGAACAGTATGAGCTCTTAATTGCTGAACCATTTCTCCAGTCCCAACTCTTGAACTTTTGACAAAAAGAAAATGAGTTATTTTATGTGCAAAGAATTTTGTGAAATCAGAAGTCTTACCAAAATATCACATGTCGTAGTAATTACAGAATCAGTGGAAACAGAGCTTAATGGGGTTTGTTAGCAACAACATAGGTTCATATTGAGTGGGAAAGTGAGTACTATTTGGACACGAGGCTTAAATAGGTGTCTGCAGGCTACCCTGGGAATCTCACTCTCATATTTAATGTTATGTAGCTGTGTCCTTTGGATTGAAAATCCCCTCCAGGAGGGGGAAGGATTCTGATGGGACTCAGGAGGCAAAGTAACTTCACATGTCTGGAAAAGCTGAAGCTTGCAGAATTCTGGAGGGTCCTTCCCCAGGGTCATCGAAACAGTAAACAATTACAGGAGGTAGAGATTCTGTCCAGCAGAGAAACTGAAAATTGAGTTCCTAGAACCTGTGGAGCTGTCTGCAAGTTTTGTAGACAGCTGGGGCTACAGATCGAACAAGTTGTCACCTGTGTGAGGTGGGATTGTCCGTGATGTAGCTTCCTCGGAGTTATCCTTGCTCCTGAAAGTAATCCCTCACCTGTACTCCTGTTAGTATTTATAATTTAGTGCAGTCATTTCTGGGGGTCTTTTGTAAGTTGCCTTTCTGGGATGAGTAAATGTGTGTTGCCTTTATCCAGCAAATTCTGAAACACAACAATACCAACTATATAATTGTTTTCATGGGTAAACGCATCCAAGTTTCCAGGATTAATGCTTAGAGCTTATCTGTTTATAAATTTTAAATATATAATGCTATGATTGAAAACAAAACTGAAATTTTAATCTGTACAAAAAAGAATTCATTAAGAGGCAAGTGTAAAAGTTAGAATCATCCCTTTTGTACTTGATTACTGGAAGGATGCCTTAAAAACTCTTACTTATAGATTAATGATAAAATGATGATGACAGAGAGAGAGGACTGGCAGGGAGATGAGAGATGGAAGGGTATGTATATTTTCTCTATACATCATGAGTTGTTGTAAGTGCCTTTATTTCTTAGCTCTGTCTTCTGAGAGTGTCTGCAAGAAATGATCCACCGGTGGATACATGTAGACCTAGAACACAGATTCTGGATTCTAAACACCACTCTTCAATCAAAGAAGCTGGAGGTCCTTGAAGAAAAGGCTGATACCGGGGTATAAAAACTTTAACTTGGACATCTTGCAATAAAAGCATTTGAAAGGAGACACTTAAACACATGCAAGCACATACACACATGTACATATCAAATAGACAGGGATGCTAAAATAAAACATGAGAAGGTTGCTAATGTTCACGGCTGAAATGCTTTGAGTAACAATATAAAATGGCAGTAAACCAAATAATAAAAGAAACTAAACTGAAAACAAAAGTTTTAAAACTTACTAATCTCTTAGAAAATTTCCACAATTCCAGTGGAAGTCAAATATTAGTATCAGATGATGGATAAAGGACTTGAAGTCAGAAAACTTAATCTAAAATTGCTACTGATACTTAACATGCATCCTTTAGTCAACTGTCTAAGCCAAGCCTTGACTTCCCAGTCTGCTTTATTCTTTTTCTGAGTTATTATGAGAAGTACTTGAGATATTTGACTAAATATCTCAAGAATGTGGCTAAAGATATATTCTAGAGGTGAGTAAAGATATTAGCTATTTCCTCTTTGCTTTTTTGGCCCATAGCAGTGATTTTCAAAGCATGGTCTGAAGATGGTCCAGGGACCTGAAAGCATTTTGTGAAGGCCCATGATGCCAAACTGATTCCACAATAATTGTAAGAGGAAACATTCAAATTAGATTGAGGAAGAGAAGAAGGGAAAATTCAGAATGAAAGCTTTCATTTCATAATTTCCAGAAGTCTAGAAACCCAAACAATACTAGGCATGCAAGGGCATACGTGTTCAAAAGCTGCTGAGGGTTTACCTTGACTAGTTCCCCTTGTACATGCTGGGCCTTGTGTTCTTGCTTTAACAATCATTTTGCACAAGCCTCCCACTCCTGTTAAAAATAGATATTCATGATGCTATGTGAGTAGAAATCAAAGCAGAATCTCCTTAGAAGAATGTTTTTAACAAAGGGAAAAGAAAAGCAATAGAGGACCTTTGTTTCCAGAGCAATTATATAGATTCTTATATTTGTTATTTTATTGAAAGTTTCTGTCATGTCCAGTTCAAGTGAGTCATCCTTTCATTGTTTGCCTCCTTTTCCATCGCAATTGTGTTATATTGCAGCTTCAAATTTCTATTTCTGTTATTTCTTTCTTAGGAACTTGGCAAAGACTCTGAGTATTCATAGTACAGGCTGAGTATACACAACACTTCTTTTTGTTTTTTCATTGACTACCTAAACATAATTATCTTTCTAGAACTCCAAATATTTTGCTCTGTGTAATGAATTAATCGTTTACTAATATCAACTGTCCCTTTGTCCTGAGAATACCATTTACCCCTTAGAATGGGCTTACTTTTTTTTTAGGTTTCCATGTTTGTGATATCAATGATGATTATCAATCCTCAGATATGCAACTATCTTGTAAGACATTCAGCTCAGGAATGTCAACCTGTCAGAAACTGACTCTTAAGGAGACAGTTGTATTCAAGACTTTGGCATCTTTAGGTTTTCCAGCTAACTATTTTGTAGATTTGGGTATAAAGTATACAGTATACAGTATACAGACTGTTTTTTCTGGGACTTTGCTTTGTTTCCAGTCCTGGAGATTGAATCCAGCCCCTCCCATGTGCTAGGCAAATGCTAAACGACTGAGCTAGTCTCAGTTGTAAAACTACATTCTATGACATTTACTTTGAGCTTAGATTATGAATGTCAACACGCTATAAATTTCAAATAGAGTGTTTTTAACTTATTTAGCCATTTATAGACATAAGTAAACAGGGTAGTAGGCAATACTAAAATATTATTTGGGAAATTTCACTTTTCTTTCCTTTCCAAATTGATCGTCTGCCCACATAACATCATTATGCAACATAGTTCCAGCAAGAAAAACCAATGACCTGTATGAGATCCTTGATCCTGAAAAAGGCAACTCATTGATTTTCAGATTGCTGTTGACAATTCAAAAACAAATGCTTTAATAAAGAGGGTTGTTTTTGAATGTTAACATAATAGCCATGATAGGCAGCTCTTTATAATCAGAGGCTAATCATTATTAATTCCTTTGACATTCAGTGCCGTGACGTTAATTAGAACATACTTTTTCTCAGCAGACATCCTTTGCTGTCCACAGCTCTATGGCAAAGTGCTGCTACCTGGATGCATTGTTTCAGTCACTGCAAAGTTGGTCATATTACACAATGCTGAGCATCTCATGGAACAAGATGGATATGTGACTTTTCTGTAAATTACAAAAAAAAAGCTACTTTTGCGATTTCCAGTGAGTTTTAATTATTTTCTTCTGTTGGATTCACCAATTTTGAAATTTCGTGTGACCTGGAAAGTTTCTATTTTCCATTTCTTGATATTTTTTCTTAACCCCACAATTGTTTCATTGCTGGGAGCCTTGCTCCAGATGGGTTCAAAGATGTGGGATGGATGCATGAAGCTGGCGCCATGAGGAAACTGTGATCACCTGTTGTTCATACAAGTGGCCCTGAAGAGCCTGGGCTGTTTTTATTTATACAGTTTCAACAGTTTGCATGAACAGTTTTACAATCAGTTTGTACTTCCTAAGTTTCTAGAAATGACTACAATAATTGCCAGTTTGCTTCTTTGCCTCTTTCCCCTTCCCACTTCCCCCCAACTTTCTCACTGGTAGTCATTACCTATTTGATCTATATCTCTACTCTTGGAAGAAGAAGCAGTCTTGCAAGCTACAAAGGAAGTTTTCTAACTAGGCGCACCTATAGGTAGAACAGTGTGCTCAGCTGGCAGCATATGTGGTCACAGAGTCATGCAGGGTAAGAGACGGTTTTGTCTCTAGTGGTTAATATTTACATCTGCTAGGGTCTGGGTCCTAACAATCAACTCACGAGTCGAAGTTGCATCAACCCGTTCTACATTCTGTACTGCTCCATCTCCGCTGGGTTTTACCAGGTTTTTCATATTATCCTATAGGCAATATAACTTGGAAACTTACTCTTAATATTTGACACTGTTTATCCCTTTTTGTTATGCCCATCTCTCTGATATCAAGATATTGGCACAGTTATTAGAAATGAGGGAAATGTGGGTTTCTAGGATTCTACTTCATTCCCTGTTTCTAGACTGTTCCCATTAACTCCTGATATGATCTATAATAACCTTTTTCAAAGACTCTTTTGTTTAAGTCGTTTTTACTAGAACGGTTATGCAAATATGTAAACCTCATGACTAACTGTGGCTCAGTCAGGCCAGCAGTGTGGCTAGCATGGTGAAATCAATGAGAACAGGTAGCATTTCTGCTCCAGAGATGACCCCCAGAATTATGCAGCAAACTGTCCATAGGCTCTGCCAAATGGCTTAACACAAGGAGTCTTAACACAAGGAGAGCCATTCATGCTAGGCCTTGTTCCCCAAAGAAGTTACATGGCTCCTGCCAGTTCATTTTCTGTTTCTTTTTTTTCCTGATTTTTTCCCCTAGTTCACATATACCCTTAAATTACAGGTATTGGACATATTTATTTCATTATCCTCAAAGATGTTTAAATTGAGGGTGGTTCATCATTTGCATTCAATTCAATAATGGAGAATAATTGTGTGAATTATTGAAATTTATATTACATCCCTGCTGCCATTTCCCATCCCTCCACTCCTTCCATTCCTTCCACCCTCACCTCTCCTCTCCCCCAGATCCACTTCTCCTGTTTCTCTTCAGAAAAGAACAGGCTTCCCAGGAATATCAACCAAACCTGGCCTAAAAATACCATAATCTCAGCTTATACCTCATATCAAAAGTGGATGAGGCAACCCAGTAAGAGGGAAAGGGTCCCAAAAGCAGGCAAAAGAGCCAGGGACAGCCCCTGCTTCCGCTGTCAGGAATCTCATGAGAAACCAAGCTACATAACAGTAACACATGTGCAGAAGGCCTAGGCTCTCTCACTGTTGGCTCAGACTCGGTGAGCCCCTTGTCCTAGACCCCTCCGGCTCCTATAGTCCTCCCTCCTTTTCTTCCACGGAATTTCCCAAGGTCTGCCTAATGTTTGGCTGTGGGTCTCTGCATCTGTTTTCATCAGTTGCTGGATGAAGGTTCTCTGATGATTATGCTAGGCTCCGGTCTATGAGTATATAAGGATATCATTCGGAATCATTTCATTGCCCTTCCTTCCTTCCTTCCTTCCTTCCTTCCTTCCTTCCTTCCTTCCTTCCTTCCTTCCTCCCTCCCTCCCTCCCTTCCTCCTCCCTCCCTCCCCACTTCCTTCTTTCTTTTCTTCTTGCCTTTATTTTTTCTTTTGCCAGTAGTGTTGGGTTCTATATCAGGTCTCTGGGCTATCCAGTGTCTAGTGCTTGACCATCCAGGCAGTGTCAGTCGTGAGCTCCTTCTCATGGCTTTCAAGTTGACCCAGTCATTGGTTGGCCACTCCCGTAGGTTCTATGTCACCTTTACCCCAGTGCATCTAATAGACAGGACAAATTAGAAGTTGAAGGTTTTATGACTGGGTTGATGCCCCAGTCCCTGCAGAGGAAGCCTTGCCCGGTTTCAGAGATGGCTGCTTCATATCCCCAATTACTAGGAGTCTTTGCTAGGGTCACCCTCGTCACTTCCAGGGAGTTTCCATTGTACTAGGTTTCTACCTCATCCCCCCAATTTCAGTTGTCTCTTCAAGTATTATCTCCCTCCATCTCTCTCCCCAAACCTGATCCTTCCTACTCCTATTCCCACTTGTCCTCAGTTCTACAAATTTGTGAAATACTTTCTAGGTCCCCTTCTCAGGGAGATCCATGTGTCCACCTTTGAGGCCACATTGTTGCTTAACCTCTCTAGTTCTGTGAATTTTGGCATGATTATCCTTTTCTTTACAGATAATATCCACTTATGAGTGAATACATACCATGTTAGTTTTTCTGGGCATGGGTTACCTCACTCAGAATGATATTTTTTCTAGTCTCATCCATTTGCCTGCAAATTTTGTGATGTTACTTTTTACACTGCTGCATAATACTTCATTGTGTAAATGTACCACATTTTCTTTCATATCAGCTTTGTATATAATGTCCAGAAACTGGAATCAACCTTCATGTCCCTCAACCAAAAACTGTGTGAATTATTTAACAAGAATTTTGTGTATGGTAATTGAGATGGAATCCAGGGACTCATACATGCCAGGAAAGTAATCTAAGTTGCCTCCCCTTAGTCCTGTTTTAACTTCTACTTTTTCAGAGCAGATCTCACAGTCTTGTGAATGCTGGCCTTGAACTTTTCCTGTATCCCAAACTAGCCTTGAATTTATAATCATACTTTTGTCTTCTGAGTAACTGATATTACAAGTGTATGCCATTGGACCCAGTCACTTATTTGCTTTTCAATTTATTTCTAGCAGGAAAATAATCATCCATAAAACTATGTATACTCAGCAAATCAACAGGATTCCCAAGGCCAGCAACAGCCTGTGCAAAGGCAAAATGCTTTGGTAACACCTTTGTATTATACTTTGGGAATGGGAGTGTTATTCTATCTCATAATGTCCAACGATTGGATTTTTATTGGAAATATAATTAGTTCTAATTAGTCTTTTCAATTGTACAGATTTTGGTGTATCATCATTATATCATTGTAAGTAATTTTGCTAGTAATTTCTTTGGGGGGTCAGGGAAGTGTGATACTGTAAAAGACAAACATACTTTGAAACCAGATAACTCTTATTTATGTTATAATACCAAGGGAAAAAAAGGGCTGGCTGATTGCAATGCATTGGGAAAGTAAGATTTGCAAGATTGCCTGAAATGGTTTTCATAACATGTGAGGTAAGCTGCATTTATGATGAAGAAACAGAGTTAACCTCAATGGCTTAGTTAAGTTAGGTCAAGCAGTGGTCATCTTACAAGTTCATCTACTTGCCAGAGAAGCATAATACAGTAAATAAAGTCACGATCTGCACTCTGAAGACAAAACAATCAAGACAAGAGACTGAGACTCTAGGTAAGATCATCCAGCAATTATTTCCCCATAGAACACCAATTTGAGTACTTGTCAACAAGTCAAACTACATGAGAGCTAAGCTAGGTGAGAGAACACAGAACCTGGATTTGGTTTCAAGAAAAAAATGATATAGCAAAGAAGGGGAAAAGGCATTGCTACCATCATTTCTCCCCAGACTCCAAGCAACTTGGTGAGAGATGTCTCCTTCTCGGGAAAGGAAAAGTTAAGTTCAAGCCTTACACACGAAACCCAGTGTAATGCTTGATGTGCTTAAATATGATATCAATTAGGGACCCATAGTTCCTCCCACAACCTAGCTAGTGTTTGTAGACTGAGCATCTGAGACTGTAATATCCAGATGGCAAAGAGACTCAAGAGCAGGTCATAGAAAGTATCATAAAGACATGAGTTATGGAGTTCAGTACCTTTTTTTGCCAAGGAGAAACTCAATACAAAATCGACTCTAAAAGCCCAATACTCAAGGCATTGTCTGTAGGCCAGAAATTAGAGATGGAGACTTTGGACCTGTATCAGTTAGATACCTGTACACAGGAGAGACAGAAATAAATTCTTGCCCTTATCCCTATTTAGCTGTTGAGTGGGCAGGAGATCTTCTTGATTCCAAGACTGCTACTCAATTTACTATCATCCTTGGTGGCTAAAGGTCTGATTCTACAACCTACTTTTTAAACATGGACAGTAAAAATTTTTCTAAAGAAACATTCATATTCAGAGCCTCTAGCTCTTCCTCAGCACTAGGCAGACACCTGTGTGCTAGGGGCATACATGAAGTTATTGTTGTTTAGAAGAAATAAAGGATGTGGACAGAGGAGGTGGCTCAGTGGCTAAATTACTATTCACAGCTTTTCAGGTGTAAGGGTCTGAGACTGGATTCCCAGAAGCTAAAAAGAGCTCAATGGTGCATGTCTGTAATTCGTATGCTGCTGTGGGAATGTGGAGGCAGAGACAGGAAAAATCTCTGAACAACAAGATCTGTCTCAACCAGTTGGAAAGGGAAGACTGACACCCGGAGTGATTTTCTGACTTCCACATACCCACACATATATACACACTTATGTTTACATGTCATACATATGCACAAACACATAAAGAGTTTAAGTGAGTGATACACACACACACACACACGCACACACACACACATATATAATGTTTCTATGTTCTCTCTAGTTCATCCTTTTAAACTAAATGATTATAGCTTTTAATTTTATTATTTGAACACTAAATTTAGCTTGGAAATCTATAGACTAAATTTCAAGAAGAATAAAGAGATGAATGGCTGAAAAGTCTCAAGCATTTTTACAGATACTCCTCATGTGATATGGAGAACTCTACGTCTCCAAAACCTGTAGTTAAAATTGAATCTAATTATAGACTTCATGACCTGTAGAAGTTGTAAGAATGTGCTTGAATGCATAATATCTTTTAAGAGCATCTGCCCTTTTGGTCTGTGCTGGGTAATTCTCATTTTATAGGAGGGTTTCCCAGGTCTCTGATCAAGCATCACTTCTGAGTTTGTCTGGGAGGGTATTTCTAAGAAAGATTGTCACTGAACCAGTGAACCAAGTAAGGAAATCCAGCAGTCTGCCAATGTGGGGAAGCAAATGCCAAATATCATTTTCTCTCTTTCTCTGTTTATCTCTTGTTCTCTCTTCCTGCTGCACAGGAATTTGGACACCATTTTTCCCCTACTCTTTGGACGTCAGAGGTTCAGGTCCTAGGGCTTGTCTGCATCTGTTCTTTACTTGAGCTATCACTTTCAACATTCTAAGGATTACGGTTTAGAAGCCACACTACTCTGGCTCCCTAGGTTACCAAAACCACACTGTATGAATTTTTACACTCCCTAGTCAAGTGGAGCACTTTTTTTCATAATAGACACTCTCATATATCTATATAGTTTCATTTATATATTGCTATCATTCTATTTATCTTCTGTGTTGTTGGAGAACCATAGCACATAGCCCAAGATGCTCCATTCGTGGCGTACGTATATATTATTCTATTATTGACACATATTCTCTATTTGCTCTGTCTCAGTCCTATCACATAGCTCTTTTATCATATTTTTTCTAGAAATCCTTTCATATGGATTTCGCTCTGAGACTGACAGATTTACTGACCACTATGGCGGACTGGAAAGAGGGCTTAGCCCCATGGACTATCGGTGGAATAGCACTATTCCCTCCTATGCCTTAGCACCTTTTAGAACGACTTCCACTTTTCTCCTTATTTAGCATAGCTGTTTATCTTCCCTCAGCAATTAACTTCAGACTTACATACAGAAGCTCTCTCAAGAAAATCCACTCAGTTTCTCAACAGACATCAACCCATCTTAAAATCCTGTAAGAAGCATTCTTTCATTTGTGTGTGTGTGTGTGTGTGAGAGAGAGAGAGAGAGAGAAAGAGAGAGAGAGAGAGAGAGAGAGAGAGAGACAGAGAGACAGAGAGACAGAGAGACAGAGAGACAGAGAGAAACAGAATGCCAAGTATCTTTCTTTCTTACTCCTCCTTGAGGCAGGGTCTCTCACTGAAGTGGAAGCTTTCTACTCTGCTTGACTATCTGGCCAGTGAGTTTTCTAGATCCCCATATCTCTTCTTCTCCATGCTGTGGGTTTAGGCAGGTGTGCTCTCACCAACTTTAAGTGTGTGTGCTACAACTTCAGCCCTGATTTCTCTCCCTCCACTTATCCATCTTTCTGTCTTTCCCTTTCTCCCCTTTTATGCCTTTACACACCCTGAAGGACTGATGGATAGAGACAAGTGTTTCTTTGACACTCTTGTCTGGATTCTCTTTTGTTACTGGCATATAGTGAAAAGCCTTAAGAGAGATTCATATGAGACAGCACAGCCAGAGGCGCAAGAGGAACTAAGTCTAAGAGAAAGGGTAAATAGAAAAATAGTGAATGTGCATCTTTTCTAGCAGGATGCTGAGCCTTCTGTTCTATTTCTAACCCTCATTACTTGCACAAACCTCACTTCTCTCTTGTCAGAGTTTCCTTGCATTTGGCTGAACCTAGATATCCAGATCTGCACATTTTAAGTTGATGAGTCCAGACATTTAGTGGAAATTAGTTTACTCCCATCGCTCTGACTGGCTCTCTGTTTAATTCACAAGGCCAGTAAGCCCTGGAGCACTCAATCCATAGAAGTAATTTGGAACCCGTTAAAGGGAAGCTAGCCTTGAGCTGGATCAGTTGTCATAGTGATATTGTGGGATACGGAAATACCTGTACTTGGTCATGCTATAGGTAAAATCATTTTCAAGGCTTCAGGTAAAACTTTTCATTGTTCTGTATAATTTTGTCCATGTTCTATAAAAAGAACAAAGACATTGAGAGTTTAAAATAATACCATAGCTTAAAATCAACTGTAATATGTAAATAATCTGTGATTCAGAGTAGAGTAACTAACTTCCCTCTACATCAAGTGTGTATGTGTGTTGTGTGTGTGCGTACATGCATGCATGCATATGTGTGTGTAGAACCATATAACCAAGAAACAAGAGGATTGTATTTTTCTTTGTTTCAAAACATTTGAGCATATAGTAGCAACAAGATTAAGTTTTTTATCACAATTTTCTTTATTTGTTACATACTCACTTATAGGTTTCAAAGTGTTATCATATTCCAGTGATTCCATTGCACTGACCCTGCAACCCATCTGCAATCAGGTAGAGAAAAAGTAATCCACCCAAATTCACCCTTCAGTGTTCTGATAGAAACAACTTTGTTTATTTCTAATCCATGAGACTACCTCGAACTCAATTGAGAAATGTAACTTCTGTTGTTTGAGATTGAACAAACATGTTTGAGATCCTTCTTAATCAAGGTTGACCAGCCATGTAGAGATAGGCATCTTTGGAGGCGGCTTTCACTTCCTATCGACTGAACAGTTACTCAGGAAATGGGCATAGTCTGTTGAACAAATTAGTCACCGTTTCCATTGCACCTTGGTCTTGGTGAATTCCTTGAAGATAGGATTATCCTTTAAGATAATATTCTCATGTTCATGTGTGGAGCCACAGAAACCCTTTGCTTGATCTCTCAAGGTCTTGCTTTAGAGATTGCACTCAGATTCACCCCTTAGTTTATCTATTCCTGGCAAATAAAATCACTCTGCTAATACATTTCTACTGAGATGACTTAAGTGGCAAAAGTTGGAACATAAAGGGTTTTCATATCCCTCTTTCTTGTCTGACAAGTTTTGGTTGTTAGCATAGCTTTCTCACAGTCGGACAACATTGGGGTAATGGAAGCTCTGGATTTAAAAAAGTGCTCCCACGATGGGCTATGCTACAAGTTCCTTTGGTCTAAATTCAAAAACTGGCCATAGCATCTTTCTGTCGGGCAAATATGCTCACAGCCTTACCATATTAAAGACAAAGAAGTCTAGATGATGCTTCTAGATAAATGATATGTTCTCAAATTTGTGAACTTTTGTTCCATGCTGCTTTTATGCAGTCTTCTTGCCTTTCAGAGTTGCATTCTACTTTTCCTTGGTGTCTATTTGCAGTTAACAATATGTTTTTGAAGGAAAGTTATCCTTGGGGCACAACACTTTTATTTCTAAAAGAAGGTTCTTTCTTTCATGGTGGGGTTATTCATGTATTAAGATATTCATGACTATCCCTCAACCAGATCTTGTTTCCTAAAATAGGAAAGAGTCTCTCCATTTTCCAGGTTTGGGACTGATAGTAAGAGATGCATTTATAGTGTTGTGATGCAATATATTTCTTTAAGAATCTGAATCATCTGTAGTTTTGCCTCCCTTGTTTGCATTTTCATTGGCTTCTGCTTTACATCAGATATAGAGTATTGACTGACAATGAACGCGTGAGACAATAGTGTTAAAGGGATGTAAAGGGGAATTATATTTCAACATTGCATATCTGCCAAGGTCAACATGGATGCTATTCATTGCTGTAGGCGCATATGCTTGTGCTTGCATGGTCTCTTAACAGTAACAATAAATAATTCGGATATGAGGCTTTGCAGATATGGACTCCCAAGCAATAGCAGTTGGCTTTGTTTCCCTCCCATGATAAGGTTCATTGCAATAACCAAGTTGTTAATTCTTAGGTGGCAACGCCTCAGGCAGATCTCTTTAAAGTTCTAATTTCTAAGGGAGTACAAATCAGATATCAAATTGTACATTTCATAAAATTCCAATGAAACATCAAGTCACAGGCAGGACAGATGTTGCCCTTATGAAATTATCAGTGTAACACTTCCGAAAAGTTCATGACAGGGAAGTCACTCTATGTAATACACTTGCTAAGAGAACTTAGGATTTCTAGCTGGTGAACTTCTCAAGTATTTTTATGTTTGAAATGGCATTCTGGAACTTTTATTTTTAAAAAGAAGCTTCTCAAGAAACTGAACTCACAATATTATATTATTACCTAGCATGCATACACGTGTATACATAGAAGTATATTTGCCAAAAACAGTTTCTATGAAGACAGAGATGTAAAGAAACCAGAAATGTATGAAATGAGATAATGAGAGAGTTAAAGAGCTGAGAACTTCTATCTTCTGACTTAATTTTACTTGACATTCTCTATTGTCACAATACTTATTTTTCTATACCCCAAGTGTATCCATACCTCTTTGTTTAAAACCTTTAATAATTTTTTGTTATATATAGACCAAAGTCAACTTACTGGCCATAATTTCTGACTGGGATCTTTTCCATCATTTTTAACATATCATACTAAAGACATGCACACCATTTGATAGGCAAATCTCATAGTCCTATATTTTTACTTTATTCTAATTTTCTGATATGCTCCTTTCCTAATCCTGATTAATATTGGCCATACAGCCAGGAAGCAATGGTAATCCCAGCACTTGAAAATCAGAGGCAGGCGAATTTCCATGAGTTTGAAGCCAGTATGGACTACAGATGAGTCCAGACAGCCAAGACTACACAGAGAAACTCTGTCTCAAAAAACCAAAAGAGAAATGGCCACACTTCAGCACTAAAATATGTCCCAAGTGATTGGCTTTTCTTGACCTCTTTTACAAGGAAAACTTGAGGAAAACCCATGTAAAGGTCAATGCATTCAGACTTTTTGAAAGAGTGAGGGGCGTAAATCTTGATGTTAAGTCCACCGTTTTAGAAATTACTAAAAGACAAAGATATTGAAAATGATATGGCTTGTAAGAATGACTCTGAGACTTTTTAAGGATAAATTTCTCTTTTATATTTCGAAGTCAAAATGTGGCCCTGTAATTCATATACATTACCTCACCACATTTTAAAAGATTATAAGGAGAAAATCGGGAATTTTCATTTCCTCAGTCTCTCTATCTACATTGTGAGGAATTTAAGTTGTGTGATGAAACCAAAAAATACCTTCCTCCCAGGGGAAGCAGGCCTTGAGATTGTACTGCATTTATGTCGTTCTGTACCTGTTTCTTGGTCTTCCCACCTGCTCATCCATCAACCCTGCTTGTTTCCCATGCATATCAAAGCAAATGCAAATATCAGACCGCTTCGTTTTTATTCTTTCCTTCTTACCACATGTTAAAGCCTTCCACCTTGGCAGTGTAAGCATGGGTGTTTCTCTTTAATCAATAATGCATCGTGTCTGAACCACAATCTTCAAGTGCAAGTGATTTGTTTCCTGTCACAGATGTAGTTAAGCTCGATAACATTGAACAAGCTTGCCTCTTTCTATGATTTCCAGCTAGAGCATTATATCACATCACACCTCTAGAAAGCAAACACTTCTTTAAACGACTGCTGTACGATTTGGAGGAATTTGGCCAGAAAAGTTGTGACCATACTGTTGTTATTCATATGAAGTCAGAGTAAATGAATCCTGAACAACCTATATTTTTCGCCTTTGGTGTAATGGCTGAAAATGATTTTCTTAACAGAACAGGGTAAATTATCACGTGCTGCACTCTGAGAGTAAAAAGACCCTTGTTTGGTCTCTCTCAGATCTGTTTTGGGTCTGGTGACTCGGTCCCTTGGAGAGGGAATCACAGTTATGATTATAAAGGCAGGAGAGCAGTTCAAGGATGAGTCATTATCAACAGACATCACTATTGCTTGCCCCGTAGTGTAAAACTGACTGCTGTGTGAACAGGAAGCTTGAAGATTATTCATGGAAAGAGTTAAGCCTGGAACTTCGTGTGACTACTGATACTTCGCAGTCAGCTTCTGTTGGATATTTGCTTATTGCATACTTAATAAGATCACTAACTCATTCAAAACCCAAAGCACAGATGTGATAGATCATTCCCTGAACTGTACAAACACTTAATATAACTTATTATCCTTAATTTACAAATCAAAGGATGCTGCTTGACTTTAAATACTAAGGGATAAATGTATAGAGTATGGTCCTTGAAGTTGTAGAAGATGAAGCTAGTACAGAAATATTCATGTCAAACATGAAAATGCCATTATGGACTAGAAAATTAATATTCATAAAAATTAAACATAGACAGTAAAAAATGGGGACCTGAGTTTGAATCTCCAGAACCCACGTAAATGCTCAATGGATGTGGTGATAACCCATCTATGTGGGAAATGCTGAGACAGGGGATTCTCAGAGCAAACTTTTTAGCTGAGCTAGTCATGCTGGTAAACTCCGAGTTCAATTAAGAGGCCATTTCTCAAAGAATAACGTTGGGAATGTTTGTGAGAAAGACTCCCTACTTCAACCTCAAGCTTCTATATTCATTCACATGCACTTAAACAAGTATGTATGCTCATACATAGGCATATATATTATATATAAATAAATATATATAATGTGTTATGTATGTATGCACATGCACATGTGTGCATAACACATACATACACATGCTAAAATAGATAAACTGAAAGGCTTCGTTATGTTATTTTGTACATATGCATCATTATATTTTGTTCTCATTCATTCTCTTCCCCCATCACAACCCTTGTGTCCACTCTTCCCAGCAACATACATAGATTGGAGTAGAAAATCTCATATTTATCTAGCAAGTAAGTTTCTCCAAAGGCATGGATGGGTATATAGCTTCAGATTTCTCTGTGGATTAATGCTTTCTCATTTTATAGGAAGACCCATATTGTGTTATGATCTTATCATTTTTTAACAATTAGCTCTCTTGAGTAAATCTGCTCTTTTACATTCCCATAGACTGACATGTGCCTAGGGATCATTACGATGTAATTGGCCACACATCACTAGACCCTTGAGGAAAGCTACAGAGGGAAGCATTTCAGGCAGCCCACAAATCAAATTCCCGCGAGCTTAAGGATGGTTTACCAACTGTCCCTGTACCATATAACTCTTGTGCCAAACGAGATCACTGCTTCAAAATAGACTCTTAAAATCTATCCTTAAGGACTTTATCCTGCCTTAACATATAGTATTATATTCCTCCATGATTAATATGACTTTCCATCTCTAGAACCAAGGTGAACTATGAAAGTGCTATTATCGAAGCTAAGGGAAAAACTTGCTGAAGCATGTAAGGTTGCAACTCAGTCTATCTCAGAATAATCAAGGGGAAATCTCCTGATAACGCTGTGGTACCAGCTACCAGTAGAGTCAAATGTAAGATGAGAGCAACTTCACAGTGTTTTTATATCTTAGCCAGAAATGCCACACTACTGTTCTTAGCATATCAACAGGAAGGACTCTCAGAGCTACAAACACAAAATAGGATTTTGAGGTGTGGTTATTATAAAGCAAACTTTAACTTTTGGAAAGTATTATTAGTTAATAAAATCAATAAATTAAAAATTGCTGCAAAGATGTAAAATGACTATTAGTCCTCCCTTAGAGTTTAGATTGGGCTCTTAAGTAAGAACAAGGGGATTAAATCTTGTGAACTCTACTCTGCATTCTTATTTTGGGGCTTAGTTCCCTTAAAACTTAACAATAATCTTGGAAAGTATGTATTTATCACTTCTTGTTTAATGTGTAGTAAATCCGACAAAAGAAACAGAATAACTAGTGTATTTGTTTGATTAGGAACTGTTGGGAATGAGATTCCAAATGAATCTCGTGAATGAATTCAAGTTTGCCCAAACTTGAATACAAAGAGCAACATAAAATATAATAATGAAGGAAACATGGTGTGGACATGAAGTCCTGGCCTAAGTTACATCATGCTGACTTTCTCCTGTGGATTAACATTCCAATCCAGAAAACGTTGGTGATCATGCATTCACCTGTTCTTTGAAGGTGATAAAGAGACATTTAATTTCTCTGATTTGCTACAAAACATGGCATTTTGAGATTTGATTTTGTTCTAAGACCACAGGAATGTGAGAGCCTGGAAATTAATCAATGAGTTTTATTTCCTTAAGTGTTAAAGTTCAGGAGAAATAAGAAATGAGGGGTGTGTGTGTGTGTGTGTGTGTGTGTGTGTCTGTGTCTGTGTGTGTGTGTGTATGCGCGTGTGAGCGTGCGTGTGTGCATTAGTGGAAAATATACTAAATTAGGGAGTGGACATCCAGAAAGATGTGATTTCCTGGTACAAGTTTTGCACATGCAGAACGAACAGGATATGATGTGGATGGATTATTTAAGTGAGGGATTGATGGACAGTGTATTATTCAGCTGTTCCATCACTGGGACAAGTATCAGAAAAAGCTTAAGGAAATATTTGTTCTTAGCTCCTCCTAGTTTCATGAGTTTTAGTCCACGGTCAGTTGACTCCATTGTACTGGACCTGACGTTATCTAAATTACATTCATTACATGAATTTTGCCCTTCGTCACTTTTATGAAATGTGCTTTGCGTGGGTTTCCTCGTGTTTTAGGATGAACCACCATGAAATGTTCTGTACCTCATTTATTTGTTAAGCCTCTGACAGTGAGAGCAAACATCTTTTATGCTTCTTAGAACCCATCAGTAACTGGAAACATTGTGATGGGAAGAATTCAGTATTGTGGTTGAAAAAGAGATCGTATCCAGCTACAGTGCCTTACCTTTTTTTGACTTCTAAATATTAATGTTGGCAAGTATACTTCACTATATTTATATTATGATAATATGTATTTAACATTGTTTCTATGAAATTTAAACAAGAAAGGATCAGCAAAAGCCCAACATTTCTTGGTCTGTGTTGAAATCCTCATTATATATCAGTGTCCCTTCCCTAAGCATGGATCTATGGACAGACTCAATATGTATTTGTCTAATAAATGAATGCCATGATCTTTAGGTTATCATTTACCATGGGTTCCTAACAGATTTTGCATTTGGGGCCAAAAGGACACCCTATCAACCCTCCCCAATTAAGTGTTAAATAGTTGTATAGTGTCACAGATCACAAAATCATACTTAATGCTTGTTGGTATTATCAATCAGTACAGCTGAACACAAGCTCACATAATATAATTGAGCCAGATTAATTGTAATAACTGAAATGTGAACATTAGCATTCGTGGAAATGGGAATAGAATTGTTCTCATCATAAATTAAATTACTGCTGCTGTTCATAAATTTTAAAACAGATGACTCTGAACCTCCACCTGCACCTTTTAAAATGATCCTTCTGTCTTCTCATTATTCTTTTAATAGGCATTTAGGCAAAATTTCATCTAAGCCAGCACTTAGAACAAAGCTAGAAGGTTGTAGAGGAATAGCTTTCTTATTGAACTTCTTGTGCTACTAATAATAAGCCCTAAGTAAGGAAGGAGAGGCATTCAAATTCCTGTTTTCCCCAAATATTGCATAATATGGTATTTTATATGACCTTTACAATTTTTATTTTTATGTATTTTTTTTACTTTTGGTGTTATAATTAAATTACACCACTCCCCTTTCACATTTTTCCTTTGAAAACTTCCTATACACCTCTCCTCATTCTCTTTCAAATTCATGGCCTATGTTTTTTATTTATTGCTTTTACATGCATATGTGTGTATGTGTATACTTACATTTTTCCAAATATAATCTTCTCATTCTATACAGTATTATTTAGATGTGTGCCTTCAGGGTTGACTATTTGTATTGGATAATTAGTTAGTGTGCCTTTCCCTGAGGAAGATGTTCTCCCACTCCCAGTATTCCTTTGTGTAGACCATGAAAGACCTAATGGTCTTTCCTCATTGACTTTGGCATGCCTACTGATGTTACACTTGCTGAGCTCATGTTTAGGCAGTTGTGCTGGTGAGACTTTTTGGATGTAGCATTTGACCTTCTTAGAAGACACAGTGTCAGCAAACTTCCTGATCTTCTGGCTCTTGCATTTTTCTGTCCTCTTTTTTGCAATGTTCTCTGAGCCTTAGGTGTAGGAGTTTTTTTTGTAGATGTGTATGTTGGAACTTGACTCCATAATTCTACATTTTAATTGGTTGTGATTTTCTATTGTGACCACTGTCTCTTGCAAAGAGGAGTTGCCTTGATGAAGGGTTAGGACAATTCTTATCTGTGGGTATCAGAATAGATTTTTAAGTATAGTTAAAGATTATGCATTGCTGTGGTTCATAGGTTTCATAGCTGGGTAAGCACTGTTGGTTCCCTCCCTACGCTGGTAGCTTGCATGACATATTCTGATATCATGAAAGGCAATCTTCAGGGAGGAAGCATTAAGATCAGGGCCAGTTCAGGGGCCTCCAGGCCATGTGTCTGAAGTGCATGGTGTACATAACATATTTTTGAGACAAGGTTGCCATGTAGGAATCTCCAACTGCTATTCTTGTTGCTTTATTTCCTCCAGTGCTGCAGATATAGATATTCACCTTCTCCAGAAATACTAATTCACTGTAATTCTTGTTATTAAATACTGTAACAATATTAATACACTATTATTAAAATTTCAATACCTGTCAGAAATTTAAGAACCAGTTGTTAATAAACAAATAGATAGATTTTATGTGGTACTTTTATGCTTCCACAGAAGTTCCTTAGTTTTAACTTCAGTATTTTTTCCCGCAGCAGACAGACCCTATGGTCTCATATAAAACAAGCAGGTCTTCTACCTCTCCTCTAGCTTCTAATCAATAAAACATATTTAATTCTTCTATTGTACCTAATTCTGTAGGTATCTACAGATTCTTCTTGTAGTAAGAACCTTTGGAAGTTAACTATATGTGTTTGCATGTGAATGGATATTCCAAATATGTCAAGTATTTTAGAATTTATCAACAAATGTTATAATAGTAATTAATTCAATTTCAAAGTTGTTCTTTTTATATTACTTCCTATGTAAATACCTATATTTTGATCAAGAAAAACAGTCAAAAATATAACACAGCAAAATATAAGAATGGGGACCCTTACTATTGAAAATGTCAAAAAGTATATCTTATGACTATGGCACTCATATGTCTTGAAAGCTTAACCAGAATAGATTCTAGATTAGCTGATGACTGGGGAACAAAACGCACAGAAACAGCCTGGAGCAAAGCGCATAGATTTAGAGACACTAAACAATGAGGTATGAGATTCGCAGGATAATGAGTAATGGGTTACATGGCTAATTATTTGTATAAGATGAAGTTAAGTTTTAAGTTTAAACCAAAAAATGAAAACATAAATACTAGAAAAAAGTATTACTAAATGTGTAAAGGAAAAGGAGAGTGGCATGAAAATAAGTAATTAAACCCGTAAATTTATTATTTAACCACTTAAACCCTTCTAAAAGCCAGTAGTTTTGTACGGTAGCTTGCAGCCTCTCTATCTATACTAGTCTCTCTAAACCAAGCTCTAGTCAGTTGAGCTTTCTACTCTCAGTTCCAGGGGTGAATGCTAAGGAGCCCCACCCAAAGACAATGAATTAACACAGTATAAGTAATTTTTTATTAAATAATTTGCTCTCAGAATTACATGGAGATTGGCATTTCACATATTTCATTTGGCCACATATGCTTGATATACTCATGGAAGCAATGTGGAAATGTGCCACCAAGTGTACAGTTACATGCCTTTAACCTTCAGATTTGTCATGTAGAGATTTTCAGTAAGAAGAAGTGAAAACTTGTAGATGTTAAAATATTTATTAGGGCATTACTTACAAAAGCAAAAAGTTATGGGTTAAATACTCTTAATCTAAAAATCTGAAATCCAAAATGCTCCAAATAGAAAACCTTCTGAATGTTCACATGGTGTTATAAGTACATGTGTTGATATAAAACTTTTTGGCACACTAAAATAGTGCATGAAATTATCCCTAGGCTATATGCACCAAGTATATATGAAACATAATTAATTTTGTGTTTGTGCTTCTATCTTCAAGATATATCATTATAATTAAACAAATATACATGAAAATTTAAAAGTCTGAAATAAAAACTATTCTGGTCCTAAGCATTCCTAGTCGGGATATTAATACCTTAATAAATATTCTAAACATGACTGATTTTTTAACCTGAGGGACATTACAATTAAATAATTTCAAGGGCTATTAAAAGAATATTTGTATAGCAAATATGAATCTAAATCATCCTGCTTTGTACCGACTTAGGGATGAACATGTCTTTTATATGTAACAAAAGACAGCATATAACTGTGTATAACGTGGTACCATGCCTTCTAACTAGGTTAGCAATATATAGAATACATTCATCAACCTTCTAAGGGATACATACCAATTGTTAGAAAATTACATAATCATATGTTATAATTACCGAGGACACTATCCTGAGTTGAAGTAACCATTAATACTCCCTTTATTCTAAAAAGAACTCATTTGAACAAAGAAGTAATGTAGACTTAACAGGTTGCTTATAATTCTCTTTGCCATCTCAATTTATAGCTGTTAATTTAAGTCTCAAAATGAGCATATATTTTAGAACCCAGGAATGGAAGTGCAAAAGTGTAGCTACTTCAATATGAAAGGATCAAAATGTAGACATTCCAAACAAGGCATATTCTATAGTAGCTAGGCATAGCCTTTAAAAAAAAAATACAAACTCTCAAATTAAAAGAAAAAGCTAATGGAAAGCAAATGATTTTTATGTTTTTCTATCCATTATATTTTAGTATTTCCTTGCCTAGATATTTCCAAGAGGCAGAAGATAAATTACCGTACTTTACTAAGTTTTAGAAGTCTGACCTTGTGAAGCAACAGCTGTGAACACATTCTGAAACAGAAAATGGGGCTGCTGTTTTCAAGGAAATCTTTTTTTTTTTTTTTTAAGAGAGAGAAAATAAAGATCTCTTTGCTTTCCAAAGAAGACAGGATGATTAAAATCTCCAAACCTTAAGAAAGAATTGCAGGGAGTGGCTAAATATTAATCAAGGCACGGATACTGCAAGAAGAGGACTAGGCTTGGAGGAGTCAGGACATGGCCTCCTCTCCAGGGATTTGTTTCTTGTGTATAAGACAATGGAGACAGAATCCCTCTGCTTTGGCAGCAATAGATGTGCCTTGTTGTAAATGTCTGTGCTTATTGGGACTGACGCATTTGTAAAGAACTGGAATGAAAATGGCCTCTGGCGGATGGGAGCAGCGCTAGGATGAGAGGTTCCAAGGTGGCTGTAAAACTGAAGTTAATGAAGATCTGTTGCTTCTGTGAAGAGGCTAAGCACAGGGAGAGGTTGTCCTTGCCGACCGGAGTAGATGTTTGAATCAGCAAAACCCATATTTCTGACCTGACGGTAAAGCCTGTACTGAAGTTCAAATACGTCCTTGGAAATACCAGAGTTATATTTATTGGGAACTGGTATTTGATGAATTTTAAAATTTAAAATGTATCAGCCAATGCTCACAAAGGAGCCCTAAATGTTGACTGGTATTTCACTGGGGAGTCTAGCAAGGACTCCCCCTATGAAGCCATCGAATTTCCAAAGGGTTTCTGGTTAATTACACATTTACTGTGTTATTTTTAATGTGTATTTATTTTGCAATACAATGCATATCGATCATGAGTTTATTTTTGATCTGAGTCGTTGCTCAGGTTTATCATCCCATTCCTGAATCTCTCACACAGGACTTTGGAGTGCAGAGCGATTTACAATTAAGTGAATCCTTTAAATTGTTTGACTCTCAGAATTTTCCACCGTTGTCGTCATTTCGACAAATTTTCACCCTGTTTCTTTCGATTTCTTTAGTCTTTCTCCATACATATGTGTATATATGGAACTGTGTGTGCATGTGGTATCTATAGCTCTTCCTCAACCTCTTTATGCTCAATGTAAAAACAAATCCTTTCTCTATTCTCATCTTACAGAATCCCAGATCTTGCTTTCACAGACTTAGTTTTGTCCTTTTTGTGAATTTGAGTTTTAAAACCACTCCAGACTAATTAAATTCTTAGATATCGTGCCTTATTTCTCCATTACTTTCTGGGTGAGGTGAATACTGTATTTTACATTTTTAATTGTATTTCTTGGTTTTGTTACTCACAGATATTTTACATTTCTTACAGCAGGCAGTTAAATAATTCATACTATATTTTATTAAATAGCCCATTATAATAAAGAGTTATTGAGGGGAGAACCATTTTCATTTAATCTCTAGTAGTTACTCTTGTTTGGAGTAAGTCTAAGCATTCTACTTATATTTTAAAATTCAAAGCAACATTCATCTACCAGTGATATTGAGCTATATTTTAGACAATAGAGAACGTTAATTAAGATGCTAAATTGCAGAAAGTCTACTATCTTCCTAAGCTAAGCCTCATGTTTGCATTTTAAGGCCCAGGGTAGCTGGACTTTGGCACTCACACTTAAACATACTTATTATACTATTTTGTTTGTTTGTTTTGTCAATTTGGTACAAACTAGAGTTATCTAAGAAGAGAAAACCAAATTGATAAAGTGCCTCCATCAGATTGCCTGCAAGTAAGCTTGTAGGGCATTTTTCTTGATTTATGAGGGAGGTAAGAGGCCCCAGCCCCTTGTGGGCGGTGCCACCTCTGGGGAGATGGTCTTTGGTATTATAAGAAGGCAGACTGAGCAAGCTGAGGAATAAGACAGTAAGTCACCTTCTCTGTGGTCTCTGCTTCAGTCCCTGCCTCCACATTCCTGCCTTGACTTTCCCTGCTGATAGACTGTAACCTATAAAAGCCTTTATAGCCTGTAACCTAAATAAACCCTTTCCTACCCATGTTGCTTCTGATCATGGCTTTCTACAACAGTAAAAGCTGTAACTAAGACGGAAATTGGTACTAGGAGTGGATTGAATATATTTTAAGTTAGCTTTTCTATACTTTGTTTAAGATAAATAAGTTGCATTTATATTAGCTACTTACAAATTGAAGCATGGGCGCTGCTCTTTAATTATTCCCACTGATTTTGGCAATAAGGGCCTTTGTCATTACAGCAGACTCTTTGACTTTCTTTCTTCAGTGATTCAGTCTATAAGACTTTTATATGTGCTTCCTGTTGTTTCCTCCCTGCTCTTGTCATCCATGAGGACTGCGAAGAGGATGTGGTTAGGCATGTGACAGCAGAAGCTAACATCACACATGCCTTTCCACTTAGTGTCACACTGCCGCTGTGGCTTGCAAACATCCTCTGTGCTAAGTCACTCAGACAACTCACCGACCATCAGTTTCCATCTGCTGGGAATTCCAAACGGTCTGATTGCAGCAAGTGGTACCCTCCATCTCCTTCATCTGCTTGCCAGTCTTTAGTTATTTTACTCCCGGGGAAGCGCCCCCCATCATGTAAACCACAGGATGCAGGTTCACTTGGCGCTGAAGGTTGGGTTTTTCAGCAGGGGGCTCTGAGATGCAGATTAGAGAATCAGATGTTGATGTAGCCCTGCTCTGCAGACTGCATGGCATCAAAACCACTGCTTTCTCAGTGGGCTCAAAAGACTCAAAGGTAGTGGGTTGGAGTAGGATGGCTGCTCAAAGTTGTTCTGAGTGAAGATAAGAAGACCAAGACTTTTTCTATCTGCACAGATCAATCACTGGATAATGGCTTCCCCTGGATATAGACTGGCCTCAGATCAGACATCTTCATTTAGCAAAGGAAATTCCCCCAAATGCATGACAACTGGGGTTGATCTTGCAAGAGCATCTTGAACAGCTGCAAGAGTAATTCCCTACTTATGGAAGGGCAAGGTTGGGCTGCATATCACAGTATCTACCATATACTTTAAATATTTTCCCCTTTAAAACCAGGCTCCTGTAGATCAATGGAGAACACATCTTTTTTTTAAACAAAAGTAACAATTTTTGGTACAAATAAAATCTTATCTCAACTCTGCAATTTATTTCAATGTAATTTACTTAGGTCAAGTGAGAGGGAGTGGGGACAGGGGGTGAAAGAGAAGAGAGAAGGAGAAGAGGGACAGGGTGGAGAGGGAGAGGAAGGAGAGGGAAAGGGAAGAGAGGGAGAGAGTATAAGAGAGAGGAAAGACCACTTGCCTTCATTTATTGCTCAAGACATGACTCTCGAAATGTTTGTGCAATTAGATATCCATGGTTTCTGGGCCTGTGTTTGAAAATCTGCCAGATAAGTACTTGTAAACTTTGGCTAATCATCAAAATCAGCTAAAATACAGAAAAAAGGCAAAGAGTAAATAAATTGAGCCATTGAGTCTGAAGCATAAACCACTGAGAGATCCCAGAGTAATGGATTTAAATTTCATATCGT
The DNA here is from genome assembly GCF_982192425.1 of Myodes glareolus. Taxonomy (NCBI): domain Eukaryota; kingdom Metazoa; phylum Chordata; class Mammalia; order Rodentia; family Cricetidae; genus Myodes; species Myodes glareolus. The sequence continues at coordinate 29,737,034 of NC_142034.1, forward strand.
GATATATATTTATGAAAATATATACGCAAAGAAACAAACATATGCATGCTTATAAATGCTCACCATGCATATATCTATGTTTCCCGTGCAGTTCTTTCATAGATAATGATTTAGAACCAATCTTTTTCTGATGGGAAGAAGAAAAATTTGGACAGACATGAATCACCACTTATATCTGAAAATGTAAAAAGATAAAGGTGTGCAGACCAAAGTTAGGGTAGAAGACCTGCTCTGCTGCTACTATTTCCGTGATTCTGCGATTTTGTATTGCAATTAGCCCTTGGGCTTGTTTATTCATTTATTCAGTAAATATCTATTGATTACATGCTGTGTGCTAAGCCCTATGCTGGGTGTTGTAGATAATGAATCAAAGCGTCCTAGAAAACTGATAATAAGTAACACAGACAATATATACATTCTGCTTAATGATAGAAGGTAAGTGCTCAGTAGTAGAGGAAAGAGGAGAGGAATAGAGATCAGAAGTGTTGGAAGAGAAGTAGAGGCAGCTGCTTAGAGAGGGTTCAGATGAGGCATTTAAAATGATCTTAACAGGGTTGCAGACAAAGTATTGTGCCTTGAGAATTCTGAGTTGGGCTTCTTAGTGATGACCCTGTGCTTTTTGAGGGGTATGGGCAAACTGTTCTTTGTTTTATAGAATGCTTTACTGCATCTCTGATCTCTACCCTTTGGGTACCAGTAATCTCTTGCTCTTCCCTCTTGCTTTTCCTATTCTTCTAACCCAAAATGACTTAAAATATTGCCAGATTTTTTCTCGGGGCCAAAAATTACCTTAATTGACTCTGTACAAGTGGTCATTAACTTTATAAATACTTTTTTATATTTCTATATAAACTCTAAACCTACATTGCCCATTACATACTCAATGTTGTTGTTGAACTGTAAAGTGCTGCTTTTGGTCAATCATAAAATTATCATTATATTTTTGAAGATCAGAATCCCACAATATTTCATTCAAGATGTGTATCTGTTTGTCTCTGATTTAATATTACTGATTGTTTTAAAGTTGTAAGTTTTGTCACCTTACAAAGAGAAAATATTTTCTTTTCTGTTCTTTGTAATTGATTTAACCACTCACAGCTATCACATCTTCTAGCTTGCCACAGTCTAGTAAAAACAAAACAAAGCAAAAACAAAAACAAAAGAAAAAACAAAAAACAAAAAAAAACGATAGTTTAGAAAGAATTGGTAATGTTGGGAAATTGATTTTTCTCGTCTATGACTATTTATTTAGGATTTTCTATTTTAAGGCTTCTGGAGAAAGAATGGCCTCAAACTCTACCTCCTGAGGCTTGGAATTACACGTATGGCCACTAAACTCAGTTTTGTTTGCTTGTTTTTACAGATTTACTTTTAAAACATGAGTGAATGTTAGTCTGTTTATCTGGCTGTATCTATGTAAGTGCAACCCAGGCATGCAGTGCCTTCAACAGTTTATAGAGTGTGTCAGATCACTTAGGCCTGGAGTAACAGGTGTGTGGTGGTTTGAATATGTATGACTCCCATAGACTCATCTTTGAAAATGGACGGCCACGATATACTCATGTGTTTTAATGCTTGAACCACAGGGAGTGGCACTATTGGGACTATGGTTTTGTTGGAGGAAGAATGATGCTGTGGGGGTGAGCTTTGAGGTGTCATATATGCTCAAGACATGACCAGTCTGCTGTGTCTTTCTACTGACTGTGGATCAAAATATAGAACTCTCGGTTCCTTCTCCTGCACCATGTATGCCTGCATACTGCCGGGTCCCGTCATGGTGATAATGGACTAAACCTCTGAAACTGTAAATCAGACCCAATTAAATGTTTTCCTTTATAAGAATCAATGTGGTTGTGTCTCTTTACAGCAATAGGAACCCAAACAAAGCAAGGTGTTTTTGAGCTACCATGTTTGTACTTGAAATTGAACTCCAGTCCTCTGCAAGAACAGCAATATTTTTTTAAATATACTTTCTATATTGAATCTTTGGGAATTTCTCATCATGCACTTCAATATTGCTCAGCCCCCCAATCCCACCATATCTTCCTCTCGACCCTAAAATTCCTCCCAAGAGAAAATAAAACATCAAACCAATCCAAAGCAAAACAAGCAAACACACAGAAACAAAACAAAACAAAAAGCAGAAAAAATGAAACAAAAAGCAAACAGAAAAGAAAACTCTTTGCTTATTCCATCTTTCCTGACTCTTCAACACTTCTTTATTCATCCTGGTGGCATTGGGAACTGTGGTGCGCCACACAGTATACCCTTTTGTCCAATCAGTTTTAAGTGCAAATGTTTATTGCAATGAGTCACTGGTCTGGCTTAAAGTCTCTGGTTTCTGGTGCACTATCACCATTGGCTCCTCATTGGAATTCTTCTGAGATATCCCACAGTTGCCCCAAGTAGTAGAGATCCTGAGGGCTTTGCCTCATAGGCCCAGTCCCTTCATGAGCTCCAGCAGTTCCTAGATGGAGTAAATGTAAGAGTGGGCTAACCCCAGGACTGACTGTAGGCTTGGGTGGTAGTTGAGCTTGTTAGTTGAGGCCACTGGCCGTCCCCTCTCCCCTACTCAAATGAGGGGCAGAGCCAGCTGTCCTAACCCATGTCATCAGGGTCCAATTCTCCCTTCCCTACGGTGTGGGGGGATCATCTCTTCCATGAGGCTAGCGGTCAGCTCTCTTGCTGACCATGTAGTATCCATTAAGGCACTACAACAGCAGTGTTCTTAAGCTCTGAGTCATCTCTCCAGCCTCCAGATCAATTTCTGTAATTTCTTTAAGGCTATTTCCAGTACCCATAAAGGTGGCTAAATTTTTGAATCTTCAATGTAACAAATTTTGTTTATTATTTTTCACATTTTCTTCGAGGTTGTCCTTAGCACCAAAAGAGGACAACCACAATATGTAAATTGTGAAAATATTTTTACTTCTCAAATTCTTTAAATTTTTGGAGTGGTATGGGGAACAGAGTTTAGTACATTACACATACAAGGCAGATGATTTGCTTCTGAGCTCTTGCTCCCTCTTACTCCTCTCATCACCTCTTCACTTTGGTTAGTATTAATAAAAGGGAATTTTGAGAAATGCTTCTGTTTTAAAGTGATTTCTTTTAATATTCCTCTTTAAGTCTAATAATTGCTGTAATCTTCTGTCAAGAAAAGTTTAACACAATCCCAGAGAACTTAGACAACAATGAGGACCCTAAGAGATACATACATAGATCTAATCTACTGGGAAGTAGAAAAATACAAGATCTCCTGAGGAAATTGGGAGCATGGGGACCTTGGAAGAGAGTCAAAGGAGAGAGGAGAGGCAGGGAGGAGAGCAGAGAAAAATGTAGAGCTCAATAAAAATCAATAAAATTAAAATAAAAAAGAATTCACCCAGAAAAAGAAAAGTTTTCAGGTAAAGACATTCCCCTTTTCCCTTTCATGTCAGATTGCTATGAATTTTATCTCTTCTGTGTATGGTATTTCATCATTTTTGTTTATTGAGTTGATGGTGAAATTTTTATTATCGAATCCAAGCATGAGTAAGCACTATTGACCAAGTTGTCTAAAGTGTACCATTTAGCAATACCTTGAGCAGAATCTATTTGTTCACATTCTATAGAAGTGAAAACAAATCAACCCTCCAACTAGGGTACTATCTGCTCTATTTCTAGAGGCCTTCATTCTGGAAGACATTTCTACAAAGACAAATCCATTTTAGAGGGATCTAGAGTAAATTTAGATTAGACAGTCTTTAAGAATAAATTCATAGAATATTTGATTTAACGAAGCTATGTTACTCGGGGTGATAATGATCTCTACAAGAGCCATAGAGCACCTAACAAAAACCCCAGTGGTAGGCATGAGAAACTTCATTTCAAGTTGTTTGTTATGGGTGTCAAAGAGGCCCCTAAGCAGTGTAGGCTATTGTTGTTGCTTTTAGTTGCCTCCCAAAACTTGAAAGTCAGAATCTATATCTGAAAACACCACATACTCTGGTCATGAGATGTGGAGAACTTGGCTGGAACTGACTTAGAAGCCCCCTTCATGAGGATTGTCTCTGATGGTATCTAAAGGGGCTATGCAAGCTTCCAAGGAAGAAGAGCAATCAGTCATCTTGCCTAGCTATAAAGCCTAAAAAGCACAGTATGACCAACTAGGCATGGGATTCTCCAGTATGCAACAGTGTCACTTATATCTTGGAGGAACTGACTGTGGGACAATGGTCTTGTACCCTGTAAAGATTTGTCACTCATATTGGTTTAATAAAATGCGGATTCACCAGTAGCCAGGCAGGAAGTATAGGTGGGGTGTCCAGAACAGAGAATTCTAGGAAGAGGAAAGGCTCAGTCTGCAGGGTCACTCAGATCCATAGAAAGCTTTACTGATAAAAGATACTAAGCCACATGGCTAACACTGATAAGAATTATGGATTGCTGTTAGATGTAAGAGTTAGTTAATAAGAAAGCCTAAGCCAATAGGCCAACCAGTTTATAATTAATGTAAACTTCTGTATGTTTCTTTGGGACTGAATGGCTCCTGGACCAGGGAAGACAGAAACCTCTGTCAACAGCTGACAGCTATCACATTGGACTTATGGCTCACTCAATAGGAAAGAATTCCTGTTTGTTTATGTAAGCCCCTAAACTTCCCATCTCTGTGGCTGTGATGTGATCAGTTGCTCTGACTTCCTGTCACCTTGACTTTGCTGTAATGACTGCCCATATCCAGGAATGGTGAGCCAGACAGTCCCTTCTTTTCTTAATTTACTTCCATCAGGATATTTCATTACAGCAACAGGATAGAAATCAGAACAAATACCAACAGATCCATGAAAATAAAGCAATGATTTTATTTATTAACTGTCCAGTGGTATAGTACTCGAACTTTCAGTTTTTACAACTTTGGCCACATAGTCTTAAATAAATCATCTTTTCAGGATTCACTGTTTTAAAACATGTTCCCGAAATCCTGGATGCATTATGTTCTTTGTTGTGAACACCAAAGTAGTTGTTTTGTTTCATTTTGTTTTATAGATACTGGTTATCTATTCATAAAGCATGCAAAATGCAAACTCCTTCACATTCACCCTCTGCTTTGTATTTTTGCTGAAGTCTGTTTCCTATAAATACCCAGAGTTATGGTAAGATCTATTCTGTGGAAGGCCCATAAAGATATGAGCTATATTATCTCACATATTTATGACAAGAGAAATTTTGTTTTGTAAGGCATAACCAAGAAAAAATAATTCTGCTTATGATTGTGTACAAAACATATTTGATAGGAATTTCCAGATAGAGCTCTGACTCTACAGAATTCAAACTTGTTTTGTCTCCCAGTGCTCACATAGTTCTATCAGTGAGGTCTGAGGTAGAACCCCAGACTGTGCTACCAGCCCCGTTCCTGTATTTTCTCATCACGGCATAGTGATTCTTCACTCCAGGCAATAGAATTGCTTCTAAATGCTCTTCATATGCTAGCAGGAGTTCTCTGGAAATAACATCGAAGTGCAAGTAAATGACTCCAAGCCATAGAACTATATCTTGTTAAACGTAAAAATAAATATAATCCCTAGATCAACTCATCATTTTGTTATTATACATTTATGAAAAAGGAAAATGTGAAGGAAAGCCAGTTGTGATGGAAGAAAATGAAAGAACATAGACCATGTATTTTACTTAAAATTTCTACAAATATATGTGACTGCATATCATTACTAAATCTCTGCTCCCCCAACTCCCTGTAGGCTTTAGGGAGCTCATGGAAACTGTAGGGGTCATGAAGTTTGACTTTGACTAAGTTAAATTTTAACCTGCATCTGGCCTGATTTAACTGTTTTTGTGAGGAAAAACAAGTAAAATGTAACATATGGCATTAATAAGCTTGTGTGACATGTTTCAAAATGTGTTCTCCGTCCAACCCTGCAAAGTGGGGATATATACTCAACTTTCCACAGAACATTTACCTCCAGACTGCTAATTAAAATAAGATATCCATAAATCTTCCCTCTCATGGAGAACTTGCACACTGAAACAAAGGCAAGGGAAATTAACTCTAAGAAAACGTCTGATAATTAAACTTTAATTTTCCTTCCCACCCTAGATGTTTGCTTTCTTTCCCTACAGTTAGTTAGCTTCATCCTCAGCCGGCATTCACAGAACTCCCACTAATATTTGCTCCTAATGAAGCACGCATGACCGAATGCTCTTGTATGCTATGGCTCTGCACTTACTCACAGAAGGGAGATAAACAAATCCTTCAGAGCACTTAGAGCTCCAAATCATTAATCACTCTTATTTTCATACAGAGATCTTTGTAAATTTTGTATAGATTTTTTTTTGAACTTGCCCTCTGTCGTAAAACATTTCCACACACTGCAAAGCTGAAACATCTGGTCCAGGTCGTACTCTGCACAATAGGCTTAGATTTTTGAAAATTATTAAGGAACTCTGGTGGGTATGTGGATGTGGCGGAGTGGTCATCACAAGGAATGATGTTCCATGTTCATTGCCCTCTCTTTTCCATGGATGTCCCCATTAAGACACAATACTCATATCCTCTCCAGGATTTCCCAATCTGATTTTAGAAGAGGCTGGGGTTGCTTTCTATACATCGAGAAACTGATTTCTGATAGATTCATTCCTGGTGGTTTGCTTTCCACTGGCATTTCTGCTTTGGATCCCTGAAGCTGAGCACAATGCAAACAAAGACTGATTATCTGAGAAAGTGTTCAGAACAAGGAAATAAATGCTGGTTCCATGGAACCGTGAAGCACTTAAAATGAAATAGTTCTGATTTATTAAGGAAAAGATAAACAACGAAAAGACATCTTTAACAGAGAATAGGAAGGAAATGAGAAAGATATAAGGTAATCACAGTAACCCCTCCTCACATCAAAAGAAATTTAAACTGCAACAGGTGTATTGACTCCAGTACTAAAATTTTCAGGATAGCCATGGTAAGTGCAACTCTAATGATCTTTGGCATTAGGAAATTCAAGCAAGTTCATGGTAAAAGGAATTGGCTTTGCTTATTTGGAACAAACACTCAGTTTAAGTGAACAAAAGGTTACCTACTCTCTGCCTCTGGCAGAGAGTATGAAAACCTATAAAATACACTGCTCTTTCTACCTATGGAGTGTATTAAAAACTCAATGCCCAGTATATAAAGAGTTGAGAACCAGTGCCTAATAGATGGAAATTAAAGGAAGGGGCAAGGTTGGCCATAGAGAATTGGTTTCATTTTTAATCAAGTTGTGGCCATTGGGTAAAAAATCATTCTTTTTCATCAAGATCATAATCTAGCTAAGCCATTGAGGTAGTCATGGAGCATACCCCTGGGCCACTGCTGCTTAGCTTTACTCAGTAAAGACTTCTGTGGTATTTAACACCATCCTTCATGGGGACAGGCTCACATAAATTACCATATAAAAGTGTATGCATGGAGATTAAGAGTGTGACTCTTAATTTGCATTTCCCTATTTGCTAAAGAAGCTGAATACTTTTAAGGATATTTCTGAGCCATTTTTACTTCTTTGTCTAACAATTCTCAGTTCAGATCCATAGCCCATTTTTTAACTGAGTTGTTTGTGCTTTAGAGTCTTTTATTTTGAATTCATTACATATGATAGATATTGTCCTATATGGTATGTGTAGAATCATGAAGCTTCACTCTCATGCTTTGGTATTCCTCTTCTTGATTGTTTCCTTTGCTGTAGAGAAGCTTTTAAGTTTTATGAGGATTCATTTGCTAGTTGTTGACCTTAATCCTTGGGTGAATGGGTCCTTTTCAGAACTACTACAGAGATCTACAAATAGTTGAAAGGCAGAGACCATGGGGTACCTAGCACCATTTACAATCCAACTCTTATGATTAAGGCTCAGAGAAAATTGTGGAAGGGGGTGGAAAGATTCATAAGAGCCAAATGATCAACATGCCTGCTGCTAATGTCTTCTAGACATGACAGAGCAGCTTCACTCATAAAATTTCAACATTATAATTGTCTGTACAAGATATGCATAATGACAATTCTAGCTGACCTATCAACATATATGAAATACACTGAGTATATATAGATATATAGATATTGTTTAGTCAAAGCATCACCCCAGCTCCTTAACACTTCTTAATACAAAGAGTCTGGGAATATTATCGTCAGGAGTCTCATCCCAGACCCTGGCACCCATCTTTGGAACACTGGGCAGGAAGCTTCATTTCAAGCCTCCTCCCCTGGGAGTTGCCTTAGTACAAACTCCACCTCCAGGAAAGCACACCAAGCAGTGACCCCCTCCCTAGGGAGGGTCAGGACCACTCCCACAGGCTACTTAAACTGCTTCCTAGATAATGTACATGTGTTTTGCATGATATGTTTTTCCTCTTCCCCTCACCATGGTTTCCCCATGCCATCTGGGAGCACTGCATTAAACATGGGCATCTTTCATTTGGTCTGATTGGAATTATTTGCATTGGTGGAGAGGCTTGTGTTAAGAAATATTCCTCATAGATATATATCTGTTAATATATAGATATCCTTAAAGAAGAAATATAAAAATTAAAGAAGAGGAGGCATAAGAATTAAATAAAAAGTTACACTAAAATAGTGTGGGTCTTGTTATGTTTAGATTTTTTAATAATGGCCATTCTGAATGGCAGGAAATAATGTCTCACTGTGGCCTTCATCTACTTATCTCAGGTGAATAGTGATGGGAAACATATTTTCATATATCTGCTGGGCAATTTTATGTCTTCTCATGAAAGATATCTATTGTCTTAGTTTGGATTTGCAGTGTCATATTTGTTATGGTACTACTTTCAATAACTCAGAAATGGAAACAACTTGCTTCCACCGATCAATGTGTGGATTAAGAGAAAATGCTCTCTCTCTCTCTCTCTCTCTCTCTCTCTCTCTCTCTCTCTCTCTCTCTTTCTATGTGTGTGTGTGTGTGTATTACAGAATGCTAATTGTCCATGCAATACCATTATTAGAAGCATACAGAGAATTGGAGATCATTATGTGAAATAAAATAAGCCATACAAAGAAAGTGAAGTACCTTATGACTTCACTGAATGTAAAAATGCTGAGTGCAAGGAGCTGACACAGGCATTACAATTGTATGCATATAAGGTAAGGGTAAGCCTACATACCTTTCTTGTTTTTTTCAGAAGTTTATTGAGAAAGACAGCCATTAATATCCTATAAAATCACAGACTAATAAAGGAATTCTCTGTAATTACTGGTTAATTCTTTCCTGGTCATGTTGACAGTCTCTCTGGAAATCAAGCAGTGTACATGGATGTAGGAAGTTAAGACCTACCAGGCCAAAAGGAGTCAACCTGGAATCTGCCTGGAGCAGTCAAAGGTCTTGTCTGTACTTATTCAATAAGAAACGACCAAGTGATGTTTCCTGAGTGCCTAACAACAGGTGCTGTCAGAGGTCCTGATTGTGCCTAGCCAATGAGAGATGAACATGAAATGTCAACTGTCAATGGATCAGAACACCTGGTTTTGGGAGGGTATATAAGTTTTCCCTCACTGTTAAATAAATGAGTCTACTGTAAACCTTCTACCTGACTCCTGGCATCTGTGGTCGTTGATGTCATACCTTTCACCCCCTGTCCCAAGGAAGACATAAAAAAGAACCAGAAACTGTTCACACAGTGCCAGTGGCAGGAATCAAGTGACTTGAATTGAGCTGAGACCATTGTACACTACCTCAAACATTTTTCATTCATGAGCTAATGTTACTTACCCAAGATATTGGACTCGATAATTATGTACCCTAATTTATATGTAATTATTCTTTCATTGTTCATGCATTTTTTCCTTTATCTGCCTAGAATTCTCATATTTTCTGTGTATCCATAAAGTCCCAGTTTACTTGTGATTTTCTTTGTCTAACCTTCCCCAAACATTTATCTCAGTGCCGTATGGATTAGTGGCTTCACTTTTTCAAATTCCCAGTGTCACTAACGTTAACAGTTTCAAGCATGTGACGTCATTATGAACTGTGAGATTCTACAGGGTAGAGATTGTCTCATTTAACTTAATAATTTCAAAAGAACAGACAACACCTAATAAAAAATAATAATATCTGTTATGCAAGTTAATGCAATAAAACATGAGGTATGACTTGTAGAGACAAGGTTTCATTTCCGCCTAACATATCCTTCTATAACTGATTCACAGGACTATTTGATCACAAACTTGGATTCACTGAATGTAAGTATGGGAATCTGGGTGTCAGAAGATCACATCCTCCATGAGGAGATATATGCTCACTGTGCTAATGTAGTTTATGCACTTTGCTTTTTTATGATTTGGCCATAGAAAAATCCAGAGTAGAATGTTTACGTAGTTCATTAGATTCTTTTTCTCTAATACCATCTGTCTTACAAAATTTGTCAGCAGAGACCAACTTGCTATCTATTTACAATAAAGTATTCTTGCAGTTACCTATGGTGCAGATGGTCTTTCAAGTACATTTCTCCACAGGGAGGGGAGTACACTGATTGGCCACCGTGGATAGTAGACAACCAGTAGTCAATATTTCTCCTTGTAGCTTATTAAAGTGGCTTTCTAGTACCACTCAGTTCCACGCAAGTTTGGTGTATGCTAGGTTACCTGGGTCTAAATTGATGCAAGTAGCTGCTCGTACTTCCCAGCAAAGAGATCATTGGGTAACTCAGGTCTACAGGAGTCTTGACTGGTGGGAGCTGCCAATCTTCCATTCTTAGGCTGAACTGCAAGAGACACACACTGAGCCATCTGGGCAGGCATATTATTTTCCTACAAAAGCAGTATTTTGGGAATTGGAACTTTATTTGTCTCTTTGGTTCATTTTGCTTTGTACCCTTATTTTTGAAATTGAAATATAAAGCAGTAGAGAAATAAATTTTAACTTTAAAATTATTTTATTTGCATAGTAGCTGTGGTTAGCAGCACAAGGCCTACATAAGATCAAACCACTCAACACTCCAGCATGGAGAGTAAATTATTTCCCAAGGCTCCACTGCCAGCCAAGGAGTGACTGGTATTTGATTTTCACTCTGTGAAGAGAGTCAGTTTTCTCCAATAGTGTAGTCCATAACAGGGTGCTTATATTTCAGCAGATGGCACACAACACCCATGGTCATATAGCACTAATTATACTCATGTGTTATATAAAGAAGAGGAAGTAAAAGAAGGAGGGGGAACAGGCAGAGGATTATGGGGCAGAGAAAATAATTTTAAGAGAATAATGTTATGGTGATGTTTTGACTAGAAAAAGTTAGAGGAGGTGCTGGAGGTTGAATAAAATCTAAATACTTTGTATTCATATATGAAATTTCCAAGGGATAAACAAAAATTAAAAATAAGAAAAGCAAGAAAACACATGATGTATACCATTATTCAGAATAAATATATTGCGATGCACAATAAAATACTGGCAAATTGAATCCAAGAACATATCAGAAAAATCATCCACTATGATCATGTCGCCTTCATTCCAGACACGCAGGAATGATTAAACATATAAAAATCTGTCAATGTAATCCACCATATAAACAAACTGAAAAATAAAAAGTACATGATCTTCTCATTAGATGCTGAAAAATCCTTTGACTAAATACAACATCCCTTCACGATAAATGTCTTGGAGAGAGCAGGGATACAAGGAACATACCTAAACATAATTAAGGCAATATACAGCAAGCCAACAGCCAAGATCAAACTAAATGGAGAGAAACTCACAGTGATCCCACCGAAATCAGGAACAAGATAAGGTTGTCCACTCACTTCATATCTATTCAATATAGTTCTTGATGTCCTAGCTATAGCAATAAGGTAGGAAAAGGAGATCAAGGGGATACAAATCAGAAAATAAGAAGTCAAACTCTCACTATTTGCTGATGATATGATAGTTTACATAAGCAATAACAAAAATTCTACCAAGGAACTTCTACAACTCATAAACACTTTCAGTAATAGAGTAGAATACAAGATTAACTCGAAAAAAAAAAACAGTAACACTCTTTTATACAGATGATAAGATAAATGGGCTAAGAAAGAAATCAGAGAAACATCAACTTTCACAATAGCCACAAATAACATAAAATACCTCGGAGTAACTCTAACCAAACAAGCGGAAGACCTGTATGACAAGAATTTTAAATATTTGAAGAAAGAAATTGAAGACACCAGAAAATGGAAAGATGTCCCATTCTCCTGGGTAGGTAGAATTAACATAATAAAAATGGCAATCTTACCAAAAGCAATCTACAGATTCAGTGCAATGCTCATCAAAATTCCAGCAAAATTCTTCACAGATCTTCAAAGAACAGTACTCAACTTCTATGGAAAAGCAAAAAAAACCCAGAACAGCCAAAACAATCCTGTGCAATAAAGGAACTTCTGGAGGCATCACAATCCCTGACTTCATACTCTACTACAGAGCTACAGTATTGAAAACAGCCTGGTATTGGTATAAAACAGACAAGAGAACCAATAGAATCAAATCAAAGACCCAGCTATTAGTCCACACTCCTTTGAACACCTGATTTTTGATAAATAAGCAAAAAATTTCAAATGGAAAAAAGAAAGCATATTTAACATATAGTGCTGGAATAATTGGATAGCAGCATGCAGAAGAATGAAAATAGATCCATATCTTTCAGTATGTACAAAAATCAAGTTCAAATGGATCAAATACCTCAACATAAAGCCAACCATACTGAACCTCATAAAGTGGGAAGTACACTTGAATGTTGGCACAGGAATCCTAAATATAACTTCCTAAATATAACCCCAGAAGCACAGACACTGAGAGAAACAATTGATAAATGGGACGTCTTGAAACTGTAAAGCAAAGGACTTGGTAAACAAGACAAAACAACAGTCTACAGAATGTGAAAAGATATTTACCAACCCCACATCAGACAGAGGACTAATCTCCAAAATATACAAAGAACTCAAGAAATTGGTCATCACAATAATAAATAATCCAATAAAAACATGGAGTACAGACTGAAACAGAGAACTCTCAACAGAGAAATCTAAAATGGCTGAACGACACTTAAGGAAGTGCTCAGCATCCTGAACCATCAGAAGAATGAAAATCAAAACAACTGAGATTCTATCTTACACCTCTAAGAATGGCCAAGATAAAAAACACTGATGATCACTAATGCTGGAGAGGATGTGGGGAAAAGGGAACACTTCTACATTTCTTGTGGGAGTTCTAATTGGTCCAGCCCTTTTAGATACCAATATGGTGATTTCTCAGAAAATTAGGAACCAACTTTCTTGAAGACCCAGTAACACCACTTTGGGGTATATACCCAAAGGATGCTCTGTCGTATCATAAGTACACGTGCTCAACTATGTTTATTTCAGCTTTGTTTGTCATAACCAGAACGTGGATACAACCAAAATGCCCCTTGACCAAAGAATGGATAAGGAAAATGTGGTACATTTACAAAATGGAGTACCACACAGCAGAAAAAAAGACATCTTTGAAATTTTCAGACAAATGGATGGATCTAGAAAACATCATATTGAGTGAAGTAACCCATACCCAGAAAGATAAATATCATATATACTCACTCATAAATGGGTTTTAGACATAAAGCAAAGAAAAACCAGCCTACAAATCACTATCCCAGAGAAGCTAGGAAACAACGAGGGCCCTAAGAGACACACATGGTATTGTTCTTAAAAAATAATATGTTGGCAGGTGACTGAGGCAGGCTAGTCCAGGCAGAGGCTGCCACCAGAACAGGTACAGGTTCCACGCGGCGAGTGGCAGAGCTGGAGGGTGGAGTTGGCAGAAAAAAGGCATACAGGACATAATAAATAGATGGAAGGGTAAACATAAAGCTGAATATTTATTACTTAAAGAAGAGGCAGACAGAGAGACATGGAGACAGACATAGAGACAGAGACACGTGTGCACACGCCAAGAGACTGGGACAGAAGAGAAAGAGTTAAGATGGCGACGAGGAAGCTCAGAAGTGACTGGGAGTGGGCATGACTTGCCCTTAAAGGGACCAGAGCATAAGAATAACACATGAATCTAATCTACATGGGAAATAGAAAAAGACAAGATTTCCTGAATAAATTGGGATCATGAGGATCATGGGAAAGGGTTGAAGGGGAGAGGAGAGGAAGCAGAGAAAATATATAGCTCAATAAAATCAATAATTAAAAAATACATTGCTAAAGATAAAAGAAATAATAGATTATCTGTGTTCAGTGGACAGTCTTCTAGACACTGAAAACTTTCTTTCACCTTCCCCTGACTGTGGTGTTGAGATATTTTATCACTTACAAAAATATTTTCCTGAGAAAGTTTTCCAAATATATATATACACACACTTACATATAGTATTATGTGATATTATGGCAATATAATACTATATGTAGTATTATATACTATAACATTACATGTAAATATATTATATATGCAATATACTTTATAATATATAGTATTTATGTAATATGTATAATTATAATATACCATTATATTATATATATTCTGACTTTTGAAAGATAGATTATTTTTCTATTTCAGAATTTAACTAGCATAAAATAATGTTAAGTCTTCAGGACAATTACTAAGAATTGCTTTCAATGTTTGTGGATTGCAACTCCCTCTGTGAACATTGGATAAAGGGACATTAAGTGCAATGTCTATGTGAAGGAGGAAGAGAGGATTCATCAGTGAGATAAAGAAAGGCAAACATTTACTGAGGCCTAATGCATCAGATATTCTATGTCAGCAGAATCATTTACTGTTATGAAATGGCAGCAGTTGCAGAGTTAGAGCAATGACCTCACAGAAAGTTTGACGCTATCTGAATGAACCTGGAACAAATCACTTTTCTCACTGTGAATCTCCATTTTCCATGCTGGAACATTGTGCTACTAATAATATTTAAATTATTATTGTTGTCATATTTTTTCAAGATAGTCTCATTCCATAGACCACGCTTGATTAAAACTCAGTATTTAACTGAGACTGACCCTTAAAATAGAAGTAAGTCTCCAGCTTCAGGCTCCTCAGTGATATAATTCAGGCCTAGGACACCATGCCTGACTTAAATTAATTCTTTCAAAATAGTAATAAGAGAAGATAATGGCACCTTAAAACTTATGACTTTGAAAATAAATTTGGTGTTATTTTTTATTTAATTAAGTTAGATTAGCAATGATTTTGAGAGAGTCGCTTATCAATGCAGGCTGATCTCTCTTATAAACCTTTTGTTATGGTTTGTTATGGTGGTTGTTGTTTATAGAGGTGAAAATGTTGGTAGGATTTTTGAATCATGGTAGAAGCTTGTTGCTCCTGGGGTATTTCATCATGTTTGGTGCTGCTCTGCTTCTCATCACTTTTCAGAGTCTATTTTGGAGTCTTTGTCAGTGTTAGGCTTGCTCGCCATGTGCCTCAATTTGGAGGGTGTGTCACAAATGTTTTTGAAAAGTTATATAATATTGAGGCAAACACACACACACACATATGCTGGGGACTATCTTTTGATTGCTATTAGAGTTTTAGTCTCAGCTCTTGCTTTAGGAAAGAAAATCTGAACCATTCATGTTACGCTGCAGTTCTCAACTATTGTGCCCAAGTTATTCTTTGGGATGCAGTGAGGGGGTTTGCACTGTCATCTATCCCTGTCTTCTTCGACTTAAGAATAAAACTCGATGTCTCAAATCTCGTCTCTTGCTGACCTAAAACTGTTTTAAAACTGACAGAAACAGACCTTTTCTCTACATTTTCATGTGACGGCAACTGAACTAACTGACTGTTAGACGTGTCAAGAACATGACATTGCATCACTGCGGTGGATCTCTAGCGGGCTTTGTGATGACTACTGCTTCTGTACACAACCTTGTTTAGGAGGACAGTTTTCTGTTTTTAACACCACAGGCCACTCAAACTTGTTTTTCCTGTTTGAGCCCACTTTATTCACTTAACATTATACACTCTCAGTATTAGAAAAAAATAATTTGGATATTCAGCATTTTATCTTTTGGTTCAAATTGAAGCTGTATCTACAGCAGGAAAGGACCACTATCTAGTTTTAAGCCTTCAGTATTTTCGTATAAAATATGGTATTGTGTAGCTTCTTTAGGCTTCTAAACTTCTATAATATATATTACAAGCAGATTGATTGGGCAAATATCTGTAGAAAGGCTGCCATCTTTTGTAGGTGGAATATTGTGTGTATACATGCAGAGATGGTGCAAGAACTCCATATCAGAAGTCTCAAATGTCTACTAGTGCAGGCCTAGGGGTGGTACTCAAATTCTGCATTCTCAAGTCTCAGGCCTTGCCTTTCAGCTATTTTCAATGAACAGAACTGTCCCAGAGGCCAAATAGCATCACAATTTCACAAAGCTGAGCCTGGGAAGCCGCACTACGCTCATCACCTTCTCAAAGAAGAACATCGTTCATCTTTACAAGTCTCCTCACATCTTGTCTTTGAACTTTTCAGAATCAACTTTAAATGGATGGTGACACTTTTGAGACCTCTGATCATAAGTATTGTTATGAAGGAGGAATACCAGGGAACGGACTGAACAAGATGGAGTGCTGCATGCATTCAGCACTGTCTGGCCAGAAAGGTAGGAGTGAACAGTTGTTAATAGGGGCAAGCTCACGAAACTTCACATTCCCCTAAAGATGAGCAGGCAGTTAATAATTGGCAGAAGGGAGAAACATATTTTCTCCAGTGATGCAGTCAAGGGTAAGTAGCTGTGCTGGTTAGATACAATTGTAACTTGATACAAACTAGAATAGCCTTAGAAGAGAGTCATAATGAGGGATTATATAAATCAGGTTGGCCTGTTTATGTTCAGGGGATCGCCTTAATTTTCTTCCACCATATGGGAATACTAAGACTTGAAAGTGGGCAGCACCATTGTCTAGTTTTTGGGCCCTAGACTATATAGGAGTAGAGAGCTCAGGCTGAGCATCAATCATGCATGTATTTATTTTACAAGGCTCTTGGATATGAAGTGATTCGTTGCCTTGAGCCTCCACCTTCTCTTCCCGTTAATGATCACCCCCTCTCGATATGTATGTATGTATGCATGCAAGTATGTATGTATATGAGTTCTCTGCCTCCATGCTCCTCTGCTCAGCAGAGGAGGGTATTGAATCCAGTTATAGATGGTTGTGAGTCACCATGTGGGTTCTGGGAATTAAATTTAGGACCTTTCGAAAAATCAGCCAGTGTTCTTAACCACTGGTAGTAGACCTTTGTACATATACTGAAAATACAGATTTGTTTAAATAAGAGAAATTTCTGTATGTAAATTTATCTCAATAAAGTTGTTTAATAAAAGACTGCCAGAGGCTGTGTAGGGGAAACAGTGATTTGATGAATTCTGAAAGGCACTAATATTTGGCTCATTAAGGGAACATGTGACCTTGACCAGATACACAGGCTTCAGACATCAGTTTATTACACATTCTTGTTTTCAGGAGAGGAAAAGAGGACCATTCCTGTTTGGGTTCCTTTAACTTCTTTCTTTCCTTCCTTGAAGATTATAGGATCCTCTACAGACTTTTAGATCTGATAAACATTTTCAGCAAATAACAAGGGTAGAAAAACAACATATGAGAATGAGTGTCCTTTTTTTAAGTAAGCCAACCATAAACTCTTTTTCAAAAGCAGTCAGGAAACAGTTCCATTCCTCTTATACAAAATACCTAGGCATGAATCTAATCAAAGTTGTTAAGAGACTCTCTAGTAAAGGCAGCAAAAGAAGAAACTGTAGAAGACACTAGAGAGTGGATGACTTCTCAAGTTCTTGCACGAGTTAAGTACTTTTAGAGTGGCAACTTTTAAAAAAGTTATCTAATTCCCATCAGTTCACAGAAACAGAGAAGCTTCTAGCATTTATATTGAAACACAAAAGACAAGAGATCAGAGCAACTAAGCAAGATGAGCCAAGCTGCAGGTAACCGTCCATTTGACAATGCAAACATGGAAGGAGCACAAAAATGGTTGAATAGAATAATGGAATAGATCAGAAGATCCAGAAGTAATAGAAATAAACCCATTCAAATACAAACAAAGGCAGCAACTCTGTGCATTGAACGAAGATAGCTAGAGTGCAAAATAGTGCTCGGCATCAAAAGTAAAAGCAATCTACATCCCTACCTTTTACCTTGTATAACAAATTTAAAATGGATCAAAGTGCTTAATACAAGCTGAAAAGTTAAAGCTGCCATGGGAAAACATGGAGGACACACTATAAACTGTAGGCATAGATAATGTGTTTCTGGGGCTGGAGAGATGACCCAGCGGTTCAGAGCATTTGCTGCTCTTAAAGAGGACCTGAGTTTGGTTTCTATACTGGTGATTAACTGTTGACTTCAGTTCCAGAGAATCAGACATCCTCTTCTGGTCTCCACATTAATTGCATATATGGGATACACCATCACACATCTAAAAAATGTCTCCATCAAATCCTTCCCCCAGAGCTCAGAAAGCCCTGCAGAAGGGAGTGAGAAAGAACCAGAGTGGATGGAGGACACAAGGAGACAGATCTCTTTAAGTCAACTGAGAAAAGCTCATATGAACTCACAGGAACAGAAGCATTAAGGGTCTACAGCAGTATTCACGAGGTTCTTTGCCTGTACTAAGCTTCCAGTTTAGTATCATGGGACTCCTGAGTGAATGAACGAGTGGATCTCTCATTCCTGTGTCTTCCCTTGGGAGACTCTTCCCTGTATTGGATTGCCTTGTCCAGCCTCAATGTGAGAAGTGATGGCTTTGTTTTATCTTATTATATTTTATTTTGCCATGTTTGGTTGTTATCTCTTAGAAGCCTGTTCTTTTCTAATAAGAGACAGAAGGGACTGTATCTCTATGGGTGTGGAGGTGGGGAGGAACTGGGCTGAATATCAGGAGGGGAAACTATAATTATGATATATTGTATGAGAGAAGAATCTCATAAATAAAATAAAAGAAAGCTTTTTAAAAAAAAAGATGAAAATGGCTTTCCAAATAAGATTCCATTAGTTCCAGAAATAAAATCATGAATTGTTAAATAAAATTACATGATAGAGATATAAATAATTTGCATTGGTATGGATCTTGGTATATTGATATAAATTTAAAGTCAATTTTGTTATATATATATAATTTCTTACATATATGTATATTTCTGCTCTTGATTAAGTTATTGTGTTTGCGCAGCTCATTTAAAAATGTAATGTATAATTGAGAAATATAAGTTAATTGATAATCATCTATTCATAAAATCATAAGGCTTGTATATTATACTGTAGTTTCTCTTCAGATCATATCAATGTTTTGCATTTTACAAAGCTTCTACACATCAAAATAAATAATCAGAAAAGTCAAAATCAAAGGTGAGACTGTATAAGAAAAGAGTTACAGGATGAGGATTAATATTCAGAATATATAAAGAGTCGAAATATTAAACACCAAATCCTGAATACCCCTTTAGGTGGTCTCTCATGTTTTGTCCACAGCCAATAAATACTTTTAAATTTTTAACATTGTTAGCCGCTGGAAAAACAAAAATCAAAGCAGCATTGAGATTGCACTTCTCCCCACTCAGAATGGTGATCCTGAAGGGGAAAAATGTAGTAAATATTGACAAGGATGTGGTCCTTATTCATGGCTAGTGATATGTGAATTAGTCTATTCATGATGAAAATTAGGAATTTAGAATTTCCTTAAAGGAAAATAAAAATACTTCCATGATCCAGCTACAGTGCTCATTGGAAGTTTACTAAAAGAGCAAAGGTAACTCATCATACAGATACTTGAATTTGTTTCTGCATTGTTACAAACCATCACGTCACAAACAACAAGGTACCCGTGATAAATGGGTAAGTAAAGAGACATATGAAGTGGAATTTTATTCATGCCTAAAGAAGAAACTATGATGTTTGGGGAACGTGTATGAACATAGAAATATCATGTTAAGAGAAACAAGCCAATCACAAGAAAAGAGGTATCATGCACATTTCCCATCAAAGGAACAAGAAAAGACTATGAAAAATAAGAGGGTGGGTGGTTTTTTAGGAAAGTGGGAAGGAGTAGAGGGGGTGGGAGAAGAAAACAGAAGGGCAATACAGAAATGACTATCATCAAATCATTATATTCATATAAGGAAATTTTACTGCAAACCTCTTTACTTTATATAATGAGTATCTTCTAATAAGAAAGTGAATATAGATAAACAGAGGATCAAAGAAAGAAGTAGAAGGGCTCCGAATGCTCCTCCCAGCCCGAGGGACACAGTTTGCTTGCCACTAGAGGGCACTATTATGCCATCACCTTTTCAACCACTCCCTGCTGCAGAATCTAGAAACACAAGGCAACTGACTTCCATGCCTTTATAACATGAATCAAGTTATTCATGCATTTGACCTACTCTGCATTCGCCTCGCTACACTGTCATCCTTTAGATTGTGCTGGAATGTATTAAATGTTAAAGGGTCATGGGTATCTCAGGTGTCTATCTCTTACTCATATGGTAAAGGAGGGATTCTGGAAAACAATATGCAACATATTCATACAGGTTGTAGTAAACTTTTTAAGCTTTTGGACTGATATAAAGGAGAATTCTGGAAGCTCAAACATTCATGGGCTAACTGTAAGTCATCCTTGACGGCCTCAGATGGGTCTTGGTAGGCCTGAGGGGTAAGGACCATGGGAGACATGTTCCTGTGCTGAAAAGCATGGGCAAGGTGAAAACCAACCTTGCTCCTGAGTGCAGAGGTTCACGTTCTGTAACTGTGGAGGTCAAGACTCAGAGGAGATTGTACTTATGACCTGAATATAGGTGGGGAAATTCTTAGGCAGTAATGGCAGAGGGGTACAACTAAATACTTTGATATGTGGTTAAAAATAACAATATGCCAAATGGAATCAAATGAGCAGCAACAGAAAAGAAACCAAACACAAAGAAACAAAAAAGTATGTTCAGTCTCATTAATCCTCCCCCAAACCCCTGAAATCCAAATTTCTGTAAAATTTGAAATTATTTGGAGGTTGACATTGTTGCTACATGCCTAGAAATCCACACAGGACTTCACCTTCCTCAACTCAGTCTGAGAACAAATTGGTGAAGTATTCCTATTACATTTAGAATACTTGTGTAAGAATACATGATGTGTGTGTTGGGAGATGGCTCATCAGTTAAGAGCACTGACTCTTCTTCTGGAGGACATGAGTTCAGTTCCCAGCACCCATATGACACCTCACAACTGTCTGTAACTTCACTTCCAGGGGATCTGACACACTCACACCAATGTACATAAAATAAAATTAGATAAATTATTTAATAAGAATACATGATATGGATGTGTCACATGACACAAAACGTTTGTCTTAGAATTAAGTCTTCTACTCAAGATATTTTATTATGCATGCAACACTATTCCAAAGTTAAAAAGGAACCTGAAATCTGCAGTATTTCTGACACAAGTGTTTTGAATGAGGCATGCTTAGTAAATGAAAATCAGAAATGTCACCAGCAGACATTCAGAAAGACCAGAATAGCTTGAATCACAGCACTGAAAAGAAAATGTGGATTGAGAATGGCTAAGATCTGAATATCAGCCAAAGGAATGGTAAGCTCCCCTCTTGTGGCCTGGATAGTTTTTACCCAGGTTTAGTAGAATATGCCCTGAGGACAGTCAAATGAGCAATGGAAAAGGCTCGCCATTCGTAGTTCCTGACAGACACCTCAAGAGCTGCTAAGAGAGGATTTGTTAGAGCTTGTGCTTTACAGTTACGCTAGCGCAAGTGCTGTCTCCTGGTATCCTGGAACATGAAATCATGCATTTAGGGTTGTTTGAGATTTCTGAATTTGGGGAGAAAACCATCAATTTATGCTTCGATTTATTCCTAAGAAAATGGAATTGCTCCTGGGAATGTACGAAGAAACAGGTGCTAGTGTGAAGGAAGACTCTGCCAGCTGACGGGCAACGCACTGGCAATGATCCCTGAGCATGGTGTCTTCCCAGGGGGAGCACGGGAAGGAGTGTCCTTTCCAGCTGGCTAGCGGGTGATTCAGTGCTGCTGGCCTGTGGTCTGTCGCTGCAAGAGGTTTATGATGTCTGTATGGTCGCTTGCCCTCAGAAGTTGAAGATTAACAGGTTTTATTGGTACTGTCACTATTGCTGTTTCTCCTGACCCTTTTATTGGTTGCTGAATTTATTTGGGTGAAAATTCACAGATGAGTTCAAGGCATCGAATCTTTCTGAACAGTGTGTAGTTGTTTGTGTGTTCCGGGGAGGCATGGTAGAAGTAGGGAAGGTCAGGCTCACCTCAATGACTTGATTGTTCTTTGAGAAAAAAAAATAATAGTGCCTTCCAGATAGAGGTCAGACTAATGCTGTCCTTAATAAGTGTGTTACAAAGTGTTTTGTTTTCTGTTTTCTGGGCATATTTGTGTAGAGCTGGCTTCTTTGTTTCTTGTTAAGATGCATTTCATGGGTATTCCTTCCCTGTTTATATTATTACTGTTACTTCAGAGGAAATTTGTTTCCAAAAGTCAAAACTCTAAGTGAATATCAGAAAGCTTCACACTTTTGCAATTACCTACCTGGTGCCATGGGACCACAACTTCCATGACCCTGATCCTCAAGTGTCCCTTTCCATATATTCACGAAGGCAAAGAGACACAAACAAAATGAAATCAGAGATGCCAAGCCTTAATCTTGCTTTGAGTTACTTTGTAAGACCCAAGTAAAGAGCCAATGTTTTCCCCTAATGCAGAGTCGGAAGGGGTGTGTTAGTAACATAGACAAGGAGAGGTCATTGGATAGTTCCTTTTTAGCAAGGTGCTGGCCACATGGGTGCTCTCTTTGTTCTTAAATGAAATAGGAAAGATATTTATGGGAAGAGACTGGTGCTCCAGATCTCTGTCTGCCAGATTACTCTACTCTGGTCTGTGACTTCTGGCTGGGTCTTCTCAAAACTCTTCGGCCCTCGAAAAGTCTAGGCTCTAAATACGTAGATCACAGTTCATTCTATGACTGACTTACAAAACATTGATTTTGCATAAAAAGTGGGGAGTAATCAGGACATATACAGAGCAACCATGAACTTAGATTCATAATGATGTCTAAGACCTGAAAAAACATCTGGATGCCCTGAGGACATTATGGAGGTACATGATTGGTTAGGCCAGCTAAAGGTGACTCATGAAGAAAAATAAAGTGCCAATAATGCCAAGAATACAAAGGGTTGATGGAATCTCCCACAGCCAGTGGCTCCTTGTTTCCTACAACTTCGTTTTAGCCTGGTATTGTTATTTCCTACATAATTTGCACGCTATTTTATTAAGCTTATGGATCCCTCAGACAGTATACAGCGACCTGGTGAAATAAAAGGTGAAAAAGTATTTGCTACACAATAGAGAGAGAAAGAGAGAGAGAAAGAGAGAGAGAGAGAAGATCGTCTGCTTGTTTACTATGGGAAAGAAACCCCAGGTCAGTATATTCATGTACTTACTCCTTCACATCTACCTTGTTTCTCACAAGTGGGGGATTATGGGAAGCAGAAGCCTAGAGGGGAACTCAGAAGAAAGGACTGAACCCTGCCTAGTGTGCTAAAAAGATCCACGAAGATGTGGGTCGAGAGAGGTTGGAGATGCCTCTGGGCTGTGGAACATAAAGTTTCCATTCCTGAAACTAGAATTGCATAGCCTCAGGGTGAATCTTTGGCCTGTGATGCATGACTCCTTACCTTCCTTCTGCACTTTTCATTCCCAACGTGAGGGCAAGAGTCTGACTTCATGTGCCATTTTCCGAGCTGAATGTAGATAACATAAAGTATAAACATGCCTGGCATATAGCAAGCACATAGTAAGCAACGGGTATTATTTTGTTCTGGATGATCCTTGTTACTCAAAGGTTTCCTGGTGCTATGCCAGGATCAGCTGTGTCTGTGTGGCTGTGTCATTGACAAAAGACAGCAGAAAATGGAACTAGGAGATAAACTATAGTGTGGTCCCTAGAGCTTTGGAGTCCAGTCTTAGCTGTAACATTTTCCAGGTCAATCTCACTAAAAAGTTCTCCAATCATTCTATATTTCAGTTTTCATGTCTGTGAAATAGAGAAAATTATACTGAAACCTTAAGTAAATGGAAGACTTGGTTGAAAAATCAACACACTGAATCACTGTCTTATATGTGAACTATGTCTTATTTATAAAAGAGTTTTCCAGTCCTTTTCTTTATACTTCTGGCACCTGTGTTTTAGTCTCAGAAATCACCCTCAGTGTGTGTGCCCACCATCATGAAGATAAGAGCTGACTATTGTTCCTGATTTGCCTGTTTTGATGACCCCATAATGAATTTATTGTCACTTTATACTTTCTGCAGAAGAAGTGTGGGTCACTCATGTTCTTGTTCACCTCACATCTCTTACTCTTTGTGTCTGTGGCATTGAAGTAGCTTGGGGACACAATTTCAGAGGCTACAAAGTAGGCTTGTCACTTAGAAGTAAGTTTCAGGTCACATCAGAAACCAGGAACAAGGCAGATTGTGCAGCTTCTACAGTGGGGGTGGCCTCAGGTCTCTATGGCTGGTTGATACAGTCTCCTCAAGTAGGCAGATCTGTGTGAGTCCCTGGGAAGGAGAACAGAAGCAGAGGAATACTTTTAACCTAGGGGAAGAACTGCAGTTGCAGGTTTAGAGTTTGTCTACTGCTTAGGTAATATCTTGCCAGTCAAATTGTACTCGTTCTTGAAGCCCCTTAGATCAGTTCCTTGGAGGCAAGTCTTCAGAGACTCATCTGTCACAACCTGCATCTGGCATCTTGAAGTGATTATAAAGCACAGATTCTACATTTAAAACACATAGCCAGCACCCAAGGACCCGGAATAACCATACCTACAAAAATTGATGTTGTTGGAGACTAGCATTCAGTCCTCTGCTGATAATGCCCGTTACTGTACTGGTTCCCATCAAGCAGAATATTGGGAATTCTTTTGACATTGCTTCAGAGGCAATTATACAGTACAGCCAAAAATGGACCTCTTATATTTGTTTGCCAAATTGCGTTGTTCAATTTTATCAACCGTGCAATTTATTTTTTTCAGAAAAAAAACAGATAAAATGTATTATGTCTGTTAAATCCCTGAACCATGTGCTCTGCAGCTGCTCTTAAGGTGGGGGCAGGTATCGTGGGGATAATCCTCAGGTTTTGGTTGCTATTCCAGTAAGCTTCTCAGTGGAAATTCACACTCAGGATTGTTTAATTCCAAAGTCAATAAACTTTCCATTAAGGAAAGTGATTGTTTCCAAAATTTCAATCCATCTTTAAATGACCAAAAATGTCAGAAAATGTGCTGTGGGGAAATTTAAAAGTGTTTTATGAAAGTAGAATCTGGTTTTGTATTTAAAAATTAAGCCAAGTCTTTGGAATAAATTTATATACTGACAATAAATATGCATAAAGAGGGTCTGATCATTTTTCACCTCGTGTTTCGTGTTTATTTGGAAAAAGGAGTTTTGCTTCAACCCTAAATGATGGACTTTTCACTTATGCAGTCCTTTCCCTCTTAAGCTCCACCCTGTCTCTGCAAAGAATTTAAAAAGGTCCCTTTTGAAGGTTTTGTCTAGTTGCTTGCATACTTTTTGATTGGTCTAGGGGTAGTGAAGTGAGCCTTCACTAGCTCTGGACACCAGTAGGCCAGGTGTGTGGTGTATTCCAATCTGATCTAGGAAGACTTTGACTCCTCTTCTAGAACAACATTGACCAATTTGCTCATCATTCATAATAGGTCAGACTTGAGGAAGCACTTCAAGATGATAGAAACTGTGCCCCAAAGTGGGACTTCAAGATCCTCACAGGTGATATAATAGGATTCATGAGAATGGTGTGAAGGGACGTGTGGAATGCTTATCAAACAGAATGTGCTCTACAGAGTCTGATGCATGACTTTTCTTCTTTTCATCCCCTACTTTGTGACTCACATGCATATGTGGGGGTAAGTGAAGTATCAGTTCAGATAACATAGTCTAAAGGAACATGTGGGTTTAGTCCTGTGGATACTCTGAGCTTTTTTACACCAGAATCACTTAGATAGATTTTTAAGTTCCATAAGCAGTCTCTTGAGTGGTGAGTTTCTTCTCTGCACCATTAAACTCCAGGGCTTTATAAGTCATCTCCCAGAACTTCCCTAAGGATTTAGTGGTTTTAAAAATGATAATTCTTTAATAAAGCTCCTGACATTGGGATAAAAAGCATACATGCCACACTGGAAAGACAATGTGTCTAGGGAATACTTCTGAGCCTTGTGCAAATTTCGGGTTGATTGCTTGCTAGATGTTTGATCCCATGAAAGTCATTATACTTGGGATGGTTAGTTTTAATTGCCAACTTGACAAAACCTATAATCACTTGAGGAAAGTCTCAGTGAGGGTCTATCTAGCTCAGGTTGGCCTGTAGGTATGTCAGTGAAGGACTGCCTTGAATGCCTTAATTGGTGTGGGAAGCCCCAGCCCAAAAATGTGCAGTACAAATCCCTGCGTAGAGGCGTGAACTTTATAGCAGTAGAGAAAGCTATATGAGTTCATCATATGAAATGTCCAGAGCAGAGAAATAAATGCACAAACTGCAGATAGGATGTTAGTTATCTGTTTCAAATTCTTGTTTTGACTTCCCTTCGATGAATGAGAAATTGTGAACTAAATAAACCCTTTCACCCCTGAGTTGTTTTCATTTGTGTGTCTTTTAATAGGAGCAGTGGTGTAGCAGGTCCTTCTTTCTATGTGTTGCTTATATTGGTTAATGAATAGAGAAACTGCCTTGGCCTGATAGGCCAGAACTTAGGTAGGTATAGAAGACAGAACTGAATTCTTGGAGGAAGAAAGCAGAGGAGAGAGACACCGTGGAGCCACCAGAGACAGACATACCGAATCTTTCCCAGTAAGCCACTGCCATGTGCTGATATGGGTCAAGCGGTGTTTTAATTAATACAGTTTCTGTGTGGTTATTTCAGAGCTAAGCTAGCCAGGTAGCTGGGCAGAACAAGCAGACCCCCTTGCAACAGAGCAGAAATGAAACTCCTTAATACACACATACAAACATGTATATGGTAGAAAAGGAGATGACCGTACAGTGTATGTGTAGGTACACAGGTTCCCTATTTTTCCCGAGACGCCATGCAGGGCTGTTCTGCTTCCTGGTTCCACTGCATCAGCTTGAGGGTGTGGCATAGAACTGCCCTCTCCTGTTATGTTAATATCACCTACGGCCCAAGGGTGTAGCTCAGAGAGAACTCTTCTGTCATGGTAATTCCACCTGCAAGCAAGGTTCTCGCCCGCAGGCAAGGTTCCTGGGTCAGCTTTTCTCTGAACCTGAGCATGCCCACCTGGCTTCCTCTTTTCTCTGTTCAGCTGCTCTCCGACCTTGGGTGCGGCCCCCTGACTTTTCTCTTTCCTTGATCCTGATGGGGGGCTGGTGTCCTTTTGCCCCACAGTATATATACCCGACTTATGCTTAATAAAGCTGCCATTTGCCACTTGCTCTTTGGCAGATGAGCCGGTCTCTTTGTGTGTGTGTCGTCTGTTCAAACCCCTAGGACATGCGTCCATTCTCGTGGGCTCGAGTCAGGAAAGCGCGCGCCTGTTTCGAGGTTCGGGTGTCCACAGAAAAGTGCGGAAGCTTACATGTATGCGCATATAATATGAACATATATGTATTTCTGTACAAACATCTACATATTTAGAGGCTTGTCTTTCTTAATGACACATACGCACACTCCTATATATGTACACATATTACATAGTCCTAGTTACTTTTCACCTCACCATAACAAAGGTGAAAATGAGTTAAAAACAGATTCCTTATTTCATGGTGATCTGTTGAATATCAAAATAGGAGAAGCACTGGGAATCTCAGGTTGTCACAAACACCTGTTTCTACTCAATAGCACATTTTGAAACTATATTCGGATATGTGTTTCTTAGAGTAGCATGTTATTATTGGGTAATAGAATAATTTTGCTTCCATATTTTATTAAACAAAATCTCTCTCTTTCTCTCTTTCTATAACCCAAGTTGTCTTTGAACTTGCAATCCTTTTGCTTCAGTGCTGTCTTTATCAGTGTGATTCTGATGTCTTGTTTCAAAACATCTATTTCTTTAATTTTGGGTTTAATTTAGTACACTTGAGTGTTTCCTTTGATTCTGCATCCCCAGAACCTCAACACATGCAACCCAGACCACAAACTGTTTCTAGTATGACATCTGTGTTCACTGGAAGACATTTATACAATCATTATAATGGGTTTTTCTCCCTTCCCCAATCAGAACAAACATGTACTTGATATTTTATGTTTAACAGTAAAATGTAGGGTCTATGGATTTAGCTCGGTCAGTGGAGCACTTTTCTAGAAAACACAAAATCCCTGGGTTTGTTTTCCAGCACCTCATAAACTAGGTTTGGTAACTCACATCTTTAATCAGCACTCAGGAAGTAAGGACACGGGAGACAGAAATTCAAGGTCACCCTTGATTGCATAGAAAGCTCTAGGTCCATCTGGATTCCAGAGTCTCAAAACAAATAGGCACATAAAATTTCCTAATTTTGAAGCAGTCTTCTTTCATTTTCTCTTACTTTTGGACCTATTTTGGGGTCACCAACTCAAAATTGTTTTCTAGCTTGCCCTTCTGGCCCCCACATCTCTCTCTTTTGTAGGCATTCAAAGCATCATTTATCACATTCTTAACTATAGTATTCAGTACCAGAGTTCATTTTAATGTGATCCAAAGTTCTCTGAAGCCATGCTCTCTAAGGTGTGACCCCAGGAACCACAAGTCGTCGTGCATGTTGTTTTCTGTAGCTGATGATGTCATAGTTCTTGGAAAAGGCAGTCAGGTGACCAGAGGGCAAAATCTGTCTCACTAAAATCAATGTATTGAAAAAGGAGAAAGATGTTGAATGCAGCAGTTAGATGGAGCAAAAAGAATGGCCAGTAGGAACCCCAAATAAACTGCTATTCCTTTATAGTTGAACCAAGAAAACCATCTGTCATATATGATAGACAACCTGCTAGGGAGAGAAAAAAGGAGCTCCGTGAGCTTTGTATAGAGAAATTTATCTTCTGTGAGATATATTATATTTTACTTTGCTTTATCTACTGTGGTGTGATATGACATTTAGGATTCCAAATGACAGGATTAGGTTATGAGCTTCTCACATCCTGGATCCCTATCAGGTGCAATACTGACCAGCCACTAGCTATCTTTTAGTGGCTTTTGTTGAAGGTAAGGTTTTTAGTACTTGAAGATTTTTGAGAATGAAGCTTTGTGATGTTCTTTGATGACTGTGGGAAAAGGAAGACTGGCCCATAGCCTACGACCTTGCCCCTACAGGAGTTCCATGAGATGTTTTCATAAATGAAGAGCGTGATCTATCTTTCCTATTACATTTTTTTTTTCATGGATGAAGTTGTGTACTAGTGAAGTCCAATTTTTCTTCTTTGTGTTATCTTGTATGCCAAGGGACAAATTCTTTTGTGATCAGTCAAATAGACACATATGAAAAGAGCTTTTGAAGGAAGGAGCTCAAGAAAAGAAGTATGCAGGTGTTAGTAATTCAATTGGGAAATTATTTTATCCTGACTCTGTTTATTCTGATTTGACCTCTCTGCCATACAAACTTCCATTGAAATTATACAGTGCAATATATTTTAGTATATTAAGAAAGGCACATGTCCATCACTTCAGCCAACTTAGAACATTTTCCTTACCTTTCCCAAGGAAACCCTGTAGAACTTAGCGACTACCTACACTAATCCTTGAACTGCTCTAGCTGTGGGTACTGGTCTGTTTTCTTTCTCTGTTTATAGATTTTCCCATTTTACACATTTCATGCAACTCAAATAATAAAGCATGATCTCCTTTGTAGTTGTAACATTTTTTTCACTTTTTAGGTTATTTTTAAGGATTTATTCACACTATTTGGTGTATTAATACTTCATTGCTTTTTATTTCCAGATAATATTCCGTTTTGTGGGAGTGCTGCTACATTTTATTTGTTCTTCTTTAGTTTTGAGCTTTTGGGTTGTTTATACAGTTTGTCTGTTAGGAACAATGATGCTGTAAATATTTGCGTGTTAGTTTTTGTGTAACCATATGTTTAGATTTCTCTTGGGTATGTGTCTAACAGAACAATGTGTGCAGAAAAGTCAGATAACTTTTTAACATGGATGTACCAATTTTTATAGTTTCTACTTTTATTTTGAGATTATAATATAATTACATAATTTCTCCTTTTCTGTTCTTTCCTTAAAACCCTCCCGTAAACACTTTTTTCTCTCTTTCAAATTCGTGGCTTTCTTTTTCCTTAATTGCTGTTACATGCCTCTGTGTGTGTGTGTTTATATATATATATTCCAATACCTGAGGCTTAAGAATTTGCATTTAATAAAAATAATCACAAGTTATTAATTTCATAGGCTTCCATTAATGAACACTACTAAGCTTGATTTCAAAAACTGTTGCAAAATTTATAAAGTCTTCCCCAACAGGTTTCTGTGTTGGAATAAAATTATTCCAAAAATTTAGTCATTGAGAGCTACCACATCTTCATTAGATCATGCTCACATCTTCAAGGAATTGTTTATGGACAGAAGGGGAAGTAAAATCAATGAAGCATGTAGTACAGGTCCAGCAATATTCAGAATAGCAGATTTGCTGATGAAACCCCCAAAGCCTGAAACACTTAGCAGAATAATTTTTTTCTAATTTTTGTGAACTATTGGTCCTTTCTAACCTACACATTACTAAGCAAATCTACTGTTGTAATGCTTTACCATCCCTAAACAAACAAGAGAACACAAGACAAGCTAGGTTACTGCAATACCCAATAGCTGATTAAAAATATTAGCAACTGTGTAGAAGATGCCAAGGTAAGAGCTCTATCTAGAGGCGAATTTCTTAAAGTTTATTGTACACAAGAGGCAGTGGGGGTGGTGCTTAATCACTTGAATTCCTAACAGGCTCCAGGTGGTGTGGATCTGTGGCTTTGAATAACACATTTAAAACAGACAGAGGAGGTCAAGATAATGATCCATGTTCAATGCTCCTTGGGTGACCCCAGTATTAAAATTGATTTAAGAACATCTGAATTAGTTCTCTGAGTATGCAGAGACCCTCGGGATGTGCCAAGCATCTCCTAAGTGCATTATAGAGGGTTCTCATTTTGTTTGTGGCATCTTTAGCATATAGTAGAATGCTATAAGAAACAATCATAGTATTTGTTGAGT
Organism: Myodes glareolus; assembly: GCF_982192425.1. Lineage (NCBI taxonomy): Eukaryota > Metazoa > Chordata > Mammalia > Rodentia > Cricetidae > Myodes > Myodes glareolus. The sequence continues at coordinate 29,768,283 of NC_142034.1, forward strand.
GACTGAATTTAAGCCTAACCACGCTGTGTCTTTCAAACTAGGAAAACTTAGAAGGACTAAATAATTTGTCAGGATCAGGTAGCTAATACATTAGGGATTGAAATTTGACCTAAACTTATTTTAAGAGATCATATCTTTTTGAGTTTCTTCTTTTTTATTTTTAAATTAAGAAATTTTATTCATTTTACATACCAAGCACAGTTCCCCCTCCTTCTCCTCCTCCTGCTCCCTTTCACCATCTCCCAACCACCCACCTCCCCTTCTCTGAAAGAGTAAGGCCTGCCATGGGGACTCAAAAAGGCCTGACACACTAAGTGAAGCAAGATGAAGCCCTCCCCCCCCCTTCATCAAGCCAGAGCAAGGTAATTGGTTCAAAAAGCCAACTCGTACACCAGGGATAGATCCTGTTTTCGCTGCCAGGGACCCCTCAAACAAACCAAGCTACGTAACTGTTGTGCATATGTATAGGGCCCAGTTCAGACCCATGTAGGCTCTCCAGCTGTCTGTCGGTCTAGAGTTCATGAGTTCCCATGAGCTCGAGTCAGCTGTTTCTGCACTTCCATGTCATGATTTTGACACCCACCCCCATTGCTTGGCCTGGTGCTTGTCGGTGCATCTCTACATCTGTTTCCATCAGATGCTGGATGAAGGTTCTGTAATGACAGGTTATTCACCAATCTGATTACAGGGGAAGGCCAGTTCAGGCCCCTTCTCCACTATTTCTAGGAGTCTTGTCTGGGGTCATCCTTATAGATTCCTGGGAATTTCCCTTAGCACCAGCTTTCTCACTAACACCATAGTGGCTTCCTCAATCAAGATATCTCTTTCATTGCTCTCCCACTTTGCCTCTCCCCCAACTCGCCCCTCCTGTTCCCTCATGTTCTCATGCCTCCTTCCCTCCCATCTACCACCTTTTGTTGCCCCCAGTTTACCGAGGTGGAAGAGATAATAATTTTATCACCCTACCATGACTTGTTTTACTTGGTAACGACAATATCCATTTCAGAACTATAGTTCATATATTGCCCTGGCTTGTGAGTACATCCTGGGTAATCATATGGTGATGTGGAATTCTCCTCTGTATGCTGTAAATATTATTGGTTAATAAAGGAATGCTTTGGACCTATAGCAGAGCAATAGGGGAACAGAGTTAGGTGGGAAAAACTAAACTGAATGCTGATAGAAAGAAGGACAGAGTAGGTAAGAAGCCATGTAGCCTCACTGGAAACAGACAGCAGAACTTTACTCAGTAAGCCACAGTCACATGATGCTACACAGACTAATAGAAATGGGTTAAATTAATATGCAAGAGTTAGCCAATAAGAGGCTAGAACTAATGGGCCAAGCAGTGATATAATTAATACAGTTTCTGTGTGATTATTTTGTTCTGGGTGGCAAGACAAGCAAGCGGCTCTTTCCTACCACACAGTTGTGATCTCCTCTGGGATAATGAATACTCTTAAGATTCTGCATCTATCTGTAGAGAATACCGTGTTACAGTGAGTGCTTTTAGAAAGGTCTGACCCTATGGAGCTCACTCCGTGTCTGATAGTCATGCTGCACTGGCAAACTAGCCCCACATATTGTACATCATGACTTGCATCTCTATGTTTTTCTTGAGGACACTGTTTAGAATCTAAGCACACAATAATCAGATCATTATAGATGACAAATACAAGCAGCCTTTGTACCCATATTGTGAAGGAAAAAGCTGATCATAGAGATGATATTCCCTATGAAGAAGGAAAATAATGCAATCAAGAAAGAGGATCAAAAAGAAAAACACAAGATCTCCTGAGTAAATTGAGACCATGGGGACCTTTGGAGAGAGTTGAAGGGGAGGGGAGAGGCAGGGAGGGGAGCAGAGAAAAATGTAGAGCTCAGCAAAAATCAATAAAAAATAAACAAAAATCATAATGATTAAAATGGTTCTAAGGCGCTGAAAGAATTCTGGCATCCAAGAGCTCAGTAAACAAACAAAACCCTTTTGTGCTTCAATCTCAGTCTCCCACCCTCCACCCCCACACACATATGGGCTCTGGTTTATACTTAGAGCACTGTTTTCATATATGAAATTTTGTATTCAGTCAACCTAGAAATGCTCAGGTCAGACAGCCTAACATTATGATCTTTGATAGCTCAACATTGTTTTTGAATGACATGCTAATTACCTTAAAGCCACATGTGGATTGGGAAACGAACATTGACTTGACTAATAGCAACTGCAGTAACCTCTGAAAAGGAGATCCACATACCAAACCCAATTCCAGACTACAGGACAACTGACCTGCAGATGGACACTTCCATTCCCAAAGTTTCCCCACTTCTATCCTATAAAACCGGTGGACCCCCATACCATGTGCATACAGTCTCAGTTCCTTCGAGAGATGGTAGTCCTTCAGTTGTTCTGATCAAAAGGACAATTCTGCTTTTGGAGATGACTGTCTGTTTCCTTTTATTTCCAAGTTGCCTCTATCAATCATGACATACTGAATGCCTTTTATGTGATAATGTGTTTTAAAATTACAAATGATTCTTTTGGGAGGGTGTGTGTGATGCAGAATGCATAAACACATTATTTCTTCTTTCCGTCATGATTAGATTTTTTTTCTTCTTAAATCTTTAATAAATTATTCACCTCAGTACTAAAATTAACTTCTTTTGTCATTGAAGTTTGAGGTAACACCCATCAAAGCAAACGGAAACTTACTCTAGGCACTCATTCAAATCTGGCTACAGCTTTGTGACTTGTTTTGGACAAATAGATATAAGGTGGGAGATGTGACCAATTGCTTAGAAATCACTTACGGGTTGACTTTGGTCTGTTTTGTGTGTTAATGTTGTCAGAGAGTCATTCCTAGCTAGTTGTCTCTCCCAGGAAAAGGTTGGACACAAGAAACAGCACTGTTCTGAGTTCAGCCTAGAGCAGGTCACACATGTGGGGGGATGACTATGTTCTTATCAATGCGCTTATCGGTGAAGGCTGCCAAGACTTCATAGTCACTTTGTGACATTAACCTTGGTACCTGACAGACATTTGGAAGACAGACTTGTCAAGAATTTAAAGCAACGGTAGTACATGGTGCTAATAGGGTATTGTACTTCCCTGTGCATTATTGATTTTGTTCAGAGGGCAGTTATTATCCACTTCCTCCCTCCACTTCCATACCCAGATGCTCAGGACTATAGCGCTCTGACAGCATTAAATTGCACTAACAGTATTCTGCTCTACTGAGGTGCGTGTTTGGGTTTAGCCAGTGGTGTGATGGGAGAGGACAGGAGGAAAGAGAAGAAGCCACTGCAGGCCTGACAGTGCTGTTTCTTTTTAACTCTAACTCTTGGCAGGTGGCCCTCTGTGCATGCACTCTTTGCTTTTGCTGGATTGATAACATTTTCTTTCTTTTTACGCCATTGGACAGGGATAAACATAAGATGGGTTTATATATGGTATGGTGGATGTATGTTTGTGTGATAATTTTTAAGGAACATACACACATATGTATCATGATCTCAGTTTTATTCTATGAATCCTTTGTATAATTCAACATATAGTACTTTTGTTGCAAAGATTAATTGCAATTTCTTTTGTGTAGGTGTTGCCTGTTTTCTGTCTGGACCATCTTCATACATCCTTCAAGTCATATTCTAGTTCAATTAAAAGTTTCATAGAAGACCACTAAAGTAATTACTAGAAAAATATTTAACAGTGATTTGTTTCTGTGCTTAACTATATATCATTATTTATTTGCCAAATCATAGTGTTACAAATAATTCTACCTGGAATTTCATAATAGAGATTAGTTTGACCTTAATCAGTGAGATCAGCAGTATAAGCATTTTCCTACATAGGTAAGTGCAATTAAGAAATGACATTTGTTTTTTAATTACTATTACTCTCGTGATTTGATGTAGACATGAGGTAAATGGGCCTTGGTTACATAATTTAGTTTAAATTTTTATTACATTTATTTATATTATGTGTTTATGTATCCACATGTTATGGAACTTGTGTGGAAAGCAGTGGACAAATCGTGGGAACTGGTTTTCTCCTTTAACCATATGGATCATGGGAATTAAACTTTAATCATCAGGTTTGGTGGCAAGCTCCATTACCTGCTCAGTCACATTGGTAACCTGCCATGAAGTTTTAAACTCATATCATACAATTTGCCATCTTAATCCTTTGAAGGTGAGCATTGTTCCTGTGTTATGCATATTTAAATTGTTGTGAAGCAGACTTCCACATCTTTTTTATCTCCCAGAACTGAAGATTGGTCTCTATTAAGAAGAAAAATAACTTTCCCTTTTCCTCATTTGTAACCCAAACTCTACTTTCTGTTTCTCCTATTTGTTTGTTTGTTTGTTCATTTTAGATATATTAGAGCTAAGGGATGGGTTGGCAGTAAATACTTTCTTTGCAAACAGAAGGACCTAAGTACAGTTCTCAGAGCTTATGTGAAATAAACAGGCGTGTCAGTGTACGCCTGTTACTCTAGTGCTGAGTAGATGAAGATGTTCCATAGCTGCTCAAATAACCCTAGCCTGATTTGTGAGCCCCTGGAAAATGAGAACCCATATCTCAAATGAGGGGGATGGTGTTCCTGAGGATGTCACCCAATTGTTTTTTCTGATTTTAGCACATATGCTCACATAGGATGCTCGTGTACATGTATACTGAGACAAACATAAATATGTGCACACATGCATATATAGACCTAAACACAGACAGGTATACATGGAACCAAATTGTTTGGGTTTGCTATTACCATTCAACAATGCCTCTGTTTAAACAATTCTCTGACATTTTCTTGTGGCAATATTGCCAACACCTTTGTTTCACATTTGGACTGGGAATTAATGTAAAGTATTACATAAACATTTGCTTCTCATCAAACATCCACACACTCTGTATATTCTTATCAGCTGTGAATTTAGGCATGGAATATGAATCCTTTGGTCAGTGTAGTACAGGTGAAATTATTTGCTACTTTCTGGATAAAATGTTTAAATGTTGGTGCTCAAGCCATTGAATCTCCTTTCCAGGAAGAATGTTGACATGGTAGATTAACATGTTTCAAACGGCATGAATCATTGAGTCACTTTGAACAGGGCTACCTCACTACAGACTTCTTTTTAAAATTTATATCAGACTTTTCACGAATAAGTAGTAATTCTTTATCCTGCTAAATCATAGAAATTACAGGACTAAAAGTTGTTCAACTTGGCCCACTCTGCACTCAGAAGTATTAATCTCTTGGTTTGCCTCACGGAGTTTTGTAATTGTACTGACTTTGTTAAACAGATGATCTTATTTCAAACTTCAATGGCTATTATACTTGAAATAAATTAATGAAAGATGTACCCTACATGTTTTCTATTTCTAGTGATTCAATCTTATACAATTATGTGGATTTGACTCTATTCCATGAAGACTTTATTTATCATTGATCACAAAACGTACTTCTGTTTTCTTGTTCTCCTCCACGTCTTGATGCGACCTTCCATAACTCCACCTCCAAATTACGAATAAAAATTTTAACTGGGAGATGGATCAGTGGGTAAAGCGCTTACTGTACAAGTCTGATGCATGAGTTTTGATCACCAGAACCAACACAAGAGTTGGATGCATTATTGCAACCATCTGTGATCCAGGCATGCAGCAGTGAATAAGAGAAACAGAGTCTCAAACCAAGTTGAAGAATACCAACCCTCGAGGTCATCCTCTGACCACCACAAACATATGTTTGAATGCATATGCCTACACACACACACACACACACACACACACACACACACAGAGAGAGAGAGAGAGAGAGAGAGAGAGAGAGAGAGAGAGTCCAAAGGCGAGTTGATCATTTTGGAAGAGTGAATTGAAAGACTCTAGGAACAAGAGTGGGTGGAAGACTACAAACAGTGTTTTGTGGGTATAAGATGGCAGTTACTCATATAAAATCACCGTAGTTGTGACAACACATTCAAGATATGTTCAAGATCAAGCCATTCCAAATCCCATCATGGATAGGGGAATTAGTAAGTAGTCCCAACACGAACTGAGGTGTTATTGGAAATTAATGGCTTATGGGAGTCTCAGGGCTTGTTTTCTTGTAGGTTGACCACATTCTGTTGGTTGGTCAAACACCCAAGAATATATGATCAGCACAAACAGGACTTAGCACGCTTTTAGAAATGAGGTCACAAAGTTGGGTGCATAGGAAGGGGGAGTAGAAGCTGTGAGGAGTTGGGAAAGAGTGGGTGAATGTGACCGAAATATGTGTCTGATTTTTTTCAAAGAATTAGTAGAAATATTCTTAGACTTTCTTTTCTTAGACACCCTACAAAAGATCACAAGAACCTGAAGAGGCAATTGTACAGTACATTTTAAAACTTGTGTATTCTTCCGATTAGTGAGAAACAAGTAACCATCAGTTCATTTTTATAACTATTGTTAGATACTGATAAAGACAGTGGAGAGAATAACTCTTCATACATGCCTGTTGAAATGAACCCATAAACCCACCATCTCTTGCGGGGTGTTTGCCTCTTGAGGAAACAGAACTGCCTTACTTATATTTATGTTCTACCTAATGTCTTGCTCGTATTAGAAATTTCTTAAGCATTTATGTCTAGTTACCAAGTACGTAGGGCAAGATTAGAATTGCAGGAAGTTAGTATTTGGGCCATGAGACAGGATAAGTGAGCCAGTATATGGTTTTGGCTTTAACAAATTAAAACCGGAAAACATCAGCAACATTCCAGTGATTCATATATTCACTCTGTGTCATGTTCCTCTCACATTCTGTATTTATTCACACTTACTGGATAATAAGAACAGTAAACAAATATTTAGAGTCTCTAATTTCAGTTTTGCTTGCCTCTGAAAATTAACACAATGCATTTTAAGTGTCATTCAAATCAATACAAATTCAAGATGCATAATTATCCTTCATAAGATGCAATTAGTGATGAGTAAATACTAATTTATGTGTATATGTACTTATGTGTATATAATATATAAACACATTTATTTTTAAGATAAACTAATTATGCTTTAATGTTTTTCTTATTGGGAAATTATACTGCACCTTTGGTATTTGGGGTGATTTGCAAATTATTATGATTTATTGCTAGCACAGCTGGAATTTATTTGGTCATATTTTTCTCATGTAACAGGAGTTATTTTCCCATTAATTTATCTACTGAATGGCCATTGCTCTGTTGACATAAACATCATAATTAACTATTCAATACATCTCCTTTATCTAGAATCAATTAATTACAGCGTTTGGTGATGTGTCTTACTCCTCTATAGGGCACGTTTCCTGACAGATGAACACCTGTTACAAAACCATAGATTTCTAGTTTTTTCTCTGTTCTCTACTTACAAAAAGCTTTTATGTCATGTTTTTATGTGAATATTAAGAATCTGAATACACAACATTGCACCACTCTGAGGACCCCCTATGGCCAATAACTCAATTAGATGTAATCTATTCCCGGTACTGGAAGCTTCATGTGTTGACAAGAGATATCCATGGGAACCCTGAAATAACCCAGGCTACACATGATTTTGTTTCTTTGGTCACTCTCTTCTTCTTCAATTTTCCCTTGAGTGGTGCTGGATCCACCTTTTTCTGCTTTTTCTCCCTGAGGTAGCTAATGGGTTGTTTGTCACAGGGTTTTAAGCCTGTGCACATCTCATCAACATCATCATGCCCTTTTCTGATCCTTTTCTACTTTCCTTGAGCCTAGTATCCCATGGGTAACTAGGGAGTACTTCCTAAATAGGTAATTAAATGGTTTTAAATAAGGTACTTTAACTAAATAACAGTTAAAATGCAGGAAAGTTCAAATTTTCAAATTTTAGTTTAAAAAATAACTGTTTTGTATACATACTCTTAAAATTCAAGTGAATTTATGATATAAAAGTTTTATGTAAGTAGAGGATAGAGAAAATCCCACGATCTTTGTTTTAGCATGCAGAGCCCCTTCTAGTCCCAAGAGTTGTGTAGTGTGGGCCTTGGTGTCAGTTTGTGGAGAACAACCTATACACCTATAGAACTCAATGAACAAGGGAGGTAGGGCTGACGCTTATTTAGAGCCCCACCCCCATGCGGCAGTGTTCTTGGTATCAGAATGTATTCTTCATACAACCAATGAAGAAACATAACATAAAACAGCAGCACAGCTACAGAATCTTTGATTTACATTGGTGTCCTGTCTTCATGATATACTAGTGTAATGGTGGCACAAAACTTAAGAGAGTAACCAATCAGTATTGATTTGACCTAAATCTCTTTCCACGAGATGTAACTCATACTCGAATGACCAAGAACCTGAGACTAGATAGCCCATATTCATGAGAATACCAAATACTCCTATTCTACTAAAATGTATAGCAATAAACTGACTCCTAATGACATTCTGCTATGCTCATAAATCAAGGCCTTGCTCAGACATCATCAGAGAAACTTCCTCCTCTAGCTGATGGGAAAAATACAGAGACCCATATCTAGACATAAAGACATACAGAGAGTGAGAGACCTTGGAAAACTCAGCCCTAACCGGGATGTCACCATCAAATCCTTCCCCTTTGGACTTAAGGAAACCTTTGGAAGAGGAGGCAGAAAGAGTGTAAGAGCCTGAGGGGATGGAGAAAGCAAGAACTCAGTACCATCTGAATGAACCAGGAATGATGCACATATGAACTTATGGAGACTGAGGCAGAATGTACAGGGCCTACATGAGTCTGGTTCAGATAGAGTCCTAAAGCTGAAAAGAGAAGACAACACATGCCCCATCTCTGTAGCTCAGAAGCTATCTTTAATTGCTAACTACTTGCAAATGAAAATTGAGTTTTCTTCAAGGAAATCTCAGGGTGGGGGGAGGAACTAACCTGAAGGATATGTTGTACTCCTAGCAGAAGATGTTCAACAGAAAACCTGCTCAATAGCATATTTGGAGTTTCCTTGTCTCATGTCATGTCAGACCATTTCCTTTTCTTTTTTAATTTTTAAGTTTTTTAGTTAGTTAGTTTGTTTGTTGGTTTTTTTTTTTGAGACAGGGTTTCTCTGTAGCTTTGGACTCTCTCCTGGAACTAGGTTGGCCTCAAACTCACAGAGATCTGCCTGCCTCTACCTCCCAAATGCTGGAATAAAAGGTGTACATCACCACTGCCCAGCCTAATGTTTAATTTTTATATTTCTAAAAGTTTCTTTTTTTTTTTAATCAGACAGGTCCTTTGTGTCTATATTGTGGTGTCTAGTTTTGTGTTTTTATGGGATTTCTGAGTGTGTGAATGAGGGGGTCTCTGCATCTATATATGTTCATGACTTTTCTTGAGTTCTTTTCCTTCTGATAGTTTTGTGTTATTTATAAGTGTTTGTTTTTTTTATATTATTGTATTTTATTACTATCCCTTAGAAGCCTGTTGGTTTTCTAATGAGAGACAAAAGAAATAGGAAGAATCTGATGGGAGGGGAAGTAGGTAGGAACTTGGAGGAGTAGAAAAAGAGGAAAGAAATTATTTTCAATTGAAGACTAAAAAGTAATACAAAATATGTCACTGACTAGACAGGACAAAGACTCATATAGCACAACAAAGAGAAAATAAAATGGAATTTGAAATCATCAAGATATGTGATTGACATATATCTAGATTATCATTCCCATGCTTTAGGATTCATGGAAGAAAGACAATAAATAAACTGCAGATTGCAGGGACTGGGCTACAAAGGTATCATAAATAAATCTAAGTTAGCACCTAGTGATGCACTCTCAGCAATGAGTTGTAGCATCAGAGAACTTGTCCCACCCAGTTTTATGATTAGGAGGTAGACTCACATAGGAAGGTAGCGGTAGTTATTTTAGTTAGGGTTTCTAGTACTGTGATAAAACACCAAGACCAAAAGCAATTTAGAGAGGAAAGCATTTATGTTTATAACCATCAGGCCACACTCCATAACTAAAGGAATTCAGGGCAGGAACTCAAGGCAAAACCTTGGAGGCAGGAACTAAAGCAGAGGCCATGGAGAAATGTTGCCTACTGGCTTGCTCCTTAGGACTTGCTCAACTTGTTTTGCTACACAAGCTAGGATAACCTGTCCTCAGGTGGTACTACCAACAGTGTGCTTGGCCCTCCCATGTCAATCAGTTAAGAAAATGCCCAATAGACTTGTCTAGAAGTCAATCTTATGGACAAATTTTCTCAATTGAGAGTCACTCCTCCCCAATACCTTTTGAAGCTTATGTCAAGTTTCAAAACAAACCAACAAACACTGGTTTGTTGAAATCCATACTGAAAACAGTAGTGGATTTTCCCTCAATACCCTAACCTTTATTAATTGGTGGCTGACTTCTAGCTGAAGGCCTTTATTTTCTGCGTTTCCATGTACTAATATTCTTGGTGAGTATCTTAGTAAGGATTTCTATTGTTATGAAGAGACTTAATGACCGTAGAAGCTCTTATAAAGGAAAACATTTAATTGGGACTGGGTTACAGGTTCGGAGATTTAGTTCATTGTCATCATGACAGTAAGCATGGTGGAATACAGGCAGGCATGGTGCTGGAGAAGGAGCACCTATTTATTCTATATCTGTCTATGCTTTTATTGCCCTCAATAAATCATCTTCAACGTTTCTCCAGGGTTTAGAGCAGCCATATCTTCATGTTGTGGTTCTCATCCACTGGGCATAACAGAAGAAAGAAGGAACAACGATGTACATGTACTCCTAATCCAAGGGACAATTAAAAATTGTTAGAAACTGTAGAAAGATATGTGAATGTCTGACAGTGATTCCTCCCCCACTCTTTTTTTTCTGTTTTGCTGCTATGAGTTAACACTTGCTTCAGCCATATGCTCCCACTACCATGATATTCTGCCTTATCTCAAAGCTCAAATCAGTGAACCAGATGACCTGGGCCTGAAACTCCCGTAACCATGAACTTAAAGAAATCTTCTCTCATTTTTAGTCACTATCTCAGGTATTTTGTCACAGTGACAAAAGGTAGCTAACTTATCGTCCTTCTTAAGTTTTCTGAAGATAACTACAGGCAGGTCTCTGGGAAATATATATATTTCAAATGACATATGGCTATACTTTCATTTTCCCATTTGTGACTGGAACAAAGAAAAATTTTTAAATATGATCAATGCCACTTCTTTTGGATATATTTTTGGAATGTTCCCAGCTCAATATAATCCTAGGGGGATATAAATCATGAAACACATCATTTTTTAAAAATGAGAATAATGATAGTATGTTGGTAACTCTCTCCTTCAAACATTGAAGTCTAGTTTGAAACTCTTGCTTCTGCAGTGTCTCTCTGATGGAAATATCTTGCCCACTCACTGTGATGTGTGTCAAGCTAGGAACCAGACATCAATAAATGTGACCCTGGAGATATAAATTTAAAATTTACTTTGCCATATAAATACAAGACAACTTCACAAAGCCACTGAGCCTTTTGTGCATGAAGATTGGTCCACATACCTGTAATCTGTGACTAAGAGCATATTCCACAAAGGAGACGTTTTAAAGGGAACATTTACTTGTTTGATGCTTGTGGCAGTCCATTTGTGAATGATCTCCTTGCTGTTGGTCCAATGCAAAAGATCATACAGTAAGGGACAGGAGGTATTGTACATTATACATGTGTTTTAATCTTTTCATTGCTTTTAAGTGTGTGTGTGTGTGTGTGTGTGTGTGTGTGTGTGTGTGTGTGTGTGTGTGGTGTAGGAGGTTCTTCTGTTCGTGTCTTGCTTTCATTGGTTAATGAATAAAGAAACTGTTTTGGGCCTGAAAGGACAGAACTTACGTAGGTGGAGAAGACAGGACTGAATGCTGGGAAGTAGGGCAGAATGAGAGATGCCATGGATCTCTTGCCTGAGAGATAGAGTCTTGCTGGTAAGCCACAGTCACAGGGTCATACAGATTAATAGAAATGGGTTAAATTAAGATGCAAGAGTTAGCCAATAAGAAGTTAGAGCTAATGGCCAAGCAGTATTTTAATGAATACAGTTTTTGTGTAGTTATTTCGGGTGTAAGCTAGCCAGGCAGCAGAGACAAACAAGGGGCCCCACTCCTTGTAATGTGTGTGTGTGTGTGTGTGTGTGTGTGTGTGTGTTGCTTTGAAGTCATATATTAACAACAAGCATCTTCCTCAACTGATCTTCATCTTATCTTTGTAGGCAAGTTATCTTATTGCTGTACCTAATATTCATTCACTTGCTAGACTGGCTTTCCAGAAAGTTTCAGGAATTCCTGTCTCTGCCTCTTCTCCCTAATAGGGCTACTGATGTGTAAGACCATACCTTACTTTCCTACAGAGGAGCTCGAGATCCTTTTGATGGTCCTTGTGTGTACATGGTAGGCACCTTGTTAAGTGATCCAACTTCCAAACCACTCTCCCTCTTCTTATATAGCTACTGCTATTCAAATATGGAGACTGCTCTGATACCTTTTCTTACTACTTCTCAAAATTATTCTAACTGCCACAGTCAGGTCAGCTTTCTTTCTATCTGAAAGTAAGGATTAAGTTGACCTTGCAAATTTCAGAAGAGATGAGTGACATTCAAACTATATAAGCCCAGAATAAGGTACACAAATTCAAACATGATTGACAGACAATGTTGGGAATGCTTTCTGTGGCTGCTTGTAGGCAGAGGGCCCTAGCTTTCTTATGGAAGTAATGGTTGTGAGGGTAGAAGAAGCCTAAAACAGATTATCATCATCTTTACTCTCAGAGGGAGAGAGAGAGAGAGAGAGAGAGAGAGAGAGAGAACAAGAAGGCACAGGAAATGCCAACCAGAACCAAGTGGGAAAGACAGAAAATGCTGTTGACAGTTTGAAGCCCTGTATCCAGTTTTGCCTGGTCAGATTAAGTCCTCTGGGATTTTCTGATTATGTAATCATCCGAGTTCATTTTTATATAAGTGAATTTTAAATTTGAATTTCTGTCATTTGCAGGCAAAACAATTCTCATCCTAACGAATAAAGAATGTCTTAGAATAGGAAATTTATATTTTTGCATTCTGAGAACAGAAAGTCTAGAAAATCTTTGGGGACCTACATAAGGATGATTAGAGTTACTTTAAATAGAGGGTCTGCATAAGAAGAACCCAAAATTTCCTTGGGAAACAAAACAAGAAAAGAGAGCAATGAACAATGGGAGGAGTGATCCAGGCCAAAGACCACAGAAACACCATCAGCTAGGATGAACCAGGACATTGTACTTTTTAACACACAGAATTCTATAGTCTTTTTAAAAATCCAATTATTTTTTTCATAGAAGGGAAGGGTGATGACAATTTCTTGGATGTTAAGTTCAAACCAGGACATTGTACTATTAACACACGGGATTCTGTACTCTTTTAAGAAATCCAATCTTTTATTTTTCATAGAGGGGAAGGGTGACAACAATCTCTTGAATTTTAAACTCAATCCTACTCCAATATCTCTATCCTTTACACCATTGGCAGCTACCTCTAAGAAAAATATTTGGCCATTCTAGCTAAAATGTAAAATGTTTTTCACAACCCGTTAACTTGTTTAATATGATATGTTTTCTCTGACTTTAAAACACTCTACATATTTAGTTACAGTATAGTTACTTAAAACTGACATCCTGTAAGGAAGTGAAGATATCAGCAAGGAATAACTCAGCCTCTCAGGGCTCTTTTCTTCCATGGAAAGACTAATTAAGAGGTAGACAGTGTGTACATTTGTATTTTGTGTCTTTCTCAAAAAGTTCCATGATAAATGTGGGGTCCTCAGTTTATGATGTTATTAGAAACTAGTGGAATATTTCTGGTAGGCTTCGTAGAAAGAAGATAGATCATGAACACATGCCTTCAAGGAGTCACTGGGAGGCTCTCCCTTACAATCCCTTTGCTTTCTGACTGCCAAGAGGTGGACATCTTTGTTCGATCACACCTTCCTACTGTGATATCCTGCCTTGCCGTGGGTCTGAAAACAGAAACTCCAACAGATCATAGGTTGAGAGTTTTGAAAGTGTGAGTCAAAACAATCAGGCAAATATGTAGTCAGACTACTTATTGATGGTATAAAACTCTAGACATAAAGAATTTAAGGAAGGAAAGACGTTTTCACTTACAGTTTTACAGGTTTCTGTTTATAATTCTCGACTCTGTTGACTCTGAGCCTGCAATGGAGCAGAATATCATAGTAGTGAAATACACAGCAGAAGCCACTAAGCTCATGGTAGACATCAGAGAAAAACAAAATCAGGAAGAAGTCAGGGCAGTAGATATTCCCCTAGGACGTTTTCCAATGACCTATTTCCTCCAAGTCATTCCCATATTCTTTCTTTTACCACCTCTATTCAAATTATGAATCTATGGCTATATTTAACATGCATTATGCCAGAGTCGTCATGATGTAATCGTGTGGAGACATCTTCACAGACATTTTCAGAAGCATGTTTTACTTATCTCCTAGGATGTTGTCACTATGACTTCATGATTTATCATCACAAAAGTAGTATTACTGTAGCCATGAGCTGAGAATATACATACTTTTGGCTTGCAAGGCAAAATCCATATGGTTCTAACCATAAATGTCCATGAGAGGCATCAGGACTTAGGAGCCAGAAATGGCTGGAGAAAGGCATAAAGCTTAACTTGCCTGTTGCTCTATCATTTCTTGTTAATGTAATGATTATTCACAACAGTTCACAAATTTAAGAAAATTTTGTAGGAAACACCTACTCATCTTTATATCGGTTTAGCAGTCATTTGTCACTTCTTTCCATGATAAGTTAAATGTATTAATTCACTGATACCGCACCATCAAGCAATCCTCCGAAACGTGAATAATGAATCACGAATTATGAAAAATATTAACAAAGCCTCCACAACGCAGAAAGAAAAAGAAGAGTATAGAGAAACATAAGGTAGGGAGACGCTCATTATGGAAAGAGAATGCCCACATATCTCCAAAATTAATATGTAAAAATTCCAATCCCCAAGATGATGGTGTCAGGAGTTGTAGTCTTTCTAGGTCATTAGATCATAAGGGCAGAACCACTGTCAATAGGAAATATCCATAGAGAGTTATTTTGCAGACTGTCATTTAATGTATATCCCAGTTCCTGGAATACAGAAGGTGTGTGGTAAATGAACAGGTGTAGGCTGTGTGAATGAGTATGTGTGATGTTCAAAGTCATGGAGGATCAATCAGGCTTTAAATTGGAAGTGTCTAACTGCTCTAAGAATAGGGAGTAATGCTTGTGAAATGACTCCTGAAATCTGATATGGAAAGGAATGGGACAAAAGGACAAGTAGGGACAGAGATTTCTAACAACTTTCTGTAACTTGGATTCAAGTGACAGCATGTGAATGACATTCTAAGTATTAGTTGGCATTTGAGCACATGAGATAGTTAAAAGCCACTAAGTTTAACACTGAGATGTCTTTATTTATGAGCCCCTTTTGCTCATTGCTGTTATGTTGTGGTATAGAACAACAACCCAATACTATCCTTTAAACATGGCAGCACAAAGGACAAGATGAGACATAATTAATAGTGTCACCTCATGTATTGACCGGACTGTTGCTCATACAGCACAGTTTTTTTGTTTTGTTTTGTTTTGTTTTGTTTTAGTGTCAAATACTGGTTCCTTCACTTATAAGTTTTACATCTGCAAGAAACCCAAAATCTCAATTTCTTCACCAGTAATGTAATAATAGTTACACCTATTTGATAGGTTGATGGCTGTCCTAGATAGCACTCATAACATTTTAAAGGAATGGAAAAAACTAGGTTTTTTTTTTAAAGATGCATTGAAAGCATGTCTAGTTTCGCAGAATACCTTTTCTTTTGATTTTTTCCTAGTCATTTTTTTTTTGTTTGTGGACCAAAAATATACCCAACCAACCAATCAATGGAGGAACAACAACAAACACAACCTCATGAAAATCACAGATGATTTTGAGAAGAGGCCATTGGGTAATAATTATCGCTAGATACAGAGACTGTTTGACCTAGGGGAGAAAAACAGTGGCTTGATAGTAGAACTGCCCAGGACCCTTAGGAAGGAGAGTTAGAAAGGCTAATATTAAATTTCAAGTTTAACATGGTATAAGAGAACAGGAAAAAAGAATAGAAAATGGAAAGATGGCCAAATAATTCCCAGAGAAAGGAAATGCACTGAAGGGTGTACCATGCTCACTGTCCTACTCCTGCCTTTTATCCCATAAAGGAGAGGTTCATACTCTGGGATGCTCTGATTTAAGCAAATGATTCTGGCTTGAAACTGGTTGCTTAATGGATGGGAAGAAAGGATGAATGGACATGGGAGTTTCTTACAACTTTCTACAACTTTGAGCTGAGAATCTGACTTTGTCTAGAGTTCTAAAAGATATCTGGTGTTTGAATACACGTAACAAAGCCACCATGCACAGCACCCATGTTCCATAACTGAGTTTCTTTGCATGTTGGTACCATCTTATAGCAGAGAATAAAAGCCCAATGCTGTCCCACAATCCTGGCAGCCAGAAGAAAAGAACGCTTAGGTAAGTATCATTCAGATAACTGCATGGAAGTTTTGTGTCATAGTACAAGGTCAGTAAAACGTCATTTTTGTAACCATTAGTTTGGAAACAGTACCTTAAGAAGCATAAAGCTAGCTTATGGACTGTATAGGTTCCCAGATGCTTAATCTATTTTAATTTGCCAGTGTTCATTGCTAATCTGTTAAGAGGAAAGAGGAAATGCTAGGCAGAAGAAAAAGACAGGGATGTATGAGACAGAAAAAATTTATCTCAGTATGGCCAGTCTAGTGAGAGAGAGAAAAACCCAGCCACAGTAATAATTTGTGAATACTCTGTTGAGTGACATGATTTTCTTCCCACTTGCTCATTTTAGTTATAAAAAACACAAGAACAAAACTAAATCTTTGGTCTTACTTTAGTTGCATTTCCTTTTTGTCTATCGAATGACACAAGGATTTTGTTCAATGACTGAACTGAATGGCAAACTAGGGGGTAACTTAGTCTAATAGCTGGCCCTGTGTTTGTCTAAAGAGTAGCTCAGTTTAGTACCGGAGTCTATGTTTCAAGAGCAGTCATTAGAGCACCTAATTTCAACCTGAATCCCTAGTCCATTACTACAATCAAGACAAAGTTAGGAGCTTTTGCTTTCCTAAATTCTTTTATAGAAAAGGTATATGTATTTGTGTGTGTGTGTGTGTGTGTGTGTGTATGTGTGTGTGTGCGTGTGCTCATGATGCATGTAGAAGTCAGCGGACAAACTTTCAGGAATTAGTTCTCATCTTCCATCTTGTTTCTTCCATACTATTATATACTGTAAGTTAGCTGGCCTACAGGCTTCAGGGAAGATTTCTAATCTCTTTCTCTTACTTCACATTAGGAAAATATGAATTATAGATGCATTACAACCACATCTATCATTTTATCTGTAATGTATATTGCAGGGTCCTAACTCTGATCTCCAGGTTTTCTCATCAGAAGCTTTTATCCAATGAGTTTTTGTCTCAGCCATTAAATACATAAAATTCTTAGTGTGTGATGCTAGTGGAGGAAATCTTAGCTCTCATCATATTCATTCCTTCACTGTCATGTTTAATGCTTTAATTTCATAGCAGGTATTTAATAAAATAAGTAGGCTTGGATATGACTGTCACACAGTTGCACAGAATGCACAATATGTAACTCTCCAGTGATTTACAATAGATTATGATGTGAATAAGTCCCCTAAAGAATCTCCACAACCATAGATGACTTTGAGTTAGACCTAGGAGCATTTCATTGTATCCTCCTCGATAAAGCAACTGCTCCAAAGAAATCTGAGAATCCAAACTAACGTGTAACCGTTGAGAAAGTATAGAATTTAAAGAATTAAAGGTACATTATGTCTCTAAAACACAATATTTCATTTTAAAACAAATTACTTAGGATGGATATCCTATTATCTAGTAAAAACTTGAGTGTGAGCCCTCATTTCAAAACTTTTCTGCCTTTACTTAGCAAGAGATTGTAACATAGCAGAGAAGGAAGCTGGGGACAGTAAAGTAGAATGCTGTTGAGACATTTAAGGAACATAGAAACAAAGGGAAATGAATTCAGGGAATACCTCAAAGAGGAATGAGTGTCAGAATCTTAATGAAATATATATAAATGCAATGGTTGGTTTATGTAACATGCCCTGGTGAGTCATCTCATGTGGTTTGTGAAGTCTCAAAAAGAGTAACTGATGATGTTCTTTTTTAGATAAGAACACTGGGAGAAGTAACATTTTCATGTGTTTCCTGACACCTCTTGGAGTTCATTTCAAAAGTGGTGTCACAGGTAGCAACACCAATAAATCTCAGTCCCATCATAGCTACAGCGCTACAATCTGCTCTACCTGGCTTGGAGAAGTTTTGAAACGTGGCCAGCAGCAGCAGAGCTGTCTCAACACAACTCACTGTGAGGTTTACGGTTGTCAGGCAGGGCCAAGGTCACAATCATCGGTAGGGATAACAAAACACTACTGTGATTATTTTTCTTCGTTGCTTTGCTTCTTTTTCTCCATAGACTATGACTATGTTGAAAATCACCTATGGCTAAGTGCCTGCCACATAGCAGAATTTCTCACTGAAAATTGTTAAGGAGGGAGTATAGTTGCTACTTTCATCCATCAACGGAGAATCTCAACTCCTGTTCCTATGGCTATTTGTTCATCCTTCTTATTCCCCAAGCCTATTAGTACTCTGTGTGGTTCATGAGGCTATTTTAGCCAAGATAGATGTTTGCACAGATTTCTCACTGTCCTGGCAAGTTCAAGAGTGGACAGTGCTATTATCCATCCTGGATCAAAACCAGGAGTTCCTCTTTACTTAGGCTTTAGGGCTAAATCTTCCTGTACATAGAAATGTATCATGTTGATGCTCCTGATGGGCAGGCTGCCTGGAGCTTCATTGAGTTATCAATGTTTCTACTTGATCTATTGACAGTAGAGGCTTGAAAGCAAACAGCTTTGCCAACTCCAAATAGCTAGTTTGAGGCCTGGCAAGCTCTTGCACAAAGCTAAGAGCTGGCATAGAACTTGAGGCTTGCAGTGAGTCTTTGCTGTTGCCTGTAGGAGGAAGGCACTTTATGAAAAAGGTTGTATTCTAAAACCGGGGCAGAAAATTAGACCTTGAATGCAATCCATTTGTTCAAGGAACTCGGATACATGCAACAAATAAGAGACTGGCATTTGAAAGAAAGAAAAAAATGGGGTTTAACTTTCACTTTATGAATCACTGCTGTCTTGATTATAATATTTCTGAATCTGTAAGAAAGATAAGGAAACAGCAATGTCACTTGATAGAAAAGGAGGTATGGGTTATTGCCATCAGAGTTATGGAAACCTAGCTACCACTCATTCATGGTACAGAATCTTGCCTACAAAAACTTAAGAGAAGACTCAGCTACAAACAGATTAGATTTCTTCATCAGTTAAAGGGTAATCATACCAGGGAGGTTTAGTGAGAGAATGAACTTGGTATTAATACAGCATCACAGAGACAGTTCTTATATTTAATAGTACAGGGGAGAAGGAAGAGTCATAATACATATAAACCAGTGAGTGAACAAAGTTAATACATGTGATAAACATTGAAGGCCTATTTTATGTTGATTAAAGTATCCTGGTGAGAAAGTAATGAAATAATAGTATGTTAATATTATATTAGCAATTATTAATATGAATTAATATTATCAATATATCATTAATAGTAATATTAGCAACATTAAATGTTAAATAAAAGGATTGTTTGCCATAGACCATAGTCAATTTTGGTCCTGAATTAAGTAATATGTATAATTCAATGTCACGGTTCACTAATGGCAGGAAAAGACCCATGCTATTAGAATTTTGATGTGAAATGCTCCCCATAGGATCCTGTGTTTGAATGCTTGATAGGAAGTATCTGGTGCTATTTTGGGGAGTTGTGGAACTTTTGGGGAGGTGTGGTCTTACTGAAGGAAGTGGCATTGGAGGGAAAATTTTTAAAGTTTGCAGCTATTCTTGGGTCTCTGTGTTTCTGCTTCCTGGTTCTTTAAATTGTCTATGGTTCTAGTAACACGATCCTACTTCCACAGAGCCCCATAAGGCCGCGACTTCCTGACTGTGATCAACTATGTTTGCTCAAATCATGAGACAAAATAAATACTTCTTCCTTTGATGCTGTGTACTGATTGTCAACTTGATGGGATCTAGAATTATTACCTATAAGACAAACTTCACTGAATGTCTGTGCTTCTAGCTCATATTGTCGAACTGGAAAGGCACTAAATATCCTAAACACGGATAACAAACAGTCTAAGGGCTAGGACTCTAGACTAAGTAAAGAGGAGAAACAATACTAAATCAACAATCATGTTTTTGTGAATGATTTTTGATGCAGTATGATTAGTTACCTCAATCTCCTGCCATCATGAGAGTTGCACTATGGTTGACTATACTCTTGATCTGTGAGTCCAAATAAGTCTTCCTTCCCTTAGTTTCTTTTGTTAAGCATTTTCTGACAGTAATAGAAAAGCAATACTTTCTTGTAAGTAGCTTTCAAAAGTATTCATCATAAGAACAGGAAAAGAAAAATATGATAGCTATTGTCAGTAAAATCAAAAGGTGATATAAGTAAGAATAACATGGCTAGGAGTACTTGAACTCAATGTTCAAGTGAGACAGGGTAAGCTCAAAGACAAGACTATCCTAGATCAAAGAGCCTTTATAAAAGATGGGGTTATGCATAGATTCATTAAACTAAGACACCAAGAAGCCCCAAGACTGATGAAGGAGGGACAGCATGCATGGGAAGAACCTCAAATTGTTTAACAGTGCAAGCTATGACTGGCTTCAGAGATCATATTTATAGATTTCATGTTAAAATAATGCATGTAGATGCTATGAAAGCTTATTCAGAGTTGAGGCTTCTGGTAAAGGTGGCCATGGAAAGAATAGAAAGTATATGGCTTGGTCAGATTTCTTACTGAGCTCTGTAGCTGTTGTCAGGGAGTCAAAGTGGATGCAGATAAATCTATTAAGATCTTTTTGCAGTTGTCCAGATGGTCTCTGAAAGTGGTTTGGACAACTATGTGGGCTGCATATGACTACAGAGCAACTTCTAATTGGAGAGATAACATGGAGATAGTATCAACTCATTATATAAATCTGACAAATATGTCTCCTAAGTCACAATGAAGATATTTGTATTTTTTTAATTTCCTTTATATTGGAGTATTAGGTATGCCTTATTAGACTGACACAGAAATAATCTTGTAAACTTTTTGTGAGCAGTGGGCACAGGAAAAGGAATTAGAAATAGACTTTCTTGGGTGCTGTTTGTGCTCTTCTCTCCTTGTGGTATGACACCAGCGATGTCCCAAGAAGGGACTGCTTTGCCAAGCTCTGTCTAAAGATGACTGAGATACTGAGCCTTAACTGACCAAGAATAAAATGAACAAGAGCTTAATTTTCTTTCTCAAGTGTACATCAACTGTTTGTTAAGATAACATATGGTTACCCATAAAATGAATCTCAGTGTGTTTCAAAGGAGCAGTAGCACACCAAGATTGTTCTTTTTTAAAAATGGCATTAAATTTCAAAGAAAAAAAAGTTAGTCAAATCATTTTAAGCTTAAGACTGTATTTTAAAATTAGACTAGTCACTAGAGGGGTTACCTAGGTGTCAAATGAAAATGCAAAATAATATATTTTTTAAGAAGGAAAAAATAAAAGGGAAGACAGAAAACGTAAAGTTTATGGAGAATAACTAACATAAATGTGAACATTAAATATGTTAGAGGAAAAAATTAAAAATAATGACCTATGTTTTCACTTAAGAACTTAGAACGATGCCAACTAAATTTTAAATAAGCAGAAAAATATTAAATAAAATATGTGTGCAAAACCAGCAAAACAAATAGTAGACAAAAATCACAAAAGCAAAAATTAACATTTAGAAATGTTTAATAAATTATTAAAAACAATAATATTACTTAAGAGAGTAAAATACAATTGGTATCAGTATATTATTGTAGGTTCTAAAAATATTAAGTAACAAGAGAAAATGTTATGCTGGCATATTCAGCAATACAGAGGAAATGAAAATAAAAATCCTTGGAAATCACAACTTGTTAAAACTGACATTAAAATAAAAACCAGGATAACTTATTCATCTAAGACACTAAACTCAAATTCCAAAATCTTTTCAAAAAGAAAATGTTAAAAGAATTTTCTTCTTAAGTTCTCATATGAGGGTGCCAAAGACCCTAAAATAGATAACCACCAAAAAAGATCTCAAAAAAGAAGGAAAATGAGATTACTTATGCAATATGATATAAAGCTAATGTCTCCCGAGCCATCTGGTATTGTCGAAAACACTTAGAGGGCTGGAGAGATAGCTCAGCGGTTAAGGGTACTTGTTGCACTTCTCCAAGACCCAGGTTTGGTTTTCAGCACTTACACAAGGATGGTAACCATCCATAATTTCAGTTCTAGGGATCCAACATTCTCTTTTGACTTATGTAGACACTATGTCTGAATATGTGGGCAAACTTTGATACACATAAAATAAAAAAAAAAACCTAAAAGTAATATTAAGTTAAAAGAGTAAAATAGAAAGGTGGAGTCTGAGTGTACATGTGAACATGCAAATATGTCATGGCAATTCAATGAGAGTGAAGGACATCATTAAGCAGCTGTCTGTAATGGACAAGGGCTAACTGGAGATGAAGGGGCAACTGGATCTCTGTAGGAGTGACACTCAAAGTCTAACTTGCATTCTATGAGATTAGTTCAGGCCATTCTTTTGTCCATTTCTATTTAGCTTGCTAGATTCATGCAAACTAGCAGGAACATTAAGTACTGTCTTTCCTATCTATGATGTGAGGCTTGGAGAAAGGGGAACTTAGTCCTTGTCACCAACTACTGTTGCCTCTCAAGGATCTTATAGGCAGAGTTTTCTGTCTAGACAACTGATGAGCTCTGTCCTGCTAGTCACTCATCAAATAATTACACAGAGACTTAATATTAAATATAAATGCTCAGTTGATAACTTAGGCTTGATTTTTTTAGCTGTCTCTTATGACTTAAATTAACCCATTTCTATTAATTAATGTACTCCCACAAGGCTTATTTACCTCATCTATGTACTTTCCATCCTGATCTTTTTGCATCTCATGATGTCTCCTCTTGACTCCCGAGACTCTGTCTCTCATCTTCACAGAGTTCTCTCTGTCTCTAAAATCCTGCCTAACCATTGGCCATCAACTTTTTATCAACAAAGAAAGCAACCCATCTTCATGGTGTACAGAAATATTATTCCACAGTGGTATCTGATACACAAAATATACTAAAATTTGAGCCATGGTTACTTGTGTACAGTGGTTTAGAAATTACCATAAATATTATTCAAGATCAATTTTTGAACTCTGGAATACTGGATTACTGAGTCATCTTGCCACAAGTAACATGAAACCAAGTGACATCACATTATATGTGCTAATTCCACATTTATTCATTGAGTAATTTGTATGAAGTGCAGCCCAATCTAGGCTTTAGGGATATAGCAGTAAATTACACTAGTCAAGTTCAAATTCCCCAGACTGGACTCTAACTCAGAGATTCTGCTGCCACTGCATCCCAAGTGCTGGAATTAAAGGTGTGCACCACTACCACCCAACTCGAGTTCAAATTCTTTTTCTGGAACTTTTCATGGGATGAAAGACCATTGGTGATGTAAGAGGAGTATTGCATTACATGGAATGGTAAATTCACACACGAAAGGTAAAAGCCTGTGAAATTGATAATTAGAGATTTTTATAATGTGTGATGGAACATTTGTTTGCCCTGGAGTAGAAACAATGATGCAATAATTCAAGGACAAAATTTTAAAACCTTATCGGAAAAATACAGTTTCTCTTTTAAAAATATCTGAATAAGGAGAGGGCAAGGACCAATGGGAGGATGAGGAAATGCTGACTTTAGGGAAAACAGGGTTGAGCAGAGGTTTTATTTTGAAATTTTAAGGATAGTAGGTATTTCAACATGATGTCTGCAGGATCAAGGGAAGAAGCCATCGGAGGAGGTTTGAAATATCCAACAGACAGAATAATTGATGGAGTGAAGCTTTAGAGGAGAAAAAAGTTGCAGGCATAGTTGGGGGTTTCAGTTTTAGGAAAAAAAAAGTCAATATCCTTCTTTTGGAGAGGCAAAAATAAAGTAAGGAAAAGTTTAAAGGAAACACACATACCAGAGGGAACAAGACCCACAAGGTCTGCTGCCTTTCTGAAGAAAGGTTTGCTGGTCAGAATGAGCAGACAGTGAAAGGAGAGGTGGTGACTGCATAGGGTGGAAAGAACTGGGAAATACATGCAAAGAATAGGAGGTGGCCAAGGTCTTGAGAAAGGATTTGAGAGGTCATGGTAACTGTATCAGAACAGAAGTCTCAATCTCCAGTGCATCTTGAGGGAAAGTCCCCTGGCTGAAAACAGACTGCCCAACCTGTCCCCATCCAGTCATGTGATGGCTTATCTAGAGTTTCCTTTGAAGTGTTTGTCTTAAAAGTATATATTTTTTGGAAAATAAGGCAATCTTGTTTATCACCATCTATTCCAGCCAACCTGTTATGCCAAACAGCAATGTGCAAAACCTTAGGTGCTTCCCTGATTTCTCTCTTTCAAATTGCTTATAGACAAATTTTTTTGCTCTGAAGGAAGGCAGGAGCAAATGATGTAGGATTCCCCTCTGTATTCTGTCAATTCCACTGGTAGATAAAGGATGGCTTTGGGCCTGTGAAGGGCAGAATATAGGTAGGCAGGGAAAATATAATCTGGGAAAAAGAAGGGCAGAGTCAGGAGAGAAGCCATGGAGCCTTTACCGGAGACAGACATGCTGAAACTTTGCTGGGAGGCCACAACCTCATGGTAATGCACAGATTAATGGAGATGTGTTAAATTAAGATGTAAGAGTTAGCAAATAAGCTAGAGCTAATGGGTCAAGTGATGAATTAAAAAATATAGTTTCTGTGTGATTACTTTGGGTCTACACTGCCAGGCGGCCGGCAAGCAAACAAGTGGCCTTTCAACAACAGACAAATTTAACTGTTAGGGAAAGTCCTGTAATTTAGCTTATTTATTTGTTTATTTATTTATTTCATAAGCCTTAATATCTCTCAACTGCTTTTTAAAAATGGTTTGACCAGTCACAATATTCATTGTCTCTACAAACCTCACCTTCTTTAAGAAATTTCAGTGTTGGAGCTGTGAGACGGTCCAGTAGTAAAGGTGCTTGCCTCCAAGCTTGACAGCTTGAGTTCAATCTTGGCACCACATATGGTAGCAGGGGAGAGAACTCTGGTGTAGGAGGGTCTTCTTTCTATGTGTTGCTTTCACTGGTTGAATAAAGAAAACTGCATTGGCCTTTTGATAGGGCAGCCCTTGGATGGGTGTAGTAGACAGAACAGAATTCTGGGAGGAAGAAGGCAGTGTGACAGATGCCATGGCTCTCTTCTCAGAGATGAACGCTGGCTAGACACATGCCGGTAAGCCACAGTCAAGTGGCGATACACATTAATGGAGATGGGTTAAACAAATATGTACGAGTTAGCCAATAAGAGGCCAGAACTAATGGGCCAGGCAGTGATTAAATGAATACAGTTTCTGTATAATTATTGCAGGGGCTAAGCTAGCTGGGTGGCCGGGAGCCAGGTGACAGGATGCGGCCCGGTGCTCCCACTTACAACAGAACTCACTTTCTCAAGTTTTCCTCTAACAACATGTTCACAGTGGCACCGGTGTGCATATTTTACACACACACACACACACACACACACACACACACACACACACACACACACACAGACACACACACACGTAAAGCAATTAAACAGGAAATTTCAAGATTGAAGTACTTTGACCTGTACTTCTAAGATGGTGAAGGAATCGGCATGAAAGTGCAAATGGAATGAAAAGAATTGTCTTTCATTCCTCTTTGCCTTGTTTCTTTGGAGCATGTGGGATTATGATTACAAAAGTCATTGTCTTGGTCTTTGTTTTGGCAATGAGCAGTGGTCCAAGTTCACTGGTTTGAGTTTGAATGTTTGCTGTGGTATGAAGTTTGTGTCATGTCTCTCAAATTCATGGTGAATCCTAGTCCTCCATGTAGTAATATTAACATGTACGTCTTTTAGAATGTGATTATATCAGAAAGACTTGGTCTTCATAAATGGAATTGATGCCATTATAAAAGAGGCTTGAAGCAGGAATGGTGTGCAGTGAATGAAATCTTGGCACAGAGGCTGAGGCAGGAACCCAATGAGCCTCAAATGAGGCAGGAACCCCATGAGCCTAAATGAGTTAAAGACTAGCTTGGAACTCACAGAAATCTGCCTGTCTCTGTCTCCCAAGTGCTGGGATTAAAGATATTCACTTTAATTTTTGGGATCCAGTCTGTTTGGATACTCACCTTCCTGGACCTGGAGGGAGGGGGAAGGAACTTGAACTTCCCACAGGGCAGGAAACCCTGACTGCTCTTAGGGATGGAGAGGGAGGAGGAGAGGGAGTGGGGGGAGTGGGAGGGTGTTGGGAGGAGGGGCGGAAATGGAAACTTTCATAATTTAATAACCTTTGAAAAAAACAGAATTATTTCTTTATTTTTTTCAGAATCACCCACAATAAACCTCTGTTGGTTACTTTTTAGCATATTGACACAAACCAGAGTCATTTGAGAGAGAGAAATCTCAGTTGAGAAATTGCCTCTATCAGATTCCTTAAGATTAGCTTGTGGGAATGTCTGGGAGGATATTTTCTTCATTGAAAGATTGATTTGGGAGTGCCTAACTCACTATGGGCAGGTGGCTGTGGACTGTATAAGAAGGCAAGCTGTGCAAACCATGGTGAGCAAGCCAGTCAGCCGTACTCTTCCATGGTCTCTGCTTCAGTTCTTGATTTACTTCCTTTAATGATGTACTGGGATAGGGAAATGTGAGAGTGATAAACACTTCCCCCCCCCAAATCATTTTTGATCACTGTTTTATCACAGCAACAAAAAAAATCAAACTAGTATTTAAAAAATAACCATGTAGTCTGGTTTTACGCAGACACAGATACAGATGTCATCCATCAAAGAAATGGCTCATTATCATTATGCTGTAAGTCCATTAGCAGAGACTTTCAGCTGGGTCTTGGTTAGTCCCCAGCTTCACAAGTAAATTGTCAAGGTATAGATAGTGCCTGCATGGGCATATATGACCTATATGGGATGGGAGACAAAAAAACAAAAACAAAGAAACCTTCTATAGTTCATCAGGAGCCCCAACCACTTTCACTGAGGCACAGATTATAGTAGCAGCATAGCAGGATTAGAATTCACAATGGATCTGGGACATCCGTACCCACAGTTACACAAAATTTGTCACTAAAATGCTATTAGAAAAGGACTCGCCACCTTCCCCAGCTATTCACTCCTTGTGGCTATTTTGCTTTCTCAGTACATTTAACTCCTTCTAATAAATATCAGAGGAAGGAGTAGAAAATTAGAAATTGAGTCCGCCTGTCTAAAATCACACCACCCGCTAATGATAAAGGGATAACTGAAATCTAAGTCTCTAAGTCCCCATGTGTCTAATTGCTCTGCTGGCACTCTACTACACCTTCACTTCAGCATGGGAGCAGAAGCCCTATCTCTCCTATTTGTCTCTAAGGTCTTGTTTGGTGCCTAGCATACGAGAGAGCTTTGGTGCCTGATGATAGGAGCTCCCAGCCAGAGAACATTCGTTACATGCCAAACTCTTTCAGCATAGGGTGACATTCAGGGCTCTAAGCAACATGGCATACTTTGCATTATGATCATTCTCATTTTCCCCATGGAGGAAGAAGGTGATAGAGAATGAGTTGTCACAGCCGAGCACCAACAAGCTGTTGGTCCAACCCCAGCTTGACTGAGCGAAGTCAGTGACTATAACTAGGAGAGAAGAGACCACATGCCTATTGGGAACTGATTGTTCTCCTAGAACAGAAAGGCATTTTCATTTAGATTTTTATTGGTGTCCTCACAATGTTTATTATGTCTTTTTTATTAAACAGAAAAAAATATAGATTTATTAAGGAAAGGTGAGAATAGAACTCCCTAGGAAATGAAGAGTTCCAAGGAAAACACACCCAGCACTCATTGCATCTTAATGTATTATTTGATATCACCTTTTTAAAGAACATTCATATTTTCTCATGTGTAGTAAACAAATGTAAAATTGTCTATCCTCTGTCCTCTGTACAGACAAGACTTTGGAAAAACATTTTTAAGAGGCAAGATTAGAAGTTTTGCGTACATTTTTCCTAAGGGATGTAAACAAAAGTCTACTAATTATACTTCTAATAAACCAAAAGAATAATCCCATCCAAGTCGAACTTACAGAATTCCAGAATTTATTTGGGGGGATTCTTACTGCAATACAGGTGAGGGGTTACTTATTAATGTGTAGGTGGCACTCCCTCTCCCCCAAAAAAGTTGCATCAGCAAAGATCCTGCTCCAGCATGGATGACAACTGTCTGGAAGCTGCACAGTGGAGTACCTACCCTGGTTAACTTGTCATATGCTTTAGTTTCTCTCAAGACCTCATGTAGCTAGGACAGAATTATATACAACTGGAAGATGAGTCACTTGAGGGAAGGAGTAGATGTACTCTTGGGTAGTATCTAACAACCCTCTCCAATCCTTCCTTCTTCAAGAAATATCAATAGATAAATCTTGCTGAAGGTTTCCTGTAAGTAACCATAGTTTTTCTTATAATGATAACAGGCCTATTATACCCAGAGAAAAATTTTCCACAATAGTCATTACCTAAAATAGTAATAGCTCATTTTTTTTATTCATGTCTCATGATAACCCAAAGGAACATCCAAAGTTCATGATTTTATTTTACTTTTAATTTTTAACCTAATTTTGCCTTTTAAATTTAAGATTATAATATAATATAATTACACAATTTCCTCTTTCCCCTTCCTTCCTCAAAACTCTTACATATAACCTATTTGTTCTCTTAAAAATTTATGGTCTCTTTTTTCTTAATTGTTGTTGAGATGTGTATGTGCATGTGTGCATTCCTAAAAACATAAATACAACTTGATCAGTCTATATAGTGTTACTTGTATGTATATGCTTTCCATTTTTCTAAACATCAGCATTCCTTACTTGCCCATAATTCTCTGTGTAGGGTGGAAATCCCAAGAGCTTTCTGTTATTCATTTCAATATGTCTAATGGTGTCATCTTTGTTCAGGTCTCCAAAGTCATAGACCATTTAACAAAAACTCCAACACCAGGCATTAGAAGCCCTTTCTTGAGTTGTTGATCTGGGTTGTTCAAGAGACTCTCAAAGCATTAGAGGCTATTTTTATTTCTCTTTATTACCCCATCTCCACCCCAGCAGAGGAAGCAGCTAAAGTCATTTTGCTGAAGATTTTATGAACTTCAGAGCTTCAGAGACAGGACCCAGAGGCCCCTGAGTCATAACTGACTAGAAAGTCCCTTCCTAAGGACTAACTAGTTGTATTATATATTGATCCCATTTTGATGCTTCCAAGACTGTCAATTTTTTTTTTGAATTAGTGAGTGGAGCTAGTAACTAGCTAGACAAAATTAACTATAGAGTTTTGGAGGATTTGGAAGAATGAAGAATGAGGACATATAGAGAGACAGGAGTAGGAAGGGGTATTAGAGAGGGTGTTAGAGAGGGTCTCAGTCTTATTGGATCAAGGTCAGAGAGGGGTGAGAGGTCATTAATCAATTCTCCACTGCTTCTCTGTTCAATCAGGTTCTTACACCAATATTTGACTCCCAAGTTTTTATTGATAAATAATAATTAGATAAGCTCTTCACCTGGCTTCCAACTTGGGGCACAAGATCACAAGGTAGTCACTGGAACCTTTGCCTGATTCAGGCTTTTTCTCCCTCCCTCCAAGACCTCTGAATTAGTCTGTGGTTTATTATTATTATTATTATTATTAGTGTGTGTGTGTGTGTGTGTGTGTGTGTGTGTGTGTGTGTGTGTGTGTGTGTGTATGGCTTCTCTACGACAGCCTCCAGCTGATGCTGAATTCTGGCCCCAAACTCCACATGTGCCTGGGTCCCAAATGTCACCAGAATTAGCCACCCACTGCCAGCCTCCTTTGCTTTCAGGAAACCATGTGCCCTTACTTTCTACCATACATTTTTCTGCATTTTCTCCTGTATCTGCTTTTCTGCATTTTAGGTCACAGGTTCCCTATCTCTGTGAGTTGTGAAATTCCCCTGGGCCCCTCCTAGGGCTGCTGTCATACCAGGTCAGTCGCCTTGACACCCACTTAGACTTTTTTTTCTTGTTGTTGCCACCACCCATCATACACTCTCAGTCTCCAGCTACATGCGAGCAGCAACAGCTGCCCTCAGCCAGGCATGCACCACCCATGTTCTCTGCCCAGTCATTTTGTGTAGCAACTGCCAGCCTCACACTTCACTCTTGTAATCAGCAGATATGGTTAGACACCTGGAAATTCTTAAAGGAAGTAATTAGTTTTTTTAAAAGGTTTTCCCCCACATTAAAAATGAGAAACAATAATATTAGAATGCAAGGAATTAGGTCTCTGTATAGTTCTAAAAAGGATGACTTGAAAATAGAGCTATTAAATTAAGGGATAATAAACTTGGCTGGGTTGACATACTGTCAATAATAATCATTATGAGTTTGGTGATTCATGTTTTATTCTTTAAAAAGTTGTTTAATATCAATGCCAAATATGAACAATTGAAGAATAAGATGCAATTCTTAAAAAGATGTACTAATGAAAATCAGAAAAGTATTCACACTGAGATAGATGGATTTAGAACAGAGCGTACTATAGTATTGCTTTCTGAAAATGAAGAGGAGTGGCCCAATATTATTAGAAAACCATCCTTAATGTATCTAGTTACTGTTCAACAATGACTAACAGATGACAGGCACCCCCATGGTTCTTCAGAAGTTAAGTAGAATCTTATAGACATGTTTTATTTGAAGAGAGTTAAGTAAGCAATAGTTTCATATGATATGCATTCACCTTTTGTGAAGTAGATGTTAAATTCAAGGTCTACTTGGAACAGAATTATTTCACAAGATGGGAAAGATTTAGTTACTTGAAAGCTGTTTTTTTGGTTACAGTGAAAAATGTGATGGAGAGAGAAAGCTCAGAACATTGAACAACAAAGTAGGGTTAGAGATATGGAAATTTCCAAAGAACAGTTTCTCGGTGAGTTCCAGGTCTCTGATTTGCAAAGATAGATAACATTTGATGATGACACCTCAGTTCTACGCCATGCCGCATATTTTCAGACAGGGTTGAAGAATCTGGAAAGAGGACTTGAGTTATTTACAAAAATTATACAAGGCCTCAAAGAATCCTTCACTGATTCTTTTGAAAAGATTGACTTCAGTGGTAAATAAATAATATCAGATTCAGAAGTCAGACAGATATTAAATGAATCTTTGGTTTTTAAAAATGTTAATTTAGGAAAGTTATTTCCTAACTTTCTGAGAAATCATCACGCTGATATCTAAAGGGTCTGTAGCAGCTTGCATTCCCACCAGTAATGCAGCATTGTTCTCCTTACTCCAACACCTCTCCAGCAAAAATTTACATCAATGTTGTTGATCTTTGCCATTCTTACAGGTGTAAGATGGAATTTCAGAGTTGTTTTGATTTGCATTTCTCTGATAGCTAAGAATGTTGAACATTTCCTTACATATCTTTCAGCCATTTTAGATTCCTTTGTTGAGAGTTCTCTGTTTAGGTCTGTACTCCATTTTTTATTGAATTATTTGTTCTTTTGATGATCATTTTCTTGAGTTTTTTGTATATTTTGAAGATCAGACCTCTGTCTGATGTGGGGTTAGAGAAGATCTTTTCCCATTCTGTAGGCTGGGATTTTGTCTTGTTGACCATGTCCTTTGATTTACAGAAGCTTTTCAGTTTCAGAAGGTTTTATTTATTAATTGTTTCTCTCTCAGTGTCTGTGCTGCAGGGGTTAAATTTGGAAGTGTTCTCCTGTGCCAATGTGTTCAATACTTCCCACTTTCTCTTCAATAGGGTTTGGTGACTGACTTTATGTTGAGGTCTTTGATCCATTTGGACCTGTAAGAATGGCAAAGATCAAAAACACTGATGACAATTAATGTTGGAGAGGTTGTGGGGAAAAGGGAACACTTATGCATTACTGGTGTGAATGCAGGCTGGTACAACCCCTTTGGATGTCAGTTTGGTGATTTCTCAAAAAATTAGGAAAAAAACCTTCTTCAAGACCCAATAATACCACTTTTGGGTATATATCCAAAGGATGCTCAATCATGCTGCAAGGACATGTGCTCAAATATGTCATAGTCAGAACCTGGAAACAGCCTAAATGCCCCTCAACCTAAGAATGGATAAGGAAAATGTGATACACTTACACAATAGAGTACTATACAGCAGAAAAAAATAACGACATCTTGAATTTTGCAGGGAAATAGATGGAGCTAGAAAACATTTTGAGTGAGGTAACCCAGACACAGAAAATCAATTATCACATGTACTCACTAATAAGTGGTGTTTAAACATAAAGCAAAGAAAATCAGCATACAAATCACAACCTCAAAGAACTTTGACAACAATGAGGACACTAAGAGAGACTTACATAGATCTAATCTACATGGGAAGTAGAAAAAGACAAAATCTCCTGAGTAAATTGGGAGCATGCGGACCTTTCTGGGAGGGTTGAAGGGAAGGGTAGAGGCAGGAGGGAAAGCAGAGAAAAATGTGGAGTTTAATAAAAATCAAAAAATAAAGATAAAAAAGTTAGAAAATGCTAATTCAGGATGTAAAAGGGTGATTAGGCCTTTAAAGAAAAGATCAACACCAGCAGATGAATGAATTAGAAACATAGATGATATTGAATTTCACACTTATGATTATACTTGAACAGAAGAAGAAATTTCTAGAAATTTTAAGAAAAAATAAGTGGTTAAATGTTTTAACTGTGGTAAATCAGGTCATGAAAAAAGGGATTGTAACTATGAAATTCTTAGAAAAAAATGGTTCTATAGATAATACAAATAGAAGGCCCAAGCCTTGTGGAATATACAGAAGGTGTGGCAAAGGGTTACATTAGACTAATGAATGCAGATCACTGTGGGGCAGGCAAGGTAACCCTTTGCCATGAAGAAATGCATTTGGAGGCCTTTTGCAGATCCCTGTGTCAAATTTGGATCAATCATTTCCTATCAATACTGGGGGAACTACTCCACAGAGCAATTAAAAGATTTAATGCTGTTATAAAACGCCATACTTCTCCAGATGACAGAGCAGCTCCATGTGATAAATCAAAATTTTCAGGAGAAATCATAAAACAAGTATTTTAGCAAAGTTCTACAAATGATCAAAGGCCACAGTTAAAAATGCAAACAAAAGGCATTGAAGTTGATCTTTGTAGACATAGGGGCAGATGTAACAATAATTGCACCAAAATCTTGGCATCCAAATTGCCCTCTCCAGGAGATAAATGTTCAGCTTCTAGGGATTGGAACTTTATCTCTGGTAAAACAAAGTGCAAGATGGTTGAGTGTATAGGGCCAGAAGGACTGCTGGTAAAATGAAAGATTTATGTGGCTAAGAGAGTAATAAATTTATGGGAATATAATTTATTACAGCAATCAAATACCCAGATTACCATTCCTCCAATCTCAAAAGGAAAACATAAACTAATTTATGTTTCTGAGAAAAATATTATCAAGAACAGTCACCAAGTGTTCAGGTTGTACGTAATCAGGGGACAATAGCTACTGAACTTTCAAAGGTACCAACAACCTTACCTTTAATATGATTAACTGATAATTCTGGGTGGAACAATGGCCTTTGACATCAGAAAAATTACAGATATTAGAACAGCTGGTACAGGAGCAGCTAAATAATCTGTTCAACATATTGAAGAACTGAGCAATCTTTGGAATTTTCCTATATTTGTCATTAAAAAGAAATTTGGAAAAGGGAGAATGATAACAGATATAAGGACTATTAATATGGTAACTCAGTCAATGGGCTCTTTAAACTTTATTCCCTTCCCTTGTCTATTACTTAAAGGATAATCTATAATAATGTTTTATTTGAAAGACTACTTTTTTTACTATGTTTTTACAAGGAAAAGGTAAAAAAAATTGGCTTCACAGTGCATATTTATAATTCCCAGCCTAGTAAAAGAGACCATTGGAAGATTCTCCCACAAGGAATGTTGAACAATATATTATACAATAGTCATTACAATTCACAAGCAGTTCCCATAATCTATAATTCACTATTATATGGATGATATATTACTAGCAGATTCAAAGGCAGATACCTTAGAATGTTTAAAGACTTAAAGAAAATTTTGTCTTTTGAGAGATACAAATTGCTACTGAAACAAAACCAAAGAAAAGATTTAAGTAATTACCTAGGATATAAGATAGGTTTACAAAAAATCATCAACTTCAGAAAGTACAAACTAGGAAAGATCAATTACAAACTTTTAATGATTTTTAAAAATTGCTGGATTTATTAACTGGTTATAGCCCCAAATGGAATTGAAATCTGTAGAACTAAGTAATTTTTTCTTAAATATTACAAAGTGACAAGGACTTAAATAGTCCAAGAAACTTACCAGTTGAGACTGAGAGAATTGACTTTGGTAGGAAAGAAATTACAGAATGCACATGTGGATCAGTTGGATCCAGAGCTTGATTATATTTATTTTTTTACTTTCTATGTAACATGAGGCGCCAGCTTGTTAGGGTTTCTGTCCCACCCAGTACCCCAACAAGCTGGTAAGTCCCAAAGAAAATCACACACAAGACTCTATAAGATTATAAACTGATTGGCTCATTAGCTCAGGCTTTTTGTTAACTAATTCTTACATCTTACAGTAACCCATAAATTTTGTCTGTGTTAGCTATGTGGCTCAGTACCATTTCCAGCTGTCAGCTCACATGTTGCTTCTTCGGTGATCTGGACAGGAGTGGAGAATGAACTTCCTCCTTCCTAGCCTTCTCCTGTCCTCATTGTCCTGCCTCTACTTCCTGTCTGGTGGACCCACCTATACTTCCTGTCTGGCCAATCAGCGTTTTATTAAAATATGATTGACAGATTACAGACAATTCTCCTGCACAATTTCCCCCTCTTTTTTTCATACTCGTCTACAGTAATTCTTATACAGAGTGATGGTAATATATTAGAATGGATATTTTTACAACACAGAGTAAAAAATTAAAGACCTGTGTAGACAGGTTTCTGAATTGATTCTGAAAGAAAAAAATTAAGATTTCATCAATTAGCAGGAATAGACCAAGCAGAAATTGTGGTACCTTTTACTAATGTTGATATTTCCTCATTATGGGCATAAAAAAACATTGGCATAGAGCTTGAAATAATTTCTTGGGAAGATTACCAAAAAATATCAAGAGACTTCAGTTTATAAAGAAAACTAATTGGATCCTTCCTCACATAGTATGGGAACACTTTCTGGAGCCACTACATTCTATATTGATGCAAATAAATTAGGAAATGCAGGTTATAAGTCAGGAAATTTGTGAAAAGTAGCTCAAAGTCCTTATGATTCTTTTCAAACGTCAGAATTATATGCTGCTATCATGGGATTATTAGATTTTCCAGAACATCTTAACATATTTACTAACTTTCAATATATGGAGTTATTTTAAGTATTGAAACTGCTGAACTTATTTCAGATGAGTCAGAACCAACTTTGGTATTCATTCAATAACAATAAATAATCAGAAATAGAAATTGTACCTGCAAAATTCAAGATGTCGTTATTTTTTCTGCTGTGTAGTACTTCATCGTGTAATGTACCACATTTTCCTTATCCATTCTTTGGTTGAGGGGCATTTAGGTTGTTTCCAGGTTTTGTCTATGACAAACAATGCTGCTATGAACGTAGTTGAGCACATGTCCTTGTGGCACGATTGAGCATCCTTTGGATATATACCCAAAAGTGGTATTACTGGGTCTTGAGGAAGGTTGTTTCCCAATTTTCTGAGTAATCACCACACTCTCATCCAAAGGGCCTGTACCAGCTTGTATTCCAACCAGCAATGCAGAAGTGTTCTTACTCCACAACCTCTCCAGCATAAGTTGTCATCAGTGTTTGTGATCTTTGCCATTCTTACAGGTATAATATGGAATTTCAGAGTTGTTTTGATTTGCATTTCTCTTTTGACAAAGGATGTTGAACATTCCTTAAGTGTCTTTCAGCCATTTTAGATTTTTCTGTTGAGAGTTCTTTGTTCAGGTCTGTATTCCATTTTATATTGGATTATTTGTTTTTTTGATGACCAATTTCTTGAGTTCTTTGTATATTTTGGAGATCAGACCTCTGTCTGATGTGGGGTTAGTGAAGATCTTTTCCCATTCTGTAGACTGTAGATTTGTCTTGTTGACCATGTTCTTTGCTTTACAAAAGCTTGTCAGTTTCAGGAGATTCCATTTATTAATCGTTTCTCTCTCAGTGTCTGTGCTGCTGGGGTTGTATTTAGGAAGCAGTCTTCTTGAATATTGCAGGAAAATGGATGGAGCTAAAAAACATTGTTTTGAGTGAGGTAACCCAGACACAGAAAAACAATTATCACATGTACTCACTCATAAGTGGTTCTTAAACATAAACAAAGAAAACCAGTCCACAAATCATAATCCCGGAGAACTTAGACAACAATGAGGACCCTAAGAGAGACATACATAGATTTAATCTATATGGGAAGTAGAATAAGACAAGATCTCCTGAGCAAATTGGGAGCATGGGGACTTTGGGGGAGGTTTGAAGGAGAGGGGAGAGGCAGGGAGGGGAGCAGAGAAATATGTAGAGCTCAATAAAAATCAATAAAAGTATAAAAAAGAAATCAAACCTGGTGCATAACACATATCAGATTCTATACAGGTCAACCAGGTCCTCTTGTACACAGTAATGATGAAATTAACCAATTATTGATAGAAAATGTGCTAGAAAGCTCAGAATTTTATAAGAAGCACCATGTAAATAGCAAGAATTTAAAGATTTTTCTATCACTTGGCAACAAGCCAAGAAAATTATAAGAAAATGTTCCACTTGTTCATTATATAGCAAATCTTCCTTACCTGTGGGAAATAAGCTAAAGGGTACTCAAAGAAATGATATTTGGCAAACACATGTGCTTCTTTTGCAAAATTTAGAAAATTAAAATATGTACATCATACCATAGATACATATTCATCATTTCAAAGAGCAACTCCCTTGAGTTCTGAAAAGGGTGACTCTGTTATTACACATTTAGTTGAAGTTATGGCCATCATGGGGATACTTGTATATGTTATCACAGATAATGCTCCAGCACATGTCTGAGGAAAATGAAACAGATTTTTTGCATATTATAATATAACATATATTACAGGTATACTGCACAATCCTATGGGGTGAGAGGCTATTGAAAGATGCATCCATACTTTAAAAGATAGGCATAATAAATAGAAAGGGGTAATAAAGACTCCCAGAGATCAATTGTACACTGTTTTAATACCCTTAATTTTAAAATGATAAAAAGAAAGAACAGCAGCTGCAAAGAGAGATTGGATAGTGGAAAAAAAAAACCCTGCTCATTTAAATAAGCCTGTTTACTTTAAGGAAGTATTGATCTCAGAATAGAAACCTAGATATATGTTATATTGGTGAAAAGGTTTTGTTTTGTTATGGATACCTGAAAATTGATAAGGATTAAATTCAAACAAGAGAAACCCTTAGATTAGAAGAGGCAATAGTTCATCAAATAGAGTGGTCATTCAATCTAAACCTATATGTAAGACAAACAAATACAGCCATTTCCTGGTTCACCAACATGAATGGCTCTGGCTCTTTTGGGAGGTTAGACTACCAAGCATTTGGATGTGTTTTGTGAGAAGCATGCTATGGCTTGCTTGATGGCAATGTGGATCTGCTGTATGCCCGGCAGTGGGGCAATGTGCTTGGCTCTCAGAAGCAGCAAGCAGCTCAGCAGTGCTGTACTGGGAGGAGCAAGCAGGAACATCTGTATTTCCCCTAGTAATGTCATAACTTAGATTCTTAATTGCTTGGCATTTTAAGAAGTGCTTCTGTTAGGAAAATAATAACAGATATACAATAAAAACAAATCCAGATAAAAAAGGCCTATAAATGGGTCACAGTGTTGCATAAATGTACATAGCCTTGGGAGGGAGAAGAAAAAGAGTATAGAGAGTTGGAAAAGAAGTAAATGTTTTTTTTTTCAAAAAGGTAAAGTCTTTAGAGAGACAAACTACAGAAATAAAAATAAGCCACGTAAAGATGGAAAATTCAGAAAGTCTGGATTATGTATGCTATTGTGTTATCTTTGAATTTTTCTGACTGTGAATGAGCTAAATACCAGAGAGACAGTTCATTGTATGGTCTGCTAAGCTAAATCTGCATAAATATTATAAAGGTATCTTGATTTCTGAATTTGAGCCTAATGATATGTTGCATTGGAAAAGAGGTTCTTCTTTTGTTTTCACAGAAGATAAGAACTTGTGGATTGTTTCCAGACCAATATGGTCTGATGGAACAAGACCCCCTGAAAGATTGCTGTGAACACCCCCAGAAAGAAAATACTTCTTTCAATAAACAGCAGAAAATCGTTTGGAGAGAAATGATTACACCCATGTTCCCAAATATTATCTATAAATATTTGTTTAGATTTAATGGAGGATATGATATAGATATGAATAATTTGCATTGGTATATAGATCTTGGTTTATTAGTACAAATTTAAGATCAATCTTGTTATATTTGTATATATTTCTGATCTTAATTAAGATATTGTGTTTGAGTAGCTCATTTAAACATGTAATGCATAATTAAGAAATATAAGTTAATAGATAAGCTTGTAGACATGTCAGTTAGATTTTCTAGATGTATAGAGATATATTTCAGACGGATAGGTATTCTTCAAATCTTTCAGATACCTTTAGAATATGACATTTAAAGCATTTTAAGAACTTAGGACTTTTCTTGACAATGAAACATCTGCTCCTAGCAGCACCAAGCTACTTCAAGGGGATGATGGGCATTGAAGAGACTCCTTATGGGGTTTGTTAATCATGTGGGCAAGAAACTGCTCTTGCCTGGACTGCTTCATGGTATGTTGTAAAAACTGAACATGTAAAACCCACAGAAAAATGACTGCTGAACTTGCCTAAAGGTGAAATGATCCTTCGAAGTTCCTGCTTCATGAAAGAGTATGCTAGACATTCTGCAAGGTACAGAAGAAAGTGACAGAACTGTCATTGAAATTTTTTGCTTCATGGAAAAGTCTTCTGGATACTATGAGCCTGTAGGCTGAAGATGGATGCCCCAATGGTACAGAAGAATTTTGAGTGACTGTCCAGGCAGCAAGAAGTCTCTGTCAATTCTAGAGTTTTGGAAGTAGTTTACAATGCACTTCCTGTTTACTTAGGTAATATTATACCATTCTGGGGTCTTTGATGGAGTTGAGGAATTTATATTTATAGTTTTCCTTAGTTATGATAAAAGATAAAATAGATATAAATATTGTAATTGTAATTCTTGCTTGATCCCTGTTTTGTTATATGTAATTTTACTATATTAAATCCTTCCTTTCTGTTTAAACAGAAAAGGGTAAATGATGTGGGAGGTTCCTCTATGTGCCGCTTTCATTGGATAATGAGATAATGAATAAAGAAACTTCCTTGTCCTGTTGATAGGGCAGAGCTTAGGTAGGTGGGGAAAACTGAACTGAATGCTGGGATAAGGAAGGTGGAGAGAGGGACGCCATGGATCCGCTGTCCAAGATAGATGTGCTGAAACTTTGCTGGTAGGCCATGACCCCATGGTGATACACAGATTAATGGAAATGGGTTAAATTAATATTTAAGAGACTAGCCAATAAGAAGCTAAAACTAATAGGCCAATTATTAATTAATACAATTTTTGTGTGATTATTTTGGTTCTGGGCATCTGGAATGAACAAACATCTCCTACATAAAAGCTTAAATTCTTTTTAAGAAAATGTTTTGACATCTAAGAAAAATAATTATTGGTTGGTAATACAAGTTATGATAGAAAGTGAGTTAGGTATAAAACTTTGGACTCATCAAGTTAGGATATATAATGAAATATTTTCTCTGAATTTGCCAAATGCAAATGGAATATGCATTATAAATATATTTCTTAAATAATAATTGTTCTTATTTTATATAATTTTTCTATTTCAGAGTTAAAACATTGACTTTTCATTTAAACAAAAGAAGGGAATATTGTGTGTTATTTGGATCACATTCTGATGTCCCCAAAACTGCCAATAAAATTTACATTGAATTAGAGGTTTGAGCTAGCTATTAGCTGGTCAAAATTAACCATAGATGTTTTGGAGGAATGAGGACAGATAGAGGGACAGGAAGAAGTAAGGTAGGGACTAGAGAGGGTCTTGGCCTTTTTGGATCAAGGAATGAGAGAGAGAGAGAGGAGGTCACTGGTCACCTTCCTGCTTTTTCCTCTGATAATTCAGGTTGTTATCCTGGTATCTGACTCTCAAGTTTTTACTGATACAGAAAAAACTTTACTAGTTTTTATGATACTTGAAAGTGCTGTGAACGTTTCCAAAAGAGACAGAGGTTCTACCCAAATTTGATGCCTATGAACCAGGACAGTATGCCATGATAACCTTAAGGCTGTAGTATTAGCATGCACAGCTTGGTAGTAATTAACAGCTCTCCAGTGGATCTTAAGACATGCTCAACAAGAGAGAAATCATACCTGTACTAAAACCTGGCTGTTTACCCAGGGCTAGTAAAGTCATGTGTCCTGGAAATGAACCCCTAACCAAGAACTAATTTTTAAAAAGCTAAAAAAAATCATCAGTGGCTTAAAGAAAAAGAAGGTTGAAATGCAAGTCTTCAAATGATTCATTTTCCAACATTTCTTAGTCAATAAGTGTAGAGACTGTATTGTTACTTCAGCAGTATAGAAGTGTTTCAGTTATCCCTAGAGACTCATGGACCTGCTGTGCAGAGTTAACAGTCACAGAATTCACCGGCTTTTTAAAAACATCCCCTCTTCACCATTGACTCACTGCATGGTTTGTTAGAACCAAATTTGTTCACTCACTGGAAAGAGTAAGAGGAATACACTCCTAATTTTTAGAGCAACGAGCAGACAACCGTGGTATCAGTGCTCAACAGATATGAGTTGTGTTACATATTGCAATCAAATAAAATAAGAAGTCTGACACACAGCTAATGACATGCTTCACTGTAATTTGACTGCATTGTAATTTGACCTAAATGCCGAACAGTTTGTGTAAATTACTGTATTTGTTAGCAATGACTATCTGTTAATGTTTACAAGGCACTTTAAAGTTTATAATGTACTTTAGATTATCTCATTATCTCACATGAGATGATCTAATGAGTGAAGTAAATGTTACTTTAATCTAAATCACTCAATGCCGTGTTAGTAAAGCTGGATAGAGACTCCTCATTTTTCTTTGTTTGACTACATAGCCCCTATGTATCTGAAAGCTTCAATGCCTTACAGCCATCCTACAGTTTTCAGAGTCCCTTGAGGGTAGTTTTAAGTAATCGTCCAGTGTTTCCATCATAGGTCAGTTAAATAAACATCTGTGTTTATAAAAACATCCCCCATTTTAATCTGGTGTCTGTGAATTTTGTTTCATAATTTGTAGAGAATGAGGGAAGTTCTGAGTGAATGTATATTGTTTTGCCATAAGCCAGCCATGTCAAGGACAAAGGAATAAGAACTGTGTTAAATTGGCAAAGTCTTTCTCTAGGCTCAAGATTAGAAAAACAAAATCTTCCTCTGCATAAGGGTCTTGGTTGTTCATCTATTGCTGTGATAAAACATCATGATCAAAGAAACTTACAAGGTAAAGTATTGGGGGCTTGATTACAGTTTCAGAGGGTTAGTTCATTGTAATCATGTCAGCTGAGGGCAGCAGTAGGTGGGCATGGTGGTAGAGAAGGAACTGAAAGTTCACATCTGACTTGCAAGGTGCAGGTTGAGAGACACAGGCTGGTGTGGGCTTTTGAAACTTCAAAGTCCTTCTCCAGTGATTCATCTCCTCCAATAAGACCACTCTTTC
The DNA here is from genome assembly GCF_982192425.1 of Myodes glareolus. Taxonomy (NCBI): domain Eukaryota; kingdom Metazoa; phylum Chordata; class Mammalia; order Rodentia; family Cricetidae; genus Myodes; species Myodes glareolus. The sequence goes on from NC_142034.1 coordinate 29,810,460, forward strand.
TAATCCTTCCCAAAATGTTTCACTAACCAGGGACCAAGCATTCAAATGTGTGAGTCTTTGAGGGCCATTCTTATCAAGCCACCACAGCAAGAACAAGTGTTTATGAAAGATAGATCAGTGTGCCCAAAAACTACCAACTGTAGCTTCTTCCTCCAGGAATGACCACAGCTTGAGACTGCTGGTCTTCAGTGATCTCTCACTAAGACTAGATAGACCATTCATGCCCCACCATGATATATATAATATACAAGTTGAGGCTTCATGTTGTTGCTGAGTTGGTATGGTTCTGTCAAAGTGGAGACAGCTCACATGACTCCAGATTTTCTGTATGTGTGTCTTTATATCTGTTCTTTGTTCATTCCCTCACTGCCCGAGTCAGGTTTCAAGACACAAACCATGCAGGATGTGGCAGTAATTAATTTTCTTGACTAACTAATTAGTTTTCAGCTCTTTAAAGGACTAGATATTATTTAATGTTGTAGTCCTTTAAAGGGATATACTCACTTAATAGATTTTTTTTCTTTTCTAAGTCACAGAAATCCTTAGACAGGCCACAGGATGTTGAGGTTTCAAACTCCTGTCTTAAGCAAAGACACAGGATCACAAATGTGGCAGTAATCCAATTAAGGCCAGATCAGTAGAAGTGACTTCATGCCTAGCCCTGTCAATTGAGTCAGATACCTATGGTCAGGGAAGACATGGAATCTACAGGAGAATTTATGACTGCCATTTCTTAAGTCAGTGTAATCAATCTTGCATTCTAAACACTTATCCTTTATAGTAACAGATAAGTGTATCTCCCATGTCTCATCAAATAATCTACTTTATTTTGTGGTAGACCAAGATCATTGCGGAAAGTCACACCTGGTCAAAACGTAGAGTTTAACTGTCTATGGCATGTCTACCCCCAATTTATACAGTTACAATACATCTCCTACACTTAAGGCTCAGAGAACGTTAGAGAAGAGGGGTGGGAAGATTGTGAGAGTCAGTGGACCAAGACAGTTGCTTCGAGATAGATATAGTCCCTTATAAAAAAAAATCTAAAAATAAACGTGAACTAGAAGATAGGGAATGCTGTCATATTCATAAGTATTATCAACATACACTAATTGTACATGATTATGGGTACAGTAAATTATAATACATGCACACAATATATAAGGACATAATGAATGTAATTAACAAATTAATCTCTGCAAATATCTATCTTTACCTTTTGTCAGGTAGGTAAAGAAGTTAATATATATATATATATATATATATATGGACATATACACATATATGTTAATTCAAGAGAATAGTATTTAGCCATGAATGAAACATAAGAACATGGTTGGAACTGAAGAGTAGTAAGTTTAATAAAATGAGCAAGACACAGAAGAGAAAACAGTTTATCTATCCATTTACATGTGAAAACTAAAAAAAATGGCTAATTTTTATTACCATATAATTGCAGTACATTTTGAATAAACAATTCAGATATTTATGCAATTTTTAAACCAGTTTAAGAAATGAAGCTACTGAACAGAAAGACTCTGTTTATCCTAAGACTAGAAATTATCTAATGGCGCTTATGGATTGGGGGGGGAGCCTCAAATTAACAAACCTATCAAGTAAACAAGAAATCTTGATCTCTTTAATTTTAAGTAAAAAGGAAAGATTATTCAGTCAAGTGGTTGTATCCGAATTAAAATACGGAAACTTTCTTTATAAGATCGCAAACTACTTTATCATCACATGAATCCTAGTGAAATATCAGAGTTCCTTTTATTTGTTTTGCATTAGAAAGGCAACTTTTCAACACCAGAAAAAGAGAGGTTTGTAGATTATGAAGGACTGATTTAAAAATGATTTAAAAACTTACAATGCTTTAGGGCTATCTGGAAGTGGGTTGAGCTCAGTGGGGCCTTCTAATAACATGTGTTAGTTTTTCCTAGTTTTGACAGTTATATAAGTAAATGTGATTTGTGTTTCAGAAGTACTCAAGTCCAGGTGTATAAGAAGCAGTCAACCAAAGCTAAAAGGTTCTAAAAGAGCAAAGAAAGAAACAAATTAAAGATTGCCAAAATTGCAATTTAATAGTGTCTCACTGAGAAGCATATCTTAAGTGACTGAATAGTACTTAGATCCCTATGCCACAGGTAAGACTATGTGCTGAATTAAAGGTTGCCCTGCCCCCAGCTCATGGTACACATGGCTTTTTTATACACTGTTGGCATGCCAAATGCTGGTTAAGAAAGAGCCACTTCCAGGGTTGGTAAGCATGAAACATCTGACTGACTGCATTAGGAGCTCTCTATCTTCTAGAGTTTGGATACAGGCTAGGGTCATGTGTATGGTACAGTGGCTTTTGTCACCGCGATGGTCACAGTCATGTTAAACTGAATCACCGCAGTCACTTCATCTTAGTGTTAAGTTTGTGAGTTTCAGTTATGCTTTTTTATGTCTCTTATAATTACTGCTTCACTTCCTGTCTTTGGCATTTAACCCCAAAATGTTGTTGCTGAATCATAGTTCAGTTCTATCTTCTTGTGATTTTTTTTTGAGAAACTTTTACTATCATATCCATTACAGCTGTACCAATATGAGCTCCTTCTGTCACCTATGAACACGGGTTTCAGATTCTCAACACTTTCACACATACACACACACATCACATACATACATTACACAAACATCACACATACATCACACATACACATCACACACACACAGACATACACCCATACACACACATCACCCCCCCACAGATATAGACACATACATCACACACATACTTACAGACACACACATATCACATATTATACACAGGCATATACCACACCACACACACACACACACACACACACACACATCACATACATACATTACGCAAACATCACACATACATCACACATACACATCGTACACACACAGACATACACACATACACACACATCACACACCCCCACAGATACAGACACATACATCACACACACACACACACACACACACACACACACACACACACCAACAATTGAAATGGCATTCATCTCAGTAAGATCGTGGTGAATTCCACTGTGGTTTTCAGTTATGCATTTCTCTTTGATTAATGGTCATATTGCTGTCTTTTCAAACTATTTGCCTTTTGCTTTTTTTTTAATTCCATTTTAAATCATTCGCTATTATTTGATCAAGTTATTGTTTTAGTATTTTGTGTTTATCTATTTGTTACTTACTTTTTTCATGCCTTTATTGGCAGTCTTTAAGGGATTTATTGATTTCTCCCATTTTTTTGTTCATCTTTTCCTCAGTTTCCTTAAGGGGATTTCAATTTTCTCTTTAAGGACCTCAACCATCTTCATAAAGTTATTTTTTAGGTCATTTTATTATGCTTCAGCTCCATTGTAATGTTCAAGACTTGCTTTTGTAGGATTGTTGGGTTCTTGTGTTGCCTGCCATATTGCCCTTTCTGTAATTGAATGTGTACTTACACTGATGTGTAAGCATCTGGATTTGGAATGATTGTAGGTCTGAATATTGATTCTTGTATTTGTCTTTTCAGATGGGTGTTTTGTTCTTTTGTTTTCTGTTGTTTTTTTTTATTATTGTCTTCTGGCTTAAATGACCAAGGGTTCTGGTGTTTAGCGGGTCTTTGGGTCCATTAGGGCTTCTCAAGTGACATTTGTGGGAATTTAGATGCCTAGATGCAACCTGGCTTCATGGGCTTAAGGAGTCTAATGGAGTTGTGGGGAAGGTCTGGCCACGTGGAGGATGATCACAGGTGGGTGGGGTTGGGCAGCAGAGTGGGTCTTGGGGGAATAAAATCCAGTGGATGACCACAGTCAAGTTGGTTGACTGGTGTCACCTGCTCACCGGCTGATGGGGACTGCAGCACAGCACTGGAATTCCAAGAGTGTTGTGGACAGGTCCATCTGCCTTGCTAATGCTGAGGTGGGAGGGAGAGGGTTATGAAATGTGCCCTGGGGTTTAGGGTCTAAAGATGGTGCAGCTCAGCTGGGAGGCCAGTCACTCACCTGTTTTTCTGATTGGTCTGGGATACTTATTTCTTACTGTGTATTCTTGGTACTCTCCTAGAACATCAAACCCATATGGGTCTATTTTGTTTTGATATTTGGTTGTTTTGATGTCAAAATGATAGTGTTTTATAGCTATAGGTTTGTTATAAATTTTGAATTCAGCATTATAATTTAAATTTTATTTACTTTTTCCTAAGTTTATTTCTCTATTTAGGTCTTTTACAATTCCATATGAACTTTAAGAATATTTCCTTGCTGGGCAGTGGCGGTGCATGCCTTTAATCCCAGCACTCGGGAGGCAGAGGCGGGCGGATTTTTGTGAGTTCAAGGAGAGCCTGATCTACAGAGCTAGTTCCAGGACAGGCTCCAAAGCTACAGAGAAACCCTGTTTCGAAAAATAAAAACAAAAACAAAAACAAAACCTCAAAAAACAAATAAAACAACAAAAAAGGTCTATTTCCTTTAAGTCTATTTGCTGGTCAAGAGTCTAGTTTTAAGGTTTCTATTTTTATGTCTATGATCGTTTTGTCGTTGGTTTCTGCTTCATTTCATTGTGGTTGAAATACAACTGAATCCTGCCTTTTAAAAAGCTGTACTTTTCTTCATAGCAAACCTTAGTTCATTTTAATATCTCCCTTCTGTTGTTAGTTGTTGAAGTTATTTTTATCTTTAAATGTTCAAAATAAGGCTTGAACATATCATAGTGTGTATGTTTCTGTTAAAATCAATATTTTTTTTAAAGTAAGGTATTAGAAGCTATAGAGGTTCTCTATGTGTTTAAGGTTTGGCAAACAATCATTGTTGAGTACCTTCTAGAAATAACTCAGGTGAAGGAGTGGTGAATCTAATCTTCTATAATCTTTATAGTCTCTACACTTACAGATGGGACAAATCTTTTAGGAACTGAGCAACTTATGCTAGTCTTCATGTGTCCATGTGAATTGTAACCTTCAGTTTTACATTTTTACCATATTTTAATTAAAATATATTTATAATAATACGCTTTCCTCTCTCTAGACCCTCTTAGGTGTGCTATCTTCAACCCTTTCACATCTCTCCTCTTAAATTAATAGCATTTTTGTTTTATTATTACATATAGTATATAAAATAAGAAATTATTATATACAATGCATAGTATATACAATAATATAATAATTGCACACATATTTCAATGCAACCTGCTGAGTGTAACTTTATTGTTTGTGTGCATAGCTTCAGGGTTGACCCCTTTGCATTGAATAACCAATATGGAGCCCATCTCTAGAAAAGGCTAACGTTCTCCCTCTCTCTCAGCAATCATTATCTGCCTGCAGTTCTTTGTCTAGGGGTGGAACACTGTGAAATTTCCCTCATTCCACATTATCATGTGGTGTGGGAGAATTGTCTGTATTCTGTCAATCATATTTTAATAAATCGCTGATTGGCCAGGCAGGCAGATAGGCGGGAAAGCCAGACAGGAAGTAGGGGTGGAACAAAGAGACTGGGAGTATTCTGGAAGCAGAAGTTCCCTCTGCCACTACTGCGCAGATCACCGAAGCAGCAACATGTGAGCTGACAGCTGAAAAAGGTACCAAGCCATATGCCTAACATAGATCAGAATAATAGGTTAAGATAAGGGCCAATCAGTTTATAACCTAATGTAGACTCTGTGTTATTTTCTTTGGGAATTGCCGGTTGTGGGGTACCAGGCGGGACAGAAACCCCAATAAGCCGGCCCACATGCTACATATGGTGCCTATGTGGATAACAGAATCCACAGAAAGCTTGAGAAAGCTTGGGAAAGAATAGAGTAAACCATGTTTTCTTGGTAGCAGCAATTTCTCAGGTCTGCTCTGCTTGCTAGAGGCAAGCAAGTGCTCTCATCTAAGAGAGGCTTCCTGATTCAGCATTAGCTGCAAAACCTTGCAGCTCTTTTAAGAGGTCCTGCCGTGAAGTACTTAAACGGTGTTGATGAAAATCTGAACACATGCTTTTCGGGTTTTCAGTAGTAGCAGGAAAAAAGCTGCACTGTTTTAAAATGCTGGTTTTCTGGGCTGTACTGCCAGGACAAACTCTGAATCTTTTAGGCAGGCAGTCCTACTGAGTGCGGTCTATGAGCAGAATACTACAGCTTGCTTGCTAGCAAGGACCTTGAAACGCCATAGAGGTGTGGCAATGAACTGCAGCTCTGGCTGGTATCTCAGCCATGAGGCTGGAAAGCTAAGGAATGGGCTGGATCTAGCCATCAAAGCCACGGCTCTCCATATTGCTTAGTAAATTAAAGGCTTATGTAGTCAGAAAAAGAGAGATATACATTAAAGAGAGATTCAAAGAGGAAGAAAACCTCTAACTGGTTTATAATATATTAACAATATATGCAGTCTAAAGATTAAAGTCATTAAAAGTAAAAAAAAGAAATAAAGGGAGAAATAGGGTGTGGTGGTACACACCTTTAATCCCAATGCCTGGGAGGCAGAGGCATATTGACCTCTGTGACTTCAAGGGGCAGAGGTAGATTGACCTCTGTGACCTCAAGGTGTGGTAGTACACACCTTTAATCCCAATGCCTGTGAGGCAGAGACATATCTCTGTGAGTTCAAGGTGTGGTAGCAAACACCTTTAATCCCAGTGCTAGGGAGGCTGAGACAGTGGGATCTCTGAGTTCAAGGACAGCCTGGTCTACAGAGTTATTCCAGGACAAAGATATACAGAGAACCAGTCTCAAAAAGTAAAAGTAAAAATAAAAGAAATAGAGGTTAAAATAAAGGTGGAAAATACACAGAGAATCTTGATACCGTATGTTATTATGCTCTCTTTGAATTGTTTGAATGCTGAGGAAAGAGCAACAGCTGCTAAAGGACTGTTGTTTATAAATGCTGCTGAACTAACCCAAGATAGGTATTTTGAAAATACCTTGGCTTCAAAACTGAAGTCAAAAGGTATGTTACTTTGGAGAAGAGATTTTGCTTTTGTTTCCACAGAAAATGAGAGGATGTGGATTCATTCTGAGTTAAGAAAAATCAGGTTTGATAAAGGAAGACCACCTGAGAAATCTCCGATAGGAACAGATGGCCCAGATGACAGAGTTCTACATCCAGAACTGATTCAAGACTCCTGCCTGAGATGATCGAGACTTACTGGATACCCCAGTCAGAACTTGATTATAACTCTAAATTTTCTTTAGGTCCCCATAAGATCATCACACCCCCAAACAGCAGGAAGTAGCCTGAAATACCATGCCCACTTTCCCAACAAATGGACTATGGATATTTTCCTTTGTTTTAAAAAAAGGAGGGAATTGGTGTGGGAGAATTGTCTGTATTCTGTCAATCATATTTTAATAAAACACTGATTGACCAGGCAGGCAGTATAGGCGGGAAAGCCAGACAGGAAGTAGAGGTGGAGCAAAGAGACTGGGAGTATTCTGGAAGCAGAAGCTCCCTCTGCTACTCCTGCGCAGATCACCGAAGCAGCAACATGTGAGCTGACAGCTGAAAAAGGTACCAAGGCATATGGCTAACATAGATCAGAATAATGGGTTAAGATAAGGGCCAATCAGTTTATAACCTAATGTAGACTCTGTGTTATTTTCTTTGGGAATTGCCAGCTGTTGGGTACCGGGTGGGACAGAAACCCCAACAAGCCGGCCTTACATATTACAGTCATGTCTATTGGTATTGCCATCGTTCAAGTCTTGTTTCTGTTGCACTTTCTAGGAGAGACTGTTTCATGCAGACCTAGTATTCTAGGTCTTTTACAGTCTTTCTCTTGCTACTTTCCTAGACTAACATAATTCTTTCCTACATTTTAAGTGTTAATTTTTAAATGAACTTTGAGACAATTCTCATGCTTAGAAAATTCTATTCAGAGTTTTAAATTGTTTTTAGAATTTGATATTAAATTGATTAAAGCCCAAACTTCAATTTTTTTAATCCTTTTCTTTTAACCCTAAAGACAGCACCTGCTCAAAGTCTGAGGAAACTCAGAAATTACATGTGACAAGGTTTTGCCTGATGTTAACCTCCTTTTAGAATCTTCAAATTAAATATCTTCAAGTATTTTAAACTATATACAAATTTAATAAGCTATCTACTTTTATTTAATTAATCTTAATTGTTGACAGACAAACCTTGTAGCTACTTTATTTCAGAAACTTAAAAATTAAACTTAAAAATACGCTAAACCTCAAGCTTCTGTTTTGTATTAGACACATATTTAATGATTTCAACTTAAATATTTATCTAAGTCAGGTGATCACACATTTCAAATTAGAATTCAAAATGCAGTCTTTTATCCTAATTGGCAAAATTGTACCAAATATTAATGAGAAAAATAAAATATCTGACCCTACATATTTCTAATTTAAAACATTAGTATTTTGGGATGGATTATCTTAAATATGTTTACAATTTATTTTAGATCACCTCAGAATTTCAAAAAGCTGTTAAAAAATAATAGACTATTTCATACAACTTAGTGGTTAGTGTTTAATTAATATTTTATATTATTTTATATTCAGACAAGTCTTATATGGTCTGAAGTCCCAAAAATGACTATTAATTTCTGACATGACTACTCTCTAACGCTTTTACAGTGACCCTCCTAAGGTACTTGGATTCCCATGTCTTCATGAAATTGGTATCACTGTATGAAAGAAAGGCTCTTCAAGGTTGGCTTCAACTTGAGCACTCTTCTCTCACAACTACTTCTTTGGACTTTCCATGTTTAGTGCATGCAATTAAGCACAAATACATTTTGAATCTATTAACTACTAGATGATTTCAATTTTACAATGGATAGTGGATACTAAAATTGCTCTAGTGAGTTCCATGAACAAAAAATAGTTCATTTTTGTCTGATGGCAGCCCTAACACCTACTGACTACTGAGGTACAGTTTTCTGGGCTTTCTAATGGCATTTTTGCCACTTTGTTTTGAAAAACTTATCATTTCCAGATGGTAACCTTTCTTTAAGCTAAATGAAATACTCACTATATTCCTTGCAGATATAATCTAGCTTTGCCCATTGTCTTCCATTTCAGAAACAAGGTCTTCTAAGCCAGAAAAGCTTAAGGCTATGAATGTAAAGAACACCTTCCATGTGAGCAGTATTTAGAAGTGTGTTGAGAGACTCCAGTGAAGAAGAGGCCAAGAAAAGCATCTCTACTCTGTTGTTCCTAGAAGTGGACAGTGGTGAAAGAGGAGCTCATATACATGTACATGTGTGTGTACATATGTATATACATATTGGTTTTTGTTGCCTTTCATTCTTGAAGTCACTGCTTTAAGGCCACTGATACCCTCATGAAACTAGTTTCTTAGATGAGTTTAATAGGTTGTTTCACATTATTTTTTACTATGTGCATATGGGTGATATGGAGTATTTTCAGACAAGTTGATTCTGTGTCATGTTCATTGACAAATAACTGTTACTATGAAATGGGTTCCTTGTTCTGAAATAAGATACTGGATACTCATGTGTAACACATTCATGATAAAAACTTTGGTAAAATCTTCAACAAAAGAAAAGGCAAAAGGAACATGATAAGCAAGTGTCTAATTCAGAAGAGATGGATTTTTCTTTCTTCTTTTTAGAAAGTCAAGTAGCTAGTACAAACAGTGCCCTATTGAGAGTGTAGTAATGTTCTATGCTTCAGGCACTATGACTTGGAGCACTGGATTCTTATATTATTGAGAAACAGTCTACACTGTTAGACCTCCTCCTCCTGTCTCATGAAGGAGAAGATTATATATATAATGGCATCATTATATCACTACTATGGTAGTTAAAGAAAAATGTTGACTAGTATCTTCTGGATATGACATTTAATTGTGGAATTTCTAGATTGTTGCAAGGATATAAACATAAAACTCAAAAGATTCACAAACATTGTTCCAATACCAAATGCCTAGTTCAAGATTTATTCTAAATTCTTTCTTGTACATCCCCTTTAATATTATTATTCCTGGCCCAAAACTAAGCTATTTATTCTTCTCACAACCGCTGTACATCCTAATCTTAGACCAAGCTCTGTTTGTGTGATGGGGATGATCAAATTCTTGCAATTTTCTTACAATACTTAATGATCAAGGCTGTAATGTGTGTGAATAATTGTAATTTCTAAACTTTGATAAATGTTCCAATGCATATAAATGATGCCCAGACCAACATACATTAATTGGTCAGAGAGTATTTCAAGTTTATTACAGTTGCTATATATTTTGGACAAAATGCCTGTGAACCAGAAGAAGGTACCATATACCACCTATCAAAGTAATTTAGCCTATTATCTATATAAAGTAAAGCCTTGCCTTGAGTAAATATGTATTCTCACTTCGACCTACAGAACCCACTAATCTTATCTGCTTTGATGGACCTTATAGCATACATGTCAGTGATCTGTTCTGGTAATATATTTATTTGGCAGTTCATTTTAAGTACTTGGTCTCTTCTAGATTCCAGAAATATGGACTAGCTTTTAAACAGATGAAAATAAGGAGATTTGTTTAATAAGTCAGTATGATGTTGCTCTAGAAGCTAAGAGGTATGTTGTATAAATGTATGTATTTGTATATATCTGTACTTTTTCATTTTATTAGGGATCACAGTTGGTTGAAATGATTGTTTATACTCAAGCATAGATGTTCTTAATTTTGAACTATTTGCTCACGGTTTGCAGTCTCTATGGATACTTTTGGTAGTCATGTTTGGATAGCAATTGTTATTGGCCTCTATCAGTAAGAATCATGGAAACTGCAAAATGTCTTGACATATACTGTGCATTCTTTGCAAAAAGAATGGCAAGTTATCAGGAAAGAAATACAAATAGCACTGAATATGAGAAATTTAACTAGGACCACTGACCTAATGCTGACTCATAGAGAACTCAAGTTCATTGCTGTGACATGGACTATTTTAGAATAAAAAGTATCAGTGCAACAGAGAATGATAGTAATGGTCAGCTATTTGTGCAATTTAATTATGCAAACACCCTGCAGATGCAAATGATGTTACTGCAGCTTTATCCAGCAATGATTTCTTTGCTCTTGTTCCTACTTAAAACATAAGTCTTCTAGATCAAAAAGCACATATTATAGAATAGTTTTTGAAATAAAACCCCTTTTAAAAATTTTGAAACTTTATAATTCCTTTTCTTTCCCAATTGTTTAAGTGAATTCCTGTGGAAGATGTGAAATTATACAATTGCCCTAACTAGGAAAAACTACGTCAGCATCAAGTATATTACTCTTAAAATCCTTACTAGGATTCCTCAGGCCCTATGTTCATATTGCCCTCTCCTTTTGGAGAATCAACATGTCATGAATCCCCAGAATCCATTTGTGACACGGCGAGAAATTGCAATCAAACTATAAATGGTATACTAATGTCTTTGTCATAATCTTTCTGCTAATACAGAACAAGGCAGTCTAATTAAATCACTTGTTACAGAGTGTATTCTAAAGTTGTGGTGAGGTTATATTAAAGACCACATCTGGAAGAGCATGTGATACTGGAAATAATTGCCTGTTAAGTTCATAATACTTCATTACCATTGTCGTTAGTCCAACTACTTTTTGTAGAGACTATAGATATAAAAATTGAACAGGGACTGTACCTTATCAGATCACCATGGCTTAAAGTTAGAATTCAACAACAAGACTAATTGCAGAAAGCCTAAGAACTCATGAAAATTGAACAATTCACAACTAAATTAACACTGGGTCAAGGAAGAAACAAAGAAAGAAACTAAAGATTTCCAAGAATTCAACAAAAGCTTCTCAGTTTCAGTAGGTCCCATTTATTTATTGTTTCTCTTATTGTCTGCGCTCCTGGGGTTCTGCTTAGGAAGTGATCTCCTGTGCCTGTATCTTGTAGACTACTTCCCACTTTCTCTTCTATCAGGTTCAAGGTGGTCGGATTAATGTTGATGTCTTTTATCCATTTGGACCTGAGTTTTGTGCATGGTGACAGATATGGATCTATTTTCATTCTTCTACAGGTTGACATCCAGTTATGCCAGCACCATTTGTTAAAGATGCTATCTTTCTTCCATTGTATAGCTTTAGCTCCCTTGTCAAAAATCAGGTGTTCATAAGTTTGTGGGTTAATACCCGGATCTTCTATTCGATTCCATAGGTCGACTTCTCTGTTGTTATGCCAATACCAAGCTGTTTTTAATACTGTTGTTCTGTAATAGAGTTTGAAGTCAGGGATGGTAATGCCTCCAGAGGTTCCTTTATTTTATAAGATTGTTTTGGCTATCCTGGGTTTTTTGTTTTGCCATATAAACTTGATTATTGTTCTCTCAAGGTCTGTGAAGAAGTTTGATGGGATTTTGATGGGAATTGCATTGAAGGAGAGATCCCCAGATGGTTCTCTGGACAGAGGAGAGGGTGCCTGAACCGGCCTTGGCCCACAACCATACTGATCAATATTTTGCATGTCACCATAGAACCCTCATCTGGCGATGGATGGAGATGGAGGCAGAGAACCACGTTGGAACACTGGACCTAGCTCCCTAGGTCCAAATGAGAGGCAGAAGGAAAGAGATCGTGAGCAAAGAAGGCAAGGGCACAGGAAACCTTCATCCGACGTTGGATGGCGATACAGATGGAGACCCATATTGGAACACCGAACTGAGCACTCCACAGTCCAAATGAGGAACAGAATGATGAAGAAAATAAAAAAAAGTAATAAGGACTGCGAGGGATGCGAGCACCCACTGATACAAGGGGACTGATATAATGAGAGTTCACCAAGGCCTGTAGGACTGGGACTGAACGAGGACGTGATCCAACCAGATTCTCTGAATGTGGCTGGCCCGGAGCCTTTATGAAAAGCCATTGACAATGACACTGGGACTTGCTTCCTCTGCATATACTGGATTTTGGCGCTCCAGTCTGTTTGGACTCTCATCTTCCCTGGACCTGGAGGGAGGGGGGAGGAACTTGAACTTCCCACAGGGCAGGAAACCCTGACTGCTCTAGGGGATGGAGAGGGAGGAGGAGAGGGAGTGGGGGGAGTGGGAGGGTGTTGGGAGGAGGGGCTGAAATGGAAACTTTTATAATTTAATAAAAAAATAAAAAAAAGAATTCAACAAAAATGAAAGCATGACATCCTCAAACTTATGGAACAATATGAAAGCAGTACTAAGAGGAAGGTTCACAGCACTAAATGCCTACATAAAAAATGTGGAGAAATCTCACATCAGCAAATTGACAGCACACCTAAAAGCTCTAGAACAAAAAGAGGCAAACTCACTGAGAAGGAGTAGACCACAGGAAATAATAAAATAAAGGACTGAAAACGTACATAAACAAAAAGAACAATACAAAAATCAGCGAAACAGAGAGCTGGTTCTTTGAGAAAATAAATAAGATAGACAAATCCTTATCCAAACTAACCAAAAAGCAGAGAGAATATCCAATTTAATAAAATCACAAATGAAAAGGGGAACATAAAAACAGACACTGAAGAAATCTAAAGAATCATTAGGTCATACTTCAAAAATCTGTACTCCACAAAATTGAAAAATTTAAAGAAAATGGACAGTTTTCTGGTAGGTAACATATACCAAAATTAAATCAAAATAAGAAAAGCAATTTAAATGAACCTATAACCTCAAGGAAATGGAAGTAGTCATCAAAAACCTCCCAACCAAAAAAGTCCAGGGCCAGACAGTTTCAGTGAAGAATTCTACTAGAATTTCAAAGAGCTAATATGATTGTTCCTCTAATTGTTAATACAACAGAAACAGAAGGACTATTTCCAAACTCATTTTATGAGGCCACAGTTAACCTGATACCCAAACCATACAAAGATGCACCTAAGAGAGAGAATTACAGAATAATCTCTCTCATGAACATTGACACAAAAATACTCAATAAAATATTGGCAAACAATATCCAAGAACACATCAAAAATATCATCCACCAAGGTCAAGTAGGCTTTATCCCAAAGATGCAAGAATAGTTAAACATATAAAAATCTGTCAATGTATTCTACCATATAAATAAACTGAAAGAAAAAGACTACATGATTATTTCATTAGATGCTGAAAAATCTTTGACAAAATCGAATATTCTTTCATGATAAAAGTCTTGGAGAGATCAGTGTTACAAGAAACATAACTAAACATAAAAAATGTAATATAGAGTAAGACAACAGCCATAATCAAATTATAGTGATCCCATATAAATTATGGGATCCCATAGTGATCCCAATAAATTAAGGAACAAGACAAGGTTGTACTGTGGGCCAATGATCTTGTACCCTGTAAAGATTTGTCAGTTGTATTGATTTAATAAAATGATGATTGGCCATTAGCCAGGCAGGAAGTATAGGCAGGAAAATGAGAACAGGAGAATTCTGTGAAGAGAAAAGACTAAGTCTGCAGTTGTCACCCAGACACAGAGGAAACAAGATGAGAATGCCTTGCTGATAAAAAGCACCAAGCCACATGACTAGCACAGACAAGAATTATGAGCTAATTTATGATGTAAGAGTTAACAAGAATCCTGAGCTAATAGGTCAATCAGTTTATAATTGATGCAGAGCTCTGTGTGTTTCTTTGGTACTGAATGACTGTGGGAGCAGGTGGGACAGAAACCTCAGTCAAGAAATGGCACCAACTTGGACAATCAAATCCACTTAAAACCTGAGAGAGTTTGGGAGGAAATTCTACACATAAAAAGAACAAAGTTAAGCACAGCTTCTTGATAGCAGCATTTTCTTATGGATTCTATTTGCTAAAGGCAAGCGAGGCTCATTTAAAAGAGGCTTCCTGATTCAGCTTTAGCTGCAAAAGCCTTGCAGCACTTTTAAGAGGACCTGTCATGAAACACTTACATGGTATTGATGAGTAGCTAATAGCATGTTTTTTGGTGGTGGTAGGTTTATTGTCAAAGAGTTGTGGCAATAAGCATGGCTCCTGTCAGTACCTTCACCATGAAGATATACTCTCAGAAAGTTAAGAAATGGAGTGGGTCTAGCCCTCAAAGCCACGGTCTTAATTCTAGCCCTATTGCTTAGCAAATTAAAGACTCACCACATTGTCAGAAAAAAAGAAGTATACAGTAATGATATATTCAGATGAAAAAAACCTCTAAACGATTTACGCTGTGTTTAAAAATATGTGTAAGTTTGGGAGAAGAAAGACAAACAATAAAGTCCTTAAGAAAGGAAAAGAGTAGCTGGGTATGGTGGCACAACCTTTACTCTAAGCATTTGTGAGACAGAGGCAGGTGGATCTCTGTAAATTCAAGAACAGCCTGGTCTACAGAGTGAGTTCCAGGACAACCAAAGATACACAGAGAAACACTGTCTCTAAAAGACAAAATTTAAAAATAAAATAAAAGAAACAGAGTTTAAAATAAAGCCATGTAAAGATGAAAAATACACAGAGAACCTAGATACTGTATGTTATTGTGTTGTCTTTGAATTGTTTTATGGCTGAGGAAGGAGCAACAGCTGCTAAAAGACATTTGATTATAAATGCTGCTGGATTAATCCAACATATATGTTTTGAGAATGCATTGATTTCAATATTTAAGTCAAAAGATATGTCACTTTGGAGAAGAGGTTTTGCTTTTGTTTCTACAGGATAGGAGAGGCTGTGGATTCATTCTGAGTTAAGAAAAATCAGGATTGATGCAGGAAGACCCCTTGAAAAATCTCCTACTGTAGTGGATGGCCCAGATGATGCAGCATTTCAGAGGAATTCTGTTGGAGTTTCCTCTGAGTCATACATCCAGAACTACTTCAAGACTGCTAACTGAGATGATCAATCCTCATAGAATATTTCAGTCAAGAATTGATCATAATACTAATTTATTTAGGTCCCCATAAGATTATCAGTGCCCCCAATCATCTGGAAGTAGCCAGAAAGATTGTGCCCACATTCCCTAAAAGTGGATTATGGATATTTATCATTGTTTTGAGTGCTGGTTCCAAGTTGTTGTGGATAATGGTCAGGAAAAAAACCTAAACAAAGATTCAGAGTTCTTATTTTGAAAAAAAGTGGGGGAGGGTAGTGCTGTGGGACAATGGTCTTGTATCCAGTAAAGATTTGCCAGTTGTAATGTTTTAATAAAATGCTGATTGATCAGTAGCCATGCAAGAAATAAAGGCAGGGCAACCAGGCAGGAAGTATCAGTGTGGTGATGAGAACAGATAATTTTGTGAAAAGACTGAGTCTACAGTTGTCACCTAGACACAGAGGAAGCAAGATGAGTGTGCCTCGCTGTAAAAGGTAGCAAGCCATGTGGCTAACACAGACAAGAATTGTGGGCTAATTTATGATATAAGAGTTAATAAGAAGCCTGAGCCAACCAGTTTATAATTAATGTACACCTCTGTGTGTTTCTTTGGGACTGAATGGTTGTAGGACACGGTGGGACAGAAATCTCTGTCAACAAGGTTGTCCATTCTCTTCATATCTATTCAATATAGTACTTGAAGTTCTAGCTAGAACAGTAAGACAACAAAAGAAGATCAAGGAGTTATATGTCAGAAGGAAAGAATTCAAACTTTCACTATTTGCAGAAGATATGATAGTATATATAAGTGACTCCAAAAATTCTACCAGGCAACTGTTACAGCTGATAAATGCCTTTTGTAATGTGGTAGGATACAATATTAACTCAAAAAAATCAATAGCTCTCCTCTATACAATTGATAAGTGGGCTGAGAAAGAAATTAGAGAAACATCACCACTTACAATAGCCACAAATAACATAAAATATCTTGAGGTAACTCTAACAAAACAAGTGAAAGACCTGGATGACAAGAAATTTAAATCTTTGAAGAAAGAAACTGAAGAAGGTATCAGAAAATGCAAAGATCTCTCATGCTCTTGTGTAGATAGGATCAACATAGTAAAAAATGACCATCTTCGAAAAGCAAGCTACAGATTCAAAGCATTCCCCATCAAAATCCCAAAGCAATTCTTCACAGACCTTGAAGGAACAATACTCAAATTCATATGGAAAAACAAAAAATTCAGGATAGCCAAAACAATCCTGTACAAAAAGGAACTTCTGGAGGCATCACAAACCATGACTTCAAGCTCTACTATAGAAGTTCAGTAATAAAAGCAGCTTGATACTGGCATAAAAACAGACAGGTGAATGGAATCAAATTAAATAAATTCACACACCAATGAACATCTGATTTTTTTTTACAAAGAAGCCAAAAATATACAATGCAAAAAAAGAAAGCATCTTAAACAAATGGTGCTGGCATAAGTCTAGGCTGGCATGTAGAAGAATGCATATAGATACATACATCTCTTGCCATGCACAAAACTCAAGTCAAAGTGGACCAAGGGCCTCAACAGAAATGCAGTTACAGTGAACTTGATAGAAGAGAAAATGGAAAGTAGAATTGAATGCACTGGCACAGGAGACCACTTCCTCAATATAACACCAGTAGCATAGACACTGAGAGCAAAAATCAATAAGTGGTACCTCCTGAAACTGAAAAGATTCTGTAAGGCAAAGGATATGATCAATAAGACAAAAGAGCAGCCTACAGAGTGGGAAAGGATTTTCACCAACTCCACATCTGACAGAGGACTGATCTCAAAAATATTAAAAAAACTGAGGAAACTAGAAACCAATAAACCAAATAATCCAACTAAAAATGGGGCACAGATCTAAACAGAGAATCCTTAACAGAAGAAACTCAATGGCTGAAAGACATTTAAGGAATTGCTCAACATCCTTAGCCATAAGGGAAATACAAATCAAAATGACTCTGGGATACCTATCAGAATGTCTAATATCAAAATCACCAATGACAGTTTAGGCTGGAGAGGATGTGGAGTAAGTGGAACACCCTCCATTGCTGGTGGCAGTGCAAACTTGTACAGACACTTTGGAAATTAATATGGCAGTTTCTCAGAAAACTAGTAATCAATCTACCTCAAGATCCAGCAATACTAGTCTTGGGTATATATTCAAAGGATGCACATTATTATAACTAGCAACATTATTTATAATAGCCAGAACCTGGAAACAACCTAGATGCCTGTCAACCAAAGAATGGATAAAGAAAATGTGGTACATTTACACAACAGAGTATTACTCAGCAGTAAGAAATAATGCCATCTTGAAATTTGTAGGCAAATCGATGGAACTAGAAAAGAACCATCAACCTGAGTGAGGTAACCCAGACCAGAAAGGCAAGCATGATATGCATTCATTCATAAGTGGATATTAGGTATAAAGCAGAGAATAATGTGGCCCCAATCCACAATTCCAAAGAGGTTAGCTAAAAAGGGGGAACCTGTAGTAATATTTCATTTGTATTTTAATAATTAAAGCTTGTCTGAAAATCAGAGAGTAAATGAGTTGCTCTTGTTAGCCTTATAGACCTGTCAGTGGTAACACAGACCTTTAATCCCAGTAGCCACACTAGTTTGCCATAGAAACCGGGTGGTAGTGGTGCATGCTGTTAACCCCAGTTCTAGAGAGGAATATATGAAGGGAGGAGACAGCTCTCAGACACAGTCTCATTTGGAGGGTCCCTGGAAGTAGGATTGCCATTTTTGACTGTGGTAGAGGTAAAAGCCAGTAGCTGACTGTTTTCTTTTTCTGTTCTTCAGGTTGAACTCCACTATCTGTCTCTGGAATTTTATTAATTATGCTACAGGAGCCTAAAAGGGACATACATGGGGGCCCCAGGAATGGAAAATAGCTAAGAACTCCTGGGAAAACTGTGAGGGGAAAAAGAGGGGGGATGGAGGGGGTGGGAACATGAAGGATCAAGAAGTCCAAGCAATAAAAGAAATATGATACAGGAAGTCATTATAGGTTAGGAAGAAACCTGATGCCAGAGATAAATTCTCAGGAATCCACAAGGATGACCCCAGCTAAGATTCCTAAGAATACTGGAGAGGGTACCTGAACAGGCCTTCCCCTTTAATCAGATTAGTGACTACCCTAATAGTCATCATAAACCTACATCCAGTAACTGATGGAAACATGTATAGTGACTCACAGCCAAGCACTGGATTGAACTTCTGGAGTTCAGCTGAACGGAGGGAGGAGGGATCCTATGAACAAGGGTGTTCAAGGAGACAATAGGGAAACACACAGAGACAGCTGACCGGAGCTAGCGGGAGCTCATATGCTGATGAACTGGGGAACCTACATGAGAATGAAGTAGACCCTCTAAATGTGGCTGACAGTTGTGTGACTTGTTCTGTTGGTGTGTGTGTGTGTGGGGGGTGTCACCTTCAGTGCCATCAGAACCTACTCCAGGTGCATGAACTGGCTTTTTGGAGCCCATTTACTATGATGGGATACCTGTTCAGCCTTGATACAGCAAGCGAGGGGCTTGATCCTGCCTCAGCTTGGTATACCAGACTTTGTTGACTCTCCAAGGAAGGCATCACCCCTTCTGAGGAGCAGTTAGGAGGGGGAAGTGGGGAGTCAAGGGGGGAAGGCAGGAGCAGGGGGAGGAGGATCTGGGGTTGGTATGTAAAATAAAAAATACATTTTTTTAATTAAAAAATTGAACAGGGGCAACTATTAGGTTTATAATGGCGACAGTCATCTTCACTTCTTTGTGGATTCCCTTGTTAGGAATAAATATTAACTATCTATGCATGTGATATATGCGAAGCTTTCCTCAACCTGACTCACTTTGAATGGGTTCTGCCTTTGTAGATTACCTTGTACCTAGAACCTTTATGCACACAAAAAGGGGCGGGTAACTTCAGCCTTCTGCTAATCGGTTTCCTCATTTTATTATACCCAGTGATCGACACCCTGCTTTGCTCCTTCTATATTATCAAGACGAAGACGGTTCATAATTAGTTCTATCTTGCAACGATCAGATATGAGAATCCTTTAACGCTGACAGGAGGATTAGCTCCGAGAGCATGTCTTGGAGTGCGTTTATAGCTGGAATCTACGTTCTTCACTTCTGCTCTTCACCTCTCCTCTCCCCAGTTCTTCAGCACTTTAAATTGAATTGTCTCCTAAAGTCTTGTAATATTCATTGCCCTCGTGCTAATTAAAGGCCTAAGCTCCTAAGTTTCCCAGTGATTTTACTTGTTGTTCTGAAGTTCGGATTCAGAAAAAAATAAATGGTTGTCATGGAGATAGGCATTAGAGTGTTTATCTTAATTAAAAATAGAGTAATTTTAAAAATAAAATATATACTTACATCCTTTGTGACATAAAACAAGTCTTACTTGGCTATTTGTTTTTGCCAATTAATTCACATGCTGACATTTCCCATAAACCAAATGAGCTCTATGTTCGGCTCCAGCTTTGTCAGAATCATATTTCATGCATAAAATAAAAACTTTCAAACCAAAATATATTATTTTAAAACTTACACCAAGATCGAGAGTATTTCATCTTTTTCAAACCCTTGGTGAGGGTAAACAAGATGCTTTTAAATTAAAAGATAGTATAAAAATTGACATCTTTCTATTTACTTGGTAAATATTTTTGGATGCACATCACAGATAGGGAGACATTATATTCTTTTGGTGATGTTTAATAAAGAGGTTTTTATTGGTCATTTAAACTACTTATTTTTGTTTGTTTCTGGTAAGACTCAATCAAGGCTGATACCGCTGTGAGGTACGTGAGCTATCAGAGTTTAAGAAAGCAGTGACTGTCCAATTCACAAAAGCGCTTGTTCAGTGTTCTTCCGGCCCAGAGTGGGAACACTTCCTTAACTATCGCACTATCCTTTGGGGCATCTCTGACTCTGCTATAGTGAAAAATCTGCCCTTGAGAACAGACTACATTGTTCTTAAAATTTAAAGTCCAATACTGGGATAAAATTAACAGTGAGTCTCTGTTCATTGTAGCAATACGTCATAGTTATTCAAGAATAAATGGACACAGTTTTATGCAAAAGATCTGCATTAATTTTTTATAGCTGCTCCAATAAATCATTCAAACTTAGCTGTTTTAAACAGCACAAACTCAACATCATAATGTTCCACAGGTCAGGCATCTGAATGAGGCTTCCAGGACTGATCAAAATCAGCATGCCTACAAGGCTGTGCACCCCAGAGTTGAACGGGTCTTCCTGGCTTTTAAGGTTCTAAGAGGTCAGCTGCATTTCCATGACTCCTCTCTTCAAAGTGCATCCTGTTAGCCTCTGTTTTCTTCATCACATCTCTTTTTCTCTGATAGTCAACCTTTTACAAGAATTCTTGTGACTATATCACATTTACCTGGTTAATGCAGGCAATGTCTTCATCTCAAGATCTTAAGATTATCTAGATTGTTCTTTTACCATGTCAAGCAATATATTCCTGGATTATAAGATGAATATCTGTCCAAATGAGATGGTTGTGATTTAATATATTTTGATATTTATTTTTAAATTCTCTTACTAATATGAAATATTTTGTTTTGAAAATACAATGTTTCATGGATAAGATTTTATCTAAAGTCATGAACAGTAAAAATTAGTGTTTAGTGGCTACAGAAAACAAACAAGAAAGAATAAAATCTATGGAACTAGACTAGATACCTGAATTCAAAAGGAAATAAAATGATGTAAAATTGCCAAGTGTTTTATGGAACAAAGAAATAGATTGTTGTACATATTATATCATGAGGTAATTAGATTCCTTTGGCTACATTGAAAGCCTAAAGATAATTCTTTAATTTAAAATAAAAATATGACAGAGGTTATTTTCTTTAGTGAACAGATCAAGTAGAGAAGAATTAGATGACAAAGCAAAATTGTATCATAGGCTACATATAACACGAGTAATAAAAGCTCAGAGACAGATATTAGGGTTCACACTGGAGATCAGAAAAAATAAAGCAGCCAAGCCACTAGAGATTTCTTACCTCTACCAAGTTTCAGACAAACAAAGGGGTGATCTTGTTCTCAGCATGACTGCAGTCTGCATTGTTTTCCATCATACCTCAGACTGCAATGAACTCTTGTCTCCTCCTGCCTTATATACCTCTCTCTGCCAGCCATGTCACTCCTGTCTCCACCTCTCTAGTGCTGGGATTAAAAGCAGACGACTCCTGAGTATTGGAGCATCATTGTCTGAGTTCTATTTCTCTTTTTAGACAGATTAAATCTCAAGTTGTCCAGGGTGGCCTTGAGTCCTGAGATTAAAGATTTATTCTGTGACTCCCTGCCCTCTAGTGGCTTATCTCTGCACTCTGATCTTCAAGTAAACTTTATTTATTAAAGCACAATAAACTATCACTGTATTTCCCCTTTTTGTCTAAAATAAAAAAGGCTATAACTAAAAAAGAAAGACTATATACAATAAATACAATAACCATATACAATATATATATAATATATATAGGAAATAAGTACACTAACAATGTCTAGTCCTTTTGCATTTGACACGTCAGAGGAAGTACTTTATTATCTATCCTATCTTTGTGAGTCCAAAGCCTTGCACCTAATTTACTTTCTATCATAACTTGCTTTACCATCCCAAACTATCTTTTGATATCACTCAATCTTATAAAGCTACATAGTTTCAAAATTATTTATATGAGAAAAGATTTTTTGAGAAAGTGTAACTTGTGATTATAGGATGTGATTATTTTTACCACACTGAAGTAAGTTCTTCAGATCTGTAGCAAGTCCATCAAATCAGAGACCATTGCAAACAGAGTTGGATGCAAAATCAGTATAGAATCTATTTTCATTTCTAGGCTTTTTGTGAGAGGAGTCCTATACATGAATAGTAATAAATTACACAGGGTTCTTTCTTAGAACTGTTGTTAATAATCATAATAATGCATGAGAAAGTTGTCTAATTTTCCCATAAATATATGGAGTAAACTATAGATCTTATTAGTGCTTCATTTTATATAATTGGTAATTATTAGTCAGGAATTTGTCTTTTGGAGAGAAGTCTATGTGACATCAGTTTATAAGGAGATCAAAAGATCAAATAGATGATCTTGACAAATGTTCTACTTCATTAAATTGTTCTCATGGGTGATTTTGATGGGGAGACTGCTAACTGTTTACTGAGTTGCAAAAGTTCAGGTCTTTGGAGAGTTACCTTTTACACAAAGTCTTTGAGGGGACTTTCAAAGGTTACATTGACATATTCCATCCTTACCCCTCAATCTTCATGTCTCTGACCTCTGAGGAACACTGATAATAGCCTTGTGAAGGGGATTTGCTACTCACTGGAGATATTGATAGTAATGGCTTGATGGGGAAGACTGATGATTTTCTCATGAGGACAGAGGAGCTTTCTCTAGTTATCATCCTTTTGGTAAATTGAATGGCTTTTCTTATGGTAACGTGGGGAATGAATAAACTGCACATTAAGGATCTGTCGGGATAGGGAAATGTATTGGCATTTTAGCATTATCGGAATTGTATGTTAAGAGTGACTTTGTCAAATTAAAATGAATGACAGGCCAATGCAAAAATCATAAACTTTCTCGAGATTCAGAAGCCTTATTATTCTCTAGGTTTTAGTATCCAAGGCAGGGAGATAGTTTAGGTTATGGAAACATGTTTTCTTTATAGAATTTGTGTAAGATATATGAAAAAAATCAGAGGTTTTGACTCTCATTTCAAAAAACCTTTAACAAAGTAACTCTTGCTACTCAATACCAACTTAATACTAAGAAAACACCTTTATAGGGTTAAGATGGTTTTAATTGGTTCATGAGAATCAAGTCCCCTTTCAACATCTGACAATTCACTCCTAATCTTTAGTTCTTATTTGTTAATGTCTAACTACTGGAGGAGACTCATACATTTTAAAATCAATGAACTAATATTTTACAAGCATCTACTCAAGTTTCAATCTCAAGCCAATTCCCTTGGTTTATATTTGAGATTCAGAAATGATCCAGCATTGATTTCACCAGAACAAATATTCATTTATAAGTTGAAAACTATAGCTTCATAGGCTGCTTTTAGAAAGCAATCAAAATCTGGGTGTAATATTATGATAACGCTAAATTTAAATGTGTACTAATTAATTTTTCAGTACTGAAAATGAATGTGCTTAGCAAGTTGTCTATCAATAAACTGAATTCACAATCCTTCATTTTTAAAATATATAATTTTTAAATGAATTCATTGACAAAGGAGCTTGGTACTCATTGAGGTGTCAGATGAGTTTCCTAAAGATAAGGGATTTTTGCATATTATCTTTTAAAAGATCAATGCTATGGAATTTGATGGGATGAAAAAGTGTTGATTATAAGTGGGTTGAATTAGAAGTAGAAAAAAGCAAAAACAAGATTTTATTAAGGAAAAAAGGAAACAAAGTCTTTCGACTCTGTAAGAAACTTACAGAATTTTTAATGTCTTTTTGAAGCAGGAAGCCATAATTTAATATTCATATAAACTCTGCATTAATGAGGAATAGGCAGAGTTTGAAAAAACTGTTCGACAAAAGAAAGGTTATGAGAATTTTCCTGCTTATTGTAGTAGGGAGAGCAGGGCCCCTTTTGTTCTGTCCTGGCTGTCCACCAGCTTACACCTGAAATAATCACATAGAAATTGTATTAATTGAATCACTGACTGGTACATTAGCTCTAGCCTCTTATTGGCTAACTCTCACATCTTGATTAACCCATTTCTATTAAATCTATGTATCACCACATGATTGTGGCTTACTGGCAAGATTCTAACCTACATCTGTCTCAGGCAGGAGATTCATGGTGTCTGCCACACTGTCCTTCTCAGCATTCAGTTCTGTCTACTCTGCCTACCTAAGTGCTGACTGCCCTATCAAAAGGCTAAGGCAGTTTCTTTATTCAACCAATGAAACAACACATAGACAGAAAACCCTCCTACACCAGCTTATGGTATATACAGACCTGGCATGTTGACTTGGAAATCCATTTCATTTTCTGGGCATAATAAGACATGCTGGACTGAGGAGTGAAAGACATCTTGTCTATATGACTGCATAGGCTGCATCGGATAAGTATTTTTGGCTTCAACTCCAACCTTATCTTGGCCTTTGGGTTTTAAACAGAGGAAGTTCTTTGGATGTGGAACTGTAGTTGAAGTATAGAGTACTTGTTAAGAAGGTGCTAGACCTTGAGTTCCATTCCCAGAATGGTGTTTGTATGTACAGATTCCACCTGCTTTCTTTGGTAGCAGGAACCAGAGTTGGAGTGCACTCTCTGTGGAATATGACTTTGTTTTTCATATTTGTAATTAAGTAATAAATTTGATACCACTATAATCTCAGTTGTGATCAAATGCCAAAACCTGCATAAGCTCAAACCAGACAAAATTCCAGCACAGAGAGGAGAGTAGACACAAAGTCTCACCTCCAGTTATGGAGCTATTGGTAATTGATAGCTACTGGGAAAGATAGAATCATTTGTTCTAAAGGTGTATATTTGGTAATCCAATCACACTCCAGTGGAAGACCATACCTCCAAGAGTATGTACACAGTGCAATCTCTACTTGGTGGGTTAATAGAAAAAAAAGGGGACAAAGTTGGAAGGGGAGGGTATGGGGATTTGATCTTCTTGGAGGAGTCAGAAAAAAGGGTGGGGATGTGTACAATTAAAATATAGTGTATAAAATTATCTAAGAACTAATAAAATGAGAAAAAATTAGCTTTTAAATGCCAAAAGAAAAACTGAACAAGTTTGAAACAGATACTTTTCTTGAAAGTTGACTTTTGCAGTAAGACCCTTTCCCAAATTCCCTTTATAAATCAATCATGTTGGCAGCTTCAACTTTGACCTCAGTCTTATCCAAACTCATTGCTTCTCCTAGTGTCTGGGAGAAAAAGGTTAACATCTGCTTGTTGGGTAACAAATAGAAGTTGATAACAATTCCTTTGGAATAAGAATAAAACTTTAAACTGCCAGTTTCAAAAACTTCATTGAACTGTATTTTAAAAAAATGGAATCTCATCAAGAAGAATGTAAATAAATCAACGTCACTTTCACCAAGTTGCTTTCAGAAGAAAAGTCATTTTTAAGTATGTGTTTCTTCTGGTTTTCTTCCTTCTTCCGCTACAAATTTGTGGACAAAGGCTCTTACTCTTGGTCTCTCTTTGACTCTTTCTGTCTCTCTGTGCCTTTGTCTCTTTCTGTGTATATCTCTCTGTATCTGTCTCTCTGTCTCTGTCTCTCCTTACACTCCATTCTCCCCCTGCCTTATTTTGCTATCTCTGGCTTTCATGGAAAGCCTAATAACCTGGAAGTTGTGAAAACAGCCACCTTGATTACAAAACATTTTGGCAAGAAGCCTACCTCTTCCGAACCCAGAATGATGTACCCTCTGGTCTTCTTGAGCAGATCTCCTTTCCTTGGCTGTAGGCTCTATGATCATGGACCATGATTTATTATTGGCACCTTATGAATGAACATCTTGAAATTCAGGCACAAGTTTAAGCAGAGAGGATCAGAGGCTACTTTGTAGGTTTTCTTTAAAGTCTGGAGCCTACTAGAGGCCAAGTAGAAATGTTAAACAAGAATAAATATAGCCTATTTTATTTCCATTTTTATTTAAGATAACAACTTCTTGGACATGTCTTTCAGGGAAAGGTAAGGAAGTAGTGGAGAAAGAGTATATAGTCAGAAAAGAAATAAAATACTGATGAAGACCATTCTGTTTATTTCCTTTGTCCATTTACATTTCTAGGGAAGAATGGAGAGGTTGGTGTGAACAGCC
This sequence comes from Myodes glareolus, assembly GCF_982192425.1. Lineage (NCBI taxonomy): Eukaryota > Metazoa > Chordata > Mammalia > Rodentia > Cricetidae > Myodes > Myodes glareolus. The sequence goes on from NC_142034.1 coordinate 29,837,094, forward strand.
AAGAACATCATACAGAGAATCAGAATTCTGTGCTCAAGTAGTCTCTCCTTCAGTACATTGTATTTTAACCAGTAACACATGTGCTACCCTTACCCCAGGTCTAAGACCATTTTACAAGGAAGAGCCTCATTTCTTCAGCATCTTCCCTACTTTCTCATTCTGTTTTCCTTTTACATTCACTATTTATTATTTTTAAAATATGTATATGTATGTATTTGGGTGTGTGTGGGTTTGTCTGTCTGGACTTTCAGATGACTAGTATTTTGAGAACAGAGTGAATTTGGAAAAATGACTTTAAAGCCCTGAAAACACATATTCTTTTCTTTTCTTTTTGTTTTTGCTTTTACATTTAGTGATGGATTTGCATTCTTGAAGATGTGCATTTTCTGTGCTTCTATGCCTAGAGTACTGAACACTAGCAGAGAAAAATCATGCAGCCAAGCTGATTGATCTCTCTACAAATACATGGATTTCAAGCTTGGTCAGGCTCCTAGACTGTCTGCTAATTCATAGCTATTTATCTTCTTTTCTAGTCTTTATAACACTGTAACAGAAAAATTTCCTTCACGCAATTCGCTGTGTTTTGAAAACACCATTTTTTTCTAAAGGACTACTTTCTATTCCATCATATAGTTGTTTAATAATGTATTTAAACATTCTCTTATTGTTAAACATGGAGGTTGTTTCCAGGTTTTAGTTGTTATTAATAATGTTGCCATGGATATCTTGGTACTAAATCTTCAAGAAATCTCTTATTATTTCTTTACAATAGAATCCTACATGTAGAATTACTAAAGTAGAAAAGAAAAAACTTCAAATGTGTATATACTTCCACACATGTAGATGTGGATGATACAAATAATGCAAGGATATTATCAAAATATAATAGTGTATGGATACATTATTCATAACCCCAAACCTCAGAAGTTGGTGCAATTAACACTTTACTTCATTTTCCTTGGAAATATATTATGTATATATTGCCATGAGCTTGTCAAATAGCTCTTTATATTACTTGTCAAAATGCTGTCCATAACAGCATGCTGATGCCCACTCTAACTGTTTCCTATGAGTACCTCAATTGTTATAACAAAATAAAATCAGTGTGTTGGGAATTCATTTCTTTTTTTTTTTGTTCTCTTGTGATAGTTTATGCAACTCCAGTGGAAAGGTTGATTTTACTTTTGTGCATTGGTTATATATTTATTTTTTTGTAAGTGGGTTTTTACATCCTTTCCTCTCTATTCCATAATTTTTAGAAGACAAAGTTGCTTAAACTGTAGGAAAATGCAAGTAACAATTCAGTTGAGGATAAGAGAAGGTGTTGGGGGTACCTGCGAACAAACTGCATGATATACATATGAAAACTTCAATTTGTTAGAGAGAATATATGCTAACATAAAAGAAAAGAATGATAATTTAAGAACTATTTATCACTAAAACTAGCTATTGTTTTTAATTTTGGTAAATTTTCTTCTTGGTATTCCTTACGCTTTATCCCTTTGTTAAGATATTGTATGGTTATTCTTGGTTGACAATGTTACTACATCTGGGACTAACTAAAACCCTAGCTTCTACATACACTTGTGAGTGATTTTTCTTGATTGGATGACTTGATGTGAGAAGACCCACCTTATATCTGGACCACACTTTTGGGTGGCAAGCCTTGCAGAAAAAAAATACTTGTTGAGGCCTAATTGCCCTCATTCTTGCTGACAAGTTCATTCTTTCACTGGTACTGGAGTCTAATTTTTTGGGAAGTATTCTAAAGTATACAAAGACATTCTGAAATATCCACCCTCATAGACCACACAGCTATTGGATTCTTTGACTTTCTATCAGAAGACAACCATTGTTGGAATAACTGAACTAAAGCTTATAAACCACTCTAATAAGTCTGACATATATCTATATATATGCACATATATAGAGAGAATGTGTGTGTATATCTATGTAAAATTTCTTTTAAAATTTACTATATATTTTATAATGATTTTTATTTTTGTTTGTGAGGTATGAGTGTTTTGGTAGCATGAAAGTCATCGTGCCATATGAGTCCCTGGTTTCCATAGACACAAGAAGAAGGCATTAGATCCCCTTGAACTTGAGTTACAGTTTACATATATATGTGTTTTTATTCTATCAGTTCTGCTTCTCTAGAGAACCCTAGTGCAGATATGCAAGGTGTACATTTTCATGTTTTCCTTTTTTAGAGCATACCACATATCAAAACAGAGTCCTATAAATGTGAGTTCTTCATTTTAATTTTATTCCCCAATTAGAAATTAGCATGCACCATACATACATGCACAAAAGTACATGCACAGGTATATGTAATATGACCTCATGTCTACATTGGTTTTCAACTCATTTGTCATTCAATCTCCTCTTGAAATGTTTATAATTAGGGTTATAGAGATGACTCAATGGTTAAGAGGATTTGTTGCTTTTCCAGAGGACCTGAGTTCAAATGTTAGTACCCACATGAAGGATCACAGTCTTCTGTAACTCCAATTTCAGTGTATCTGATGACTTTTTCTTGCCTCTCTCAGCATCAGGTACTCACATTATGTGCAGGCCTCTATGCTGTTAAAACACTTAAACACATAAGAAATAATAAACCTAAAATGAAATCTTCCTAATCAAGGATAATAATGTACCATGCAATTACTATTTTGAATTGATGTTTATACATAGAGTTCAGATTTTATTTGTATCTTTTCTTATTGAAGAACATTTAATTTCACAGTTATTTAAAGGAGTCTCAGGTTTCAGAGTGTACAAGAAAACATTTTTTTAATAACTACGTATATTCTCCTCAACTACCACCCTAACCCTTCCCTCCTACTGTGTAGTTGTTTCCCTTAACACAGCTCATTTAAGTCAGTAAAGTCACTTTCTTTTATTAAACCAGTCTCACTTTGACTCCTTAGCACTCAATAATATGCATTTCATCACGACAGTCTCATAGTCCATAAATCCACTGTCTCCTTTCTCAGTTCCTGCACTGTGGCTGTGAGGGTTTGAAATGGGACTGGAAGAGATCTTGTGATTTTTGTTCTCCAATTCTCCTTTTACTTCTTCACTTCTTTGCCCTCTTGTTCTGTCCCAAAGGAAAAGGAGAAATACATATATTGCTTTGTTAAGGGCAGAACTAGAGTGCCTGTCCTGCGAGGGCTGTGAGCACATTCCTAGTTCACTGATTGCATTGTGGAGCAGCAACCAATTTCCACAGAATAGCTGTTGATATTGTATGCAGCAGGACTTGTGAGTCCTTCTACTGCAGGAGTCTAGAAAAAGCCAAGGTAGCAGAATCCAATCTCTACATTCTATGACCCCAGACCTTGGTTCAAGTGTGTCAAAGTGGGATTTGTTGTCTATACCTCTGAGAGTTGGAAACGGAAGGTAATGGATGTTAGTATCTCTACTTTGATTATGGAAGCTCCCTCTAAATACACATCATGCTCTCCCTAATGAGAAAGTAGATTCTAACTAAACACAGGATTTCAGTATCTACAGGTATATCTGAATTATTTGCAGTTATTCTCCCGGGCATGGGAATTGGAAAAAGCTGCTCTCCAGAAACTCATATTCGTAGTTGTTTTCCACTGTGGAAGGAAGCAGGTGATAGCGCTATACTCCCTCAGCTCTTGCCTTTGAATAGCTTCCCAGGAGGGAGGGCTGTATGAGTGCTTCTAATAGAAGATACCCCGAAGAGAACCTGCTGAGTCATAGGACGCACACATGTAAAATTTTACCAGATGCTGCCAAACTACATTCCAATTCACATCTCACAGCAGTACATGAGATTATTTCTCTCAACCTGTTGGAAGGAGGCTGCTTGTTTTTCCTGCTGCCCAGAACTGAAATAATCACACAGAAACTGTGTTAATTAAATCACTGTTTGGCCCATTAGCTCTAGCTTCTTATTGGCTAACTCTTACATCTTAATTTAACCCATCTCCATCAATCTGTACATCACCATCAAGTTGTGACCTACTAGCAAAGTTTCAGCATATCTGTCTCCCTGCGACTCCATGGTTTCTCCTGACTTTGTCCTTCTCTCTGCCAGCATTCCTTTTAGTTTTTCCTGTCTACTTCTGTTCTGACCTGCTCTGCTATAGGCTCAAAGCAGTTTCTTTCTTAATCAGTGGTAATCATAGCATACAGAGGGGAATCCCACATCATCAGCTCGCATCAAATAAGATATTATAGGCCTTTTATCCTATGGATCAAAAAATACCCTGTCATTTTAAAATTTACTATTCACTGATTTTATGTTTAAAAGGAATATATTTTCATTAGTTTCTTTCCTCAGGTTGTAGTATTTGCCATTTTACTTATGCATCTGAAATGAGATCATAGATTTAAGGGAATTTTAGTATTTTGCTATATAGTACTTTTAAGCCCCTCGTTTAAGGGCTAGTAGTATTACAGTCAGAATAATCTCCAAATTTTAAAGGTAATGTGGCAAACTACAGCTTAGCATTAGGTGCTGCCAAATGCATTTCAGATACATTTTAAACTGACAGGTATGCAAACCTCTTCAGGATGAGCCTTCTGTGTGCTTGCTCAGGTCATTCATTCTCATTGCCTGCCTCATAATCAATGTGTCAAATGCAAACTGAGCCACCTGTGGCTAATCAATACCCTATCCTTTCTCATGCTGCCCTACTTTGACACATTTCTCCATTTCTTTCTGAAATGGTTCTCTACCTCTCAACTTTCATTCTACTTAGGGGACTTTATTTTTGCACTATCCACCCTAGTAAGCCTTACTGAGTATTTTCTACATCGTCTGTCAATTATTTCTTACACATGTGGGCACTTTGTGGGCAGGAATAGTTTAATAATCCTTGATGTTCTGAAATTTAGCACAGTGCCTTGCAAAAAATGTTTTTATGAATAAAAGAATGAAAGTAAGCACAAGGACCACAGTTAGCATGCCATTAAATAGCTTAACATGGTTTAGGAGAGATAGTAGCCAAACCTCAAGTAATGGAATTAACAATTGGGGAAAATGAAGGAACAGATTCTGGACTGAGGCACAAAGTAGGTGTCTTAGTGTTTTTATTGTTGTGAAGAGACACCATGACTAGGGAAACTTGTAGGTGGGGTTTTCCTGCCCTGACCAATAACCAACACAGACACATAAGATTATTTATAAATTCTCAGCCGATAGTTCAGGCTTGTTACTAGCAACTCTTACATTTAAATTAACCATCTTTCTTATCCATACTTTGCCATGTGGCTTGACACCTTTCTCAGTATGGCATGTTCATCTTGCTCCTCTGATGCTCTTTGTGACTCTCCCGACTCCTCCCTTCTTCATCCAGCATCCTCAGTTTGATTGTTCCACCTATATTTTCTATTTGGCTATTGGCCAATCAGCTTTTTATTAAACCAATTTGTGTGACACAATGCAGTGCACAAAAGGATTATTTTAAAGCAGAAACTCGCACAAAGAAAACATTTATTTGGGGTGATTTGCTGTTTTAGTTTAGGTTTTTGTTGCTGTGAGCATACCATGACCATGGCAGTTCTTATAAAGGAAACCACTTAATTGTGGGGGCTTGTATATAGTTTTAGAGGTTCAGTCCCTTATCATCAAGATGGGGAGTATGGCAGTATACAGGCAGACATGATTCTGGAGCTGTGAGTGTTACATCTTTCAGCAGCAGAAAGATGACTGATTGTCACACTGACTGAAGCTTGAGATTTCTGTTGTTGTGAAGAGACATCATGACTATGGCGACTCTTATTAAGAAAAACATTTAATTGAGGGAACTTACTTATAGTTTCAGAGGTTCAGGCAATTAACAACATGACAGGACTCATGGAGATATGCGGACAGATGTGGTATTGGAGAAGGAGCTGAGAGTCCTACATCTGGTAGGCACCAGGAAGTCAACTGTAACAATAAGCAAAGCTTAAGCAAACCTCAAACTTTACCTCCTCAGTGACACACTTCCTCCAACAAGGCCATACCTCCCAATAGTACCACTGCCTTTGGGAGTCATTTCCTTTCAAACTATACTGGGTAAATATTAGTGATACAAAAAATGAATCATGTTAGAATATCACTTATTTTCTCAGAATATAAACAAATAGATATACAATGAAAAATGATCATGACAATTCTAAGTAGGAATCACTTTTTCTCTTTTTTTTAAAATCACTGAAAACTGGTTGGGTTCCTCATCCACACCAGGAAGATCTAAAGGACAACGACAGGAGTTGGATGTGTAAAGTTTTAATGGAGGAATGATTCATTCTTTACCAATAATTCCGAGCAGAAGTGAGGATTAGATGGGATGAATAGAAAGATCATAATCCTTAGGTTTAAGGATTTGGGGGTTTTGAAATTATGTAGAACTGAATATTCTAATTGTTATGGAGAAGTAGTATTTTATTATGTAGGAATTATCACAAAGATCTTGGGATGTATCTGAGTTTTCTACACGGACAGGAGAAGAAAAAGTTTTGGGTAACAAATGGGTAGAAGTGGTGAAAGACAAATTAAAGTGGCTTTGTGATTTCATGTCACACTTGTTCATGTTAATTACATTTCCCCTGGAGCCTCGCCATCACTTGCGAGTCAGTGGCAGTTATTCTAAGTGTCTGTGCTGAGGTAAGCTAATTTTTGTTGTTGCTGTTACATGGTTTTCTTTTATTTAGGCTCTTCAGGTATTATAATTAGTCTTGGATATAGAAACTGTCTAGACTTTTCAAACTCTTAATTCATTTATCTGTGCAATATTTAGACAAACGCTTTAATAACTATGCCTACTATAAAAAGACTTTGCCACTATCACAGCTAACTCTTAGTTGGTCATTTAAAAATAACTTTTACTGAATTATTCTTGGATAATTTCATATGTGTATGTAGTAAACTTTGATTGTTGTACCTTCCCTGTTCAGAGTCCTCCCTTCATTCTTGGTTGCCTCTTCTTCCCCATTAGTGCCTTTCCCATATTTGTGTCTCTGTGGTTAACTCAGAGCCTGATTCACTTTAGCAGGGCATTTGTATCATCATGGATTTGTAACTGCTGCCTGTAGGAGATTTGTGAGCTTGCCAGTAGGTTTACAAATGAAAAAAATGACTGTCCTTCCCCAAGAATCCATCAGTAGCAAGTTATTCAGTAGGGAGAGATATGTTCTTTTGGATCTCTCCCTTTCTGATTCTTTAGTATTGACATTCTTGTTCAGACCCATTGTAGATTCATTGCTGCTGCTGTAGAATCATGACTGTTTTGAATGTTAAATGCCTAGTGGAGGATAGTTCCCTCCTTGTATCTTTCAGCTTCTTCTTTCTCAACGATCCCCAAGATTAGAGAAAATGATAGGAACATTCCATTTAGGACTGAGAACTGGTCTGTCATGATTCCCAGCATCTGGAGCAGACATATATCCAGCGATGTTCACTGTAAAGAGAAGCTTCTCTGATTAAGACTGAAATTAACATTTTTGCCTGTGGTCATAAGAATACCTATTTAGAAGGCAGATTGACAGCACATCAATTTGTCTAGCACACCCCTAGGGCCTTAGACTTTCTCAGGTATGAGTTTTATAATTTTTAAATTAAATCTGCTCAATTATATTTTATAGACATCAGATTTCCTTTAGATATTGCTTTAGCTAACTATATTCTTCAATTCTTGCCTCTGTTTTCTGAAACTACTTTGTTGAATTTGCTAAGTAAGAAGTTGTATATGTGGAAATGCTTACTCAGATGAGATGGAGTGGATTTTAGCATCCTCCCACTATGGCCTCCTGCATAGGATTGATGCTATTGGTTTGAGTAGCTGAGTTGGCCAGACAGTTGATGTGTTAAGAAAAGGATCCAATCAGTCTGCTGGTGACTATTCACAGGAAGGTATGGGAACACGGTAAGAGAATTTTCTACACAGCCCAAGTTAGTAAACCTGTAGAAGAGGAGCCCTTTCCCCATGCTTATAATATGTTAGTTTTAGCACTGATACTGCTATTTGCAATAAAATATCTGCTTTCCAGGACATGGAAAAGTTAGTAGAGTTCAATGTAAGATAATCCATGATGGTAATTATGGCATAGAACATTTACTATACAAATAAAACGTTATAGATTTGAAAAAGAGACTGAAGAATTAAAGTTCTGAAAATGAAAATTAAAAGGTGTGTGTGTGTGTGTGTGTGTGTGTGTGTGTGTGTGTGTGTGTATGAGATAGAGAGAGACAGAGGCAAAGACAGAGAGAGGGAGAAAGAAACAGGGACAGATAGAAGGAGAAAGAGGGACAGAGAGAGACAGAGGGAAGGAGGGAGAAAGAGAAGGCAGAGAGAGAAAAGATGGACAGATGGAGGAAGAAAGAAATGGATGGAGGATGGAAGAAAGAGAGAGAGAGAGAGAGAGAGAGAGAGAGAGAGAGAGAGAGAGAGAGAACGCCATACTTAGCCTAGTACAGGTAAATGTTGACACCTGCAGGAAAATATTGGGTGTAGGCAAGTCATAGGTGTAGAGGTGAAGCTGAAACTGGCTTAGTTGCCCCCATAGATGTCAGGACTGGGAGTTTGCAGAAATGTATTGAGTAGTGTGGATGGGATGTTTTTCACGAATAGAACCCATAGTCTAGAAGAAAGAACAGACACAGGAGCAAAGAACTCGAATCAACCAAAATCTGCTGGAATGTTGCATCTATTTTTCAATATATCTGAACTTACAGAATGAGCATGGCTTCCTCTGCTTCTGAAATCTCTCAAAATTTAGTTTTTGAAGTACTCTAACTCAAGATTATACAGACAGAAGGATTCCAGGAAATGCATTTCTCAATATAATCAAATGGAAAGTTTATCAATCTGTTTCAGTTTACCTCCTGTTTGCCAAGATAGTACATATATGCATCTCTTTCACCCACATTGAGCTTCAAGTAAAAACAATAAGAAAAATAAAGTTTCTAATGTGATACAGTGCCCCACCCTACCCTCTAAGACTGCAAACACACCAACCTTCTTTACAAAGAAGCATGCACAGTCTCACTTATACCATTTGGGGGATCTTGTTGATTTGATTTTATTCGTTTTCTAGAAAAATCACACTTTTGGCTGGCATTCAACACCTTAAATACCAAGTTGTAAAGTTACCTTTGAAATAGGAAATGGAGAGAAAGTGGAAAAATAAAAAGTTATTTGTTATTTGAATAAACATGCTCACTTCCAAACAAGGGAATATACTCATGGCTGCTACAGTTCATTTATTTGAAAATGTAGACTTGGCTGTAGTTGTCAGGTTCAACTTCTTTGCAATATCTATTTTTATATTTATCGTCATCCACAAACACTTAGGTATTAATATTTTTCTGTCCATTAGGATGGCCCAAACCTTTATTTATATATGTATTTGTTATATTTTTCTGTTCAGTTTGATCACATTGAATGGACGCAACTAAAGCATGTAACAGGGGAGTCCTTACTTTCTCGTCATCTTCCCTTAATTTAATTTCTGATTGATAATTCGGGACCTCAGTGATAATGTGTCTTATTTTTTTCACTGTCTCAAGAAGATCAAAGTGATTAGATGGAACTTACAACTTTAAATACAATGCTATAAATACAGTGTCCCCTTGTGAGGGTTCCTTGGTTCCTTTAGAAAACTAGGCCCCCAAAATGAGAAATGAAATATCATAAAGCAAAGGGACAGTTTTGCTGAATGGTCACTAAGAGTAACAGAAAGTGCAGTGTTTATTTCCACCCTCTGGAACCTAACCAGTGAGTACTGGCAAAGGAAAAGCATCAGGAAATATTAGTTGCATAGAAGAGATTATTTACCACATCTGGGATAAGATCAACCTAGTACTGAGCAATGTTACCACTTAATTAGCCTGCTAAATCTACAAAAGTCTATTATGTAATTCAGCAGACAATAGGGACATGGATACTATGTGTTCGTTACACATCTCATTTCTGGAGTGAAATATTTGCAAAAGTAATTTATGGAACATAAGGAATAAGCACTTTATTTTGTGTTGTAGTTTTAGGTTATTGTCCATCACTACAACAAAGTCGTGGATGTTTGAGGAAACTGGTCACACTACATCGTTGTCAGGAAGCAGGAAGTATAGAATGCTGGTGCTCAGCTGCCTTTCTCCTGTTTATGCAGGTCAGGAGTCCAGACAAAGACTATTGATGTCTACATTTAGGGTAGGTCTGTTCACCTCAATGAATCTGTCTGGAAACTTCTTCCAAAAGATTTCCAAAGATTTTTTTTTTTTCTAAATGGTGTGCTCAGCCACCACAGACCAGTAAATTATATGAGAATGAAGCTTTGGTGGTACTTTATTTGCTAAACATAAATTACCTGGTCAGAAAAGAAACTATGTGGTAGTATCACTGTGGTTGACTGAAGCAAGGGAAGGTGATAGAATACTGAATACTGAAGATATATTATAAACACAGAAACGATTAAATGTGGATATAATTTTTGAGCTAGTTCAGTGATATTATCCACAGACATCAAATTGATTTTGTTGCCCATCCTACTAGAAACACAGAGAAAAATATTCACCAGAAAAATGCCAGGGCAGCAGGTACCAAGAGATATATCAAGGTACTTGGTCAACTATGATCATAGTTACTACCTAGCTGGATATAAAATAATCACTTAGATTTTTAAAGACTTCCCTTTTTCTTCATCATTTAAATTAGTCAAGTAGAGTTGGAATTTGTTCAGTAATGACTCCTTCACTATGTAGGACCCTTATGGTACAAGTAACATTTGGAATTTTTCAATAATATTCTATTTCATAAGATTGTTATTTTGGAAAGTTCAGACAAATCTAGCAACAAATTCTATGGTGCCTTTCCTATAACTGCACCTGCTACTTTACATGTCTGGATACTGATGTGGGGTGCTGTAGTTTCTGAGTACACCTGCTAACTTTCCATTATGGATCAGAAGAAGTTATCTGAGGCTTGGATGGAACCTATTTCTTTAATGGAGATAATTCTGTATCAAACACCATAATCACATGGCATCCATAGGACAGATTCTGAGTGGTAGATAACAGTGACATTTAAGTCTCAAACATTTATTATCAGTCCAAATTAACTATTCAATACTTTCTAGAATGTCAGATATGTCTGCTTTTACTACCATTGCATTGGTTGGTGGTGACTATACACATCATAAGAGAATTACAGTATTAACTCTGTCAGTATAATGTGACCTTTCTTTTGTTCAAGACGATCTTGCTAGGGTTCAGGTTGGGTATTAGCTGTGAGCTACATATTCATTTGACAGTTCAGATAGACTTACCTTTGACCTAAGTATTTCTTTACTTATACATAACACATACCTTATTTGATCTTCTATTATTTTCTTGTCAATGGACAACACGATCAAAGTTCTCTATGGTTCAGCTACTTCTGTTACTGCTCAGCCGCTAAGCCTCATCAAACTGAGTTCTAAGAAAAAGATAAAACAAAACTAATGCTTCTTAGAAAGAATTGTGTGATATTGTTTAGAGTAGAAAAGTGTGGAGTATGATCCTGGAAATTCACAGATTTATTGGGGAACTTTAATCACAGGCCTTTATATCTCTAGCCCTCATGACTTTCTTCAAGCGAGATATGTACATTCTTAGGGCTAAGACCAACGTTTGAAATTCTGTCTGTTCTCAAGACCCACTGAATCATTTCTCCAATGACACAATGGATTGCTCCATCAAAATTTGTTATTTTTTTGTGAGCCATGAAATTGCATAATTTTGTTGCTTCCTGACTTGATTTTATACTCAAGCTTTCATTGACTTAGGGAAATTTTAAGTACATGCACAAAAGATGAACTTTTAACCCAGGGCAATAAGTCTAATGCTACTGTAGGCCTTAGAATTTCTATTATTTTGACTAATTAGGCAGATGATATCAGTCTCTGGATACTAGCTGAATTCAATACCTATAATAAAATAGCAACCATTTCCTGCTATTTGCTTTCCCTATTCCTAAATGGAGGTAGTTACGTAAAATCACAAATGATGTTGCCTGAGCTATTCATAGCTTTCCCTCAACTAGGTACTTTAGATGCTTAGTAATCATGGTGACGTCAATGATTGGGCTTGACATCCCTTCATCATCACACTTGACTTTCAGACCTCAATAAAGTGACTTGTTTTTTTCACTCCCCATGTTTCTCTGTCCATTTCATTTGTTTTCTCAAACTACAATATGCACTTGATATTTGTGATTTTCAAACTCGACTCCCTGGCTGTAGTTTTCTGATATATAATCCAAGATTTTCAGATACCCAGTAGATATTTTATATGAAAGAATAATTAACTTCCTCAAAATTCTTTTGCTTGACATAATTACCTTTCTCTGTTTTTTTTTTCCTACTGATACAATGCACCTTCTCCCACTGCTCAGGGTCAAAAGCTTTGGATTACTCCTGACCTCCCTACCTTTTCATTTCCCCTTTATACAAAGTGTCTTCAAGTTTTGTATTTTCTGGGTTAGCTTGATTTGTTCTACTAGGAGACAATCTGTGACTAACCTATTGCAGAATATTAAGTAGGTGAGGACCAAGTAGGGAGGTGTGTGTTGAAATCTGATCCAATTATTGAAGAATGGCTTTGTTTATAGTAGTTCCAAGGACCGTATGACACTTTATATACATTATTACAGGATGTAATTAGTTTGGCGTATTGCCTATATTAAATGATCATATCATTATTATGGTCATGTTTTTGGGTTGACTGTCAATTTTAGCCAACTGAATCCATTTAATGGTGTCACCCCCACAACTTCATAAAACCAGTGAGATAATGGGTTAAAATTTGTATTTTCCTCACCTATCCATTGTAATTAACCCCTTACTTGTTTCCATTATTTTCTTCTTTATCCTTTTACTTCTCTTCATCATTCTCTTTTTTCTCTTCCAGTTAGTGCTAGCTGTTTGCCATGACAACCTGAAGTCTAATAAAGTGTAAACCTCATCTAATGTCTTCCTCTTTTTAAATCTCTCTCTATATGCACACACATGTATGTGAATATGTGCATGTATGTGTGTTTTCTGAGTAAGAATGTGTATGTGTGTGTCTACACATTAAAGTGAAAAGTTTTATAGTAAGGGGTAATAGGGGAGAATGTTGTTTATACCACGTGAAATTTTAAAGAACTTTGGTTAAATGCAGAAAATCTAAAAGCTAAAAGTAGGAAGCTATAATATACTTAGATCAGCCTATTCTACAGTCATGTTCAGTGTGTATGGTCCTGTGAGCACAATATTCCATTTAGGGCCTTTCTTGTTTTAATACTTACAGTCTTACAGTGAAGGATTAAGTAACCTACTGGAAATAATACTGATGAGTAATTCTAGACTTTTGCCATTCTTGGGGGCCTTTTTTTTCTTGCAATCTATTACTATAAGTTATCACGTTGATTCTCAGAGTCTTGAAATAAAACAGTTGTTTACTGTTAGAGGTAAGAGACACAACAAGAGAGCTTCTGTGATACAGCACAAAGCTGAATGCCCCCTAAATACTCTCCAGAAATGTCTACTCCCGTCTTTCTTTGAAGTAGTGCTTATCCCATTTTCTGTCTTACCAAATGCTTCTCTTTTTTTTTTGACATTCACTAAACTCTGCCCACCATTCCCACATTCTCTTTCTTCTGTAAATACATGCAGCCCTTAGTTGATCATAATCAGTTATCTCCCTTCTTTATCTCAATTAGTGCAGTATAAAGCCTTGATCCCTAATTGCTCAGAAAGGTTCCATATCTTTTTTTAGAAAGGATGGTAACAGAAAGGGGAAGGCAAATGATGGACATTTAGCCTCATTTATGAAACATTTCAGAATTGGATCTAGTATTTTTATAGCTGGTTAAAGTTGAGATTTGTTGTTTGGAAAGCATACTTAGTAGTATACTGACTTAAAATACATCATCAAATACTATTAAAAATGTTTTCAGGCTCATTATCAGATACATGCAGAGTTTAAATTAATTTTAAATGTTAACAAAGATGACAAATTAATATATTACATTTATACAATATTCTTTTGTAAACATGAATATTATAACAATAACCCGTTGATTTGAGTGGAAATTAAATGAATATGTGATGTAATGAAATATTTCAACAAGTATATCTAGAGAGTTTATTCTATTTTGACCACTTGTAGACACAAGGATGACAAAGAATGGGTTATAGGTCTCAAGGAACTTACAAATAAATTGAAAACAACAAATTTACCACAATGTACTCAGTGTTATGGCTTTATATAAAAGATATTGAAACTCAGAGTTATTGACACTTTTGTATCTTGGGGATGTTTTTTTCCAATAATTCATATAGATTTTTGCCTATAGTAGTATATTATTTGTGTTTTAATAAATAAATTTTGCCAAAAATAAGAGGGCAAAGCAGCCACACTAATCAGCCATACAAACCAGGTGGTGGTGGCATACATTTTTAATCCCAGGTCTCGGGAAACAGAGGCAGACAGATCTCTGTGTGTTCAAGGCTACCTGAGATACACAAGCTCAATGCAGAAACAGATTCAGGTGGTGGTGGTTCATATCATTAATTCCAGTGTTTGGGAGTCACACAGTTAATTCCAGTACTAGGGATGTGGAGACAAGAGCAATATGGCTGGGCACTTAAAGGAATATAAAGGGGAAGAGACAGGAACTCAGTGGGATGTGGAATCTGAGGATTCATGGAAAAAGGATCTTGCCCTTTTGGTCTGAAGATTTGGTAGACGTTAAAGGTCTCTCTAGTGGTTGACTACTTTGTTTTTCTGATCTTCTGGTTGAACCCCAGCATCTGTCTCTGCCTTTTTATTCTTGGTGCTGTAGTTGCCTGTCGGTGGAATTTTTATACGATAAATTGAAGTAGAAAAGGGATAAGGGAAATCCTACCAGAGGGCTTGAAAATTAAAAGTAAAATATAAATTAACAGCTTGTCTAACTAAAGCCCATCAAACCATTGATCTATTGAGAATGGCAAACGAGGGCAGTTGAGAAGGAGGAAATCTGGCAGAGGAAAAAAGCAGAATACTCTTGACAAATGTGTTTATGCAAATCCAAAGAATTTGGGGTTTATTATACAGTCACTGGAGAGTTTCAGAAAGTATTTCTCACTGTGAGTTATTACAAGATAAATTTTAGACATTCTTATATTTATTCTATATCCTTTTCTAATAAGTTGAGTGAGAAGGCAATGAAATGAGTTAGGGAAACCATGTTCAGATGAGAGAAATATGGAAGACATACATGACAAGTCAGTACTTGATATGTAGAAGGTTCATAAAGAGTAATATTAATTCCTTTTTGGCATTTTTCCAGAACAGTGATGACTGATGCTATGAATTATAAAATTATAACATGGGTAGTTGAGTTTATAGTTTGTGATTTTCCTTGGGTATGTAGATTCTATAGTTGAAGATATTGCTGTTTGTGTTTCTTCTTCCAAAAGTATTTTGAAATGTCTAAGAGTCTTGAAGATCCAAGTGGAATTTTCAGGTTTTTAAGCAGAGTACACGTTTTCTATAAATGACCATCAAAGACAATGCCGTCTTCTGCTCGCATTTTTTCAAAGTATGTTTAAAGAGTTTATTTGATCAGGGATTGAAAATACAATGGAAAAATAAAAAAGCAATCTTATTATAGTTGAACTACAAATATTATGGTGGTTAAGGGAGGCATCTACCCCCAAATTAAGTGGGTAGATAAGTGAATGAATCACATAATTACAAGGATGTGAAATCATGCTACATATCAAGGTTTAAGGTGAAGGGATGTAACTGATGGAGGAGTCTCTATTTAGCCAGATATTTAGGAACAAACTTTATGCCAAAGGGACATTTTAGAATGATGTGAAGGAAAAAAAAATGAAGCTCCAGGAAAAGGTCATTTCATGGAAACGGAGGGATCATCAAAGGTAATGGATTATCAGATAGAGGGCCTGGGATGATCCGTGTTTTGTAGTCAAAGATGAGAAAGATGGTCAGTGTGGGTGGTGCTATGTGTGTGAATGGCAGTTACCCCCAAAGAAGCAAGGTTTTCATTTGAGTTTAAAGAGTAGATTTTTCTTAGTGAAGATGTGCATAGTAATAATATTTGCCAAGGAAAAAGTTGGTGGCAAAATCAAAATCAAGATGTGCGAAGTTTAAGACGCCAGCTTGAAATGTAAGTAGAGATACTGGTAACACTAATGAGGATGTAAGAATCTGAAGCACCCAACATTTGAAGCTATGTAATTAATTACTATTACTTCTAGCAAACACACTTTCTCTCCCTTTTCAACAACTGAAAACGCTTTATTCCCCCCTCAGCATCAACTAATCAACTGGTAAAGAACTACAGATACACGGACTCTACTTAGGGTCGCTGAGCCATAGATGTGGGACTTGCACTGCAAACGTATCTTTTAAGGTTAGGAACTGCACTTATTATCTGCATTTTAGTTAGCTGTCAATTTTTGTAATAGTCTCCATCTGCTGCAAAAAGAAACGTTTTTGATGAAGTACTAGAATTGAACTTATCTGTGCGTACAACAATGAGTAATTATAATCCAGACAGACTTCATATTGGTTCTTAGAAGTGGCAGCCACAGGTTCTACTCTCAGGTCTATGATCTTTACTGACAGGGGTATTTGACTAGGTTTATAATGACGGGCACTGTGTAAGCTTTAAGTCCAGTTAGGTAACTCTTGATTGCCCCTAACATAAAAGTGCTACTATTGCTTCATTGGGCATATTTTATTGGACTATTGTTATGGTTCATAGGCTTTGCAGCTATTTAGGACTGCAGATTGTGTCTCTCCACTGTCATCTTGCACAGCCACTTCCAATAATATGAGAACATGTCCTCAGGGAGCATGATTCTCGGTCAGCTCCACATTGATTCCTCCAATTCCTGTGTCCGAAGTGTATGGTGTCTTATAAGATAGTGTCTTACCTTCAAGTTCTGGAAAGCAACCAAAAGCATGACAATAGTCAATATTGTTTAGGAGTCTTTATTGTATCCACCCACTAATACCCTTAAATCAATAGACGGAGGTAGTTAATGGCTCCTGAGAGACAATCAATTTTCTCCAGGAACTATCTCCTTGGATAAGGTTTCCAATCCCAAATTCATCCAAGCAAGATTAAACAGAAGCCATAGGTTGTGTTTTTATGTGTTAATGTATTCATGTACACACACATTCACATGTGTACATGCGAAGGAGTGTAGTGCTCATACATAAAGCTCACCAAAAAGAGTCTTTAAAAAAGTAGTTGGACACCAATCCCACATGAAAAAAGATGACAAAAACTACTGTTTTGCAAAGTTTGCATCTGGGGAAGAGCAATTCTTGACACTGGCACTGAGAAGTACCCCAGTGCCAAGTACACTGGGGAGGCTGAAGCTCAGATTGGTGACATGAACCCACCTGGATTTTATAGGATGACAATGATACCTAGAATTATTTTGGGAGGGGTTTCCAAACAGGGCTTCTCTGTGTAACAGCCCTGGCTGTCCTGGAACTAGCTGTTGTAGACCAGCTTGGCCTCGAACTCTCAGAGGTCTGCCTGTCTCTGCTTCCTGAGTGCTGGGATTAAAGGCTTGTGCAACCACTGCCAGGCAAAAGTGGACTTATTTTTAAAAACCCAAAAATAAAGTAAAAAAAATGGGAGATAGCTTCTTCCCCATGATAACTCATAGTCTGCCAAGGAATTTATGTGGAGTCTGTAAAGTAGGATAGTATCTAGGAAGATTCTAAGGCATTAGTGGAGACACTTGAACTTGAGAGGACTTTTAACTGTTTGTGTGATAATGATCTTAGCCAACAGATTGAGAGGCAATTATCAGAGAATTGCAAAGAAAACATGGGGGAGTGTGGACAGGGAATATCTTGTGTTGGAAGTTTTTTGCTGACTGGTAGAGATTGCAGTCTCCACGGCCTGGAAGTTTATCTCAATAGCTTGGCAACATTGAACCTCTCTCTCTCTTCCTCCTTAGGAAAGCTTCCTGTTCTCTACCTTCCTTTATCTGGAGAATGTCTCTGGGCATGGAGAACTGACCTTACCTGAAAGCTGCCTCTATTATCTTTAGCTTGACCTTTGGCATAGATTCTGGGTAAAAGGACTTGTGCTAGGTAGGAGCTCTGCTATAGGAACTTACTGCTACATACAAAGTCTTGCAATAGGAATATGCAATTTAATGCAAATTAGGCCATTCAATCCTATATATTTCTTATACTCTAGAATAAAGTTTCACTAAAATCCATCTCCCAGAGGGCTGTCTCTTCTTGTGCTCATGGGTCATGTACAAAGCTTTCTGTCATGGCTTCTGCCCCTTTGCTCTCTAAGGAAAAGTGGAGCCCCACAGTCTTGTCAGATAAACTCATTATCTCTTTATATCTTGTCAGATAAATTCAACTAGTGACTTGGCTCTACAACACACACAAATACACACATTTGCACACACACACACACACACACACACACACACATATCGTGAAAACATTCTACCAGGTTTTTCATGTAACACACCACAGTTGTGCAGTGCTGAAATTATTATCCCTTTGAGTTTATACATGAGAAAAATGCGACTTTGACAGTTTTAATGACTTGATTGAACTAACACTAACAAGTGGTGGAACCTAATTTCAAAACTGGGTCTGCCTGAGTTGTCTCTTTAATTACTCTACTGGAATCAGAGATGGCGAAGCATTTCTTAAGACTTGATGCTGTCTACATGCTTATTAGCATACCAATGTCTCAATAATAGGTTCACAACTTTGATTTGGTTAATACTAATTACAGAACTGTAGGGTGCCTGGACTCTCAACCTTAAGCCCAGCATGTCACAGAAACTGTCCTGAAGACAGCTTCTTTAAGCATGTACTACACATGAGATTTTGCCATTCTAGCATTTTGTCTGTAATTCCTTGCTTTAATTAAAGCGGTTCTACTGATCTGCATTAAACCAAAGGGCGTACTAGTTGGTAAGAATACTTCAATGAGCAAGATGAAATTTTTTGTTCCAAATGCTCAAAGCATGAGGTGGATCCTTGATGGAACTTGCCTCCTCTAGGGAAAGCTTGTCCATAGAATTAAGGAAGGGGTCATTTAACCTGCTGTATCATTTTGCTTGAGCAAATTTATTATAAAGCCTTTCAGTTGGGTAGCAGAGAGAAAAGACAAATAAGTAATGAGGTTTTCTTTTCTTTTTAAGAAAGAGGTTATTAATTTTTTTACTATAAAATGGTGCTAGGAAGTTTGTGAAGGTGCAGAATAGGAGCTCACATTTAGGACAGAAATTAGATATACAGAAAATATGATAACTTCAGGCCAAGGGTAGATACCAAATGTACCCCATTTGTTGTAAGGATCTGGCCAGAAGAAGGAAAAGAATTCATCTACAAACATAGAACAGATGGTGTTTAATTGGATAGAAATGGAATAATTATGATAATAAGCCCCTTTTTATAGTCAGAGATGGCTTTTAATTCTTTTTATGGGTCTAAAATTAAAATATGTCCACATTATTTGGACCTTGACTCCATCCATTTTTCCCCCCGGGCCAAAAATTCCTCACACAGCAGAGATTTCACTCATGAAGATCAGGTCAGGAGGTAGTCTTCTTTTTCATGCTACTCATGTGGGCCCACCTGGCTGTTGTTCTCCTGTAGGGTACGAAGATCTCTCAACATTAAGTTTTAATTGCATTTCCATAATTGTTGTTTAAATGTTTGGCATTCATTTTTAGGAGCTGATTATTCTATGCTAATCAGTGCTCAATTTAAATTAGAAAAAAATCCAATAAACAACCACCACAACAAGAGAGACAGAATTCTTCATATATTTATAGTGAGGGACTATTTACTATCCTAAATCATGTGGCTGACTTTCTCTTGATGTCTAACACAGGACCAACACAGACGACCTGGAATCACACAGCCCTCATGGCTGCAAACAAAATCCGCTCTGTTTTGTTTTGGATTCAATTCGATTGGAGAAGACAGTGGAGCTCTGTCAATAAGCAAAAAGCAGAATACAATTTCTTTGAATGAATATAGGGTATTCTTTGAAGACATGGCTTCTCTTCTGTATAAGGGGGCTGAAGAAGAATGATCAAGAACCTTTGCTGATGGCAAAATGCAGCAACTTGCTACTCTAGAAACTCTAATTAGAAACTCTAATTCTTTTTGTCAGAAAAAAAGAAAATAAAAGAAAGAAAAGTCTCAACTTTTTGAAAAATTTTGGTTGATCAGAGTATGAAAGAGCCATCTTAATGGAGTGAAGTAAGTTTGGGATTTGACACTAAATGGTTTGGTTCTGGTGTAGATTTATCAAGAGAATGAGTCTTAGAAGACTGTTTCCACAGTGATTTGGGGCAGTTTGAGATCTGCTGTGAATCTTAGATACTTTTGCTATAAAAATGTCATGATAAGTGATTCATAAATTTATAGGATAGCTGTTGGCATTATGCAGAAGATGTGTGTAAGAATTATGTAGATGCTTGTAGGCTAAATAACATGGAAATCTTATTTATAACCAGCATTGACTTTCAACTTGATATAACCTAGAATTATCTGACAAAATAAAAATTTTCAGTTGAGTAATTGTCTTTATCATGTTGCTCTGTAGATCAGTCTGTGAGGGAATCCTTTGACTGTCTTATTTATTTAAGAGGGCTCAGGTCACTGTGGGTGGTGGCATTCTTTAAGCAGGTGGTCCTGCATTATATAAGAAAGCAAGGTAAGCATGAGCCTGTGAGCCAACCAGAGACTTAGCTAGCAAGCTCTTTCTCTGTGTTTCCTGCATTTGGGTTTCAACTTTGAGTACTTGTCCTGGTTTCCCTCAATGATAGATTGAGGGATGTGTAAATCAAATAAACCTTCCCCTCCCCAAGTTGCTTTTGGTCAGAGTGTTGTATCAGCAACATAACTGAATTTTAATGCCTTAAGTCTTAAGTGCATCTCTGCTTGTATGTGATGCATAAATTACCCTTGATATCATTGCTATAATGTTCTTGAATCCCTAACTATATTTAAATTTTATTTTTTAGCATATACTAATATTATCATTAATGGGATTTATAATTTTGACATAGAATTGGGTATTTGAAATCTATAGTTTAGAACAAATAAGAATTCTGCTGTTTGGCTTCAGATTTACCACTCAATAAAATATAGATTTGCTTTGTTCTTACAGTTAGAAAAATTTGATCAAAATTAAGCTTTAATCCCAAAGATAGTTATTTTCAAGGTCTTTTCCAGTTTCATTGACAGGAGTCCAATTTTCAAAAAGATCTTTAATTTCATCATTGGCTCGTCTAATAACTAAATCTCTGTCCCTATGTAACTGGTTTGCTTTTAGAGCTGTGTGCATTTTTGGAGTTTAGCACCATTCTTAAAGAGGCAGATGCACTGCAGATATATTTCTGATTGTCCTACTATGTGACATGGGATTCTCCTCTGTATGTTGTGAATATTATTGGTTAATAACAGAACTTCTTATAGCAGAGCTGTAGGGGAACAGAGCTAGGTGGGGAAAATGAAACTAAATGCTGGGAGAAAGGAAGTGAAGTCAGAGTGAAGCCATGGAGCCCTGCCAGAGACAGACACCCAGAACTTTACCCAGTAAGCTGCAGCCATGTAGCAATACACAAATTAATAGAAATGGGTTAAATTAATATGTAATAGTTCGCCAATAAGAAGTAGAGCTAATGGACCAAGCAGTGCTTTAAGTAATATAGTTTCTGTGTGATTATTTTGGATCTAAGCAGCCAGGAACTACCAAGCAGCCCTCCTTCTACAAATTGGCTCCAATGTGGATGGCTAAAATATGCTTAAAACCCAAGAAAGCTTGAAAAGTAATTTTAGACACGAAAGAACAGGGTTAACTATGGCTTCTTGGTAGCCAGCATTTTGCTGGCAGCAAGCTTCAGGACCTTTAAGAGAGGTTTTCCTGATCAGTGGTAGCAGGAAAAAAAGGCCAAGCCATTTTGAAATCCTGGCTTTCTGGGCTGTGCTGCCAGCATGACCTCTGGCTCTTTCAGGAGACTGAGCATTTGAATGGGATTTTTGAGCAATGTGCTATGGCTTGCCTGGTGGCAACATGGACCAGCTGTGTGCCTAGAGATGGGGCACTGTGCATGGCTGGGCTGGGTGGAAAGCAGGCAGTGCTGTACTTCCCCTAGCAATGGCACAACTGAAGCTTTTAAGAAGCACTTAGAATTTTAAGAAGTGCTCCTGGACAGTAAAAAGTTACAGATACACAATAGGACAGATTCAGACATAAAAGACATCTAAATGGGGCACAGTGTTGGATAAATGTATATAGGCTTGGTAGAGAGAGGAAAAGAATATAGACAGTTACAAAAAAAGTAAATGGTATTATAAATAGGGTAAAGTCATTAAAGAGACAGTACAGACAGTCATAGATTAGAGGAGTCAAAAAAGAATAAGAAACATAAAATAGAAAATACAGAGGGTCTGAATTATGTATATTATTTTGTTTTCTTTGAATTTTTTGACTGTGAAGGAGCTACGTAATCAACATATATACTTTAAAGGTATCATGTCTTCAAAATATGGGTCTAAGGATATGTTGCTACGGAAAAGAGGTTCTTCTTTTGTTTCCACAGAAGACAAGATCTTGTGGATTGCTTCCAGACTAATATGGTTTGATGAATGAAAACCTCTTGAAAGGTTGCCTTGAATAGCCTTCAACAATTACTCCACCCAATAAACAGCAGGAAGCAGTTTGGGAAGAAAAAACTACACCCATATTCCCAAATATTGTTAATAAATGTTTGTTTACATTTAAAAGGAGATATGCTATAGAGATTTGCATTGGTATGGACCTTTGTTTATAGATATAAATTTAAGGGCAATTTTGTTATATGGGTATATGTATTCCTGCTCTTGATTAAGGTACTGTGTTTGCGTAGCTCATTTAAAAATGCAATGTAAAATTTAAAAATATAGGCTAATAGATAATCATCAATAATAGTCAAGCTTGTAGTCATGTTTGTTAAATTTTCTAGATGTACAGAGATGTATTTCAGATGGTTAGGGATTCTTCAAATCTTTCAAAGACTACAGAATATGACATTTAAAACATTTTAAGAACTTAGGACTTTTCATGACAATGAGACACATCTGCTCCTAACAGAACCAATTACTTCAAGAGGAAGATGGACATTGAAGAGGCCCCTTATATAGTTGGTTAGCCATTTGGGTGAGAGGCTACTCTTGCCTGGACTGCTTGATGAACTGGGCATGCAGGACCTATAGAGAAATGACTTGCCTAAAGGTGAGACCATTCTTTAAAGTTCCTGATTCATGAAAGAGTCTGTCAGACATTCTGCAGGACACAGAAGAAAGTGACTAAAATACTGCCAATATAGGCAGAAGTGCCTTTGAAATTTCCTGTTTTGTGAAAAAGTCTGCTGGATACTATCAGCCTGTACACCAAAGATGGATGCCCCAATGATTCAGAAGAACTTTGAGTGACTGTCTAAGCAGTAAGATGTCTCTGTCAATTCTAAAGTTTTGGAAGTTGCTTACAATGCACTTCCTGTTTACTTAGGTAATATTATATCCTTCTGGAGTCTTTGATGGATTTGAACAATTTATAGTTATACTTACAGTTTTCCTTAGTTATAATAAAAGATAAAATAGATATAAATATTGTAACTATAATTCTTGCTTGATACCTGATTTGTTATATGTATATTTTTCTATGTTTAATTTTAAAACTTTCTTCTTATTTAAACAGAAAAGGGGAGGTGATATGTGATTCACTTCTGTATGCTGTGAATATCATTGGTTAATAAGAAACTGCTTTGGGCCTATAGCAGAACTATAGAGGAATAGAGCTAGATGGGGGAAATCAAAACTGAATTTTGAGAGGAAGGAGGTGAAATCAGAGAGAAGCCATGTAGCCTCGCTGGAGACAGACACCTAGAAATTTACCTGGTAAGCCACAGCCACTTGGCAATACACAGATTAATAGAAATGGGTTGAATTAAGATGTAAGAATTAGCCAATAAAAAGCCAAAGCTAATGGGCCAAGCAGTGTTTTAAATAATATAGTTTTTGTGTAATTATTTCAGTGCTAAGTGACCGGGAACAACCAAGTGGCCCTCCTTCTACAAATATGGGTTACAATTTGCCATCTTCCAGGGAGGGATTAGTTCTAGAAGTTCGAAAAAGAGGGTGCTGTTTTATTTACAAATGCTAAAATTGCTGTTGTGATAATGGAACTGATACAGACCTGGCTCCGGGCTGTTAAAATATTCCACCCCCTCAGCACACAGTAGGTATTTAGAGGACAATCTTTCCAGCTTTGACTTCTGTTCAGCATGTTCTGTTTTCTGGTGGCTTTCTAGCAGATTTTAGTAACTTTCCTAATCATCAAGTTCTTTCCCTCCTTTTACAATGAAGACAGCCATATTTATGCCATTCAGGCAAACTACGACATAATATATATGCATGCTTAGGACTTAGCTCTACAAATGCATCGATATAAAGTCTCTAGAAAGATGAGTCGGAACAGGAAGGCCAGTGGGGTGATGGTAATGAATGTAATTGATTATGATTGTAATTCAAAAGAACCTGTAGTGAAACTTCATTTAAAAGGTTAATGTACAAAGCCATCTTAGAGAAACATGTTACACTGTATGTTCAAGTGGAATGAAACTCACTTTTCTGACTTCCTTTATGTTCCCCAGTAATGTGACTACTCTTGCTTTGTGGAACACAACTAAATGACTACCGAATTTTTTGTTTTGTTTTTGTTTATCTGCCTTTGTCTCTTGACTGGACTCATATAACAAAGAATCTGTACACAAGCAGCACACTAATCCAAATTGTATTAAAAATATATCAGGCATCATGGCCCAGAAATTCTGAATCTGATCTGATGAAAGGAGCAGACATTCATACAGTTTTTAAAGCTCTCCAAGTAATTCTGACACACGGTCAGGAGAGAGAGCCTGGCTCTAGTTTATTTGGCTTGATCCCAGCTTCACTGTTTGATACTGCTTACAGAACTGTCTGGAGTCTATACTTAAAGGCATGCAGATTAGCTATCTTCCAACTTATCCAAGAATTACAGTTCACAGTCCAGTGATGCAGCCTGACATACCAAGATAAGAAACTACAAACCACTGGCCTGAAACCACCATTCTACCTCATCTGGCACCATTAAGGCATCTTTGCTGTAAACATCACTATTACTATTGTTTCATTAATAATTACAACAGATTTTTTTGCATGTATGCCTTCTTCATTTGGTTACAAGTCAACACAATGACGACAATATATCAATTTTTACCTCATCAGACGCTTGAACAGCACCTGTAATAGACAAAGAATTTGTACAAAGTTATTGAATATATTAGATAAATCATTACAGTGTGCTTGGTGTGATCCCTGAAGATCTCCTTAAAATTCTTCAGTGAAGCAATCATGTATAGCATGCAGATGTTATGCATAGATGCCTCCATTTCCCACAGCTAAGCAAGAAAAATGAAGCTAGAAAGAACACAGACTAACACAAACTCATTAGCTACCCAGTTTCTTATACGTCCACATAGGATTGTTCTACTGAAAATTATGAGATAATAGGAATATCATGGCCCTTTCTTACTTATAGAGTATAGCATTATATTACTGAACAGTTTTAGTAATTATACTTATATATGTTTTCAGTAAAATATAGCATTTTTAACATGGTACAAATATGTTTGCCTTTCAAAACTAGCTCATCCTGTGCTATTGCAGCTCAGTTATACTAGCGAGGTATTTCTGATATGAAAAGCGAATGAAGTTTGACTTGACTTGCACGAGTTGGGACTAGAAGAGGTAGGATTTAACACAAACATTTTGAGTTCAGATATCATGCCTTAAACAGATCCTAACTCTTTTCTGCCCTAGCTTGCATGCCATAGGTGGCCTAACTAACTCTGAAGGAGCACTATTACACCTATTCTATAAACCTCCCTTTTTCTTTGCTTCAAGTAGTCTTATGTCCTGTTAGTTTTATAATCATCTTATATTGCCATGTCTGATGTCAGTAAATTCATTAGAATATTTTTGATGTGCTTAACTACTCATGATAATTTGGCTTTTTCACAACAATTTAAAAATACACTTGAAGTTCTACAAGGAAAAATATCCAAGAGAACAGAATACATCATGTAGAAACAAACTCTGACATTTGCAGTCAAACGATTTTCATAAAGATACTGAGAGAATACAGAGGAGAATGGCCAGTTTCTTTAATAAAAAATGATGTGTGTGCATGGGGGAGTGTGAAATTCGGTGTTTCTATGAGAAGAATGAAACCAGACTCTTGTCTCTCTCCAGTTGCCTTACACGTAGAACAAATGGCTTAAGAATTTAAATATAAACCAAAAATCATGGGACTACTAGAAGAAAACAAGGAGACAATGTTAGAATGGGCCAGTAATTTCTTTTGGACAAGTATGCAAATGACAAAGAAGATTAGTCAGGGCTGCTTCGCCGTGGTGGAAGAAACAGTTTGCAGAATAGAAGAAACTCATTGGAAATGACGTGCGTTATGTGGGCTTAACAGGCAGCATTTGGCAGAATATTTAAAATTATTTTTAATAATATTTTTAATTTATTCCCATAATGCCACACTGCTAGTCATTCTGTTAGTCTGTCTGCAAACCTGCTTTACAGACTGTCTTCCCTGGTGCAGCAGTCAAACAGTGCATTTTACATCTGTCTCCTTTTCCCTTTCCTTTCTCCTAATGCGCTCTTTGTGAAAGGTGGTCCCTGTTGAAAAGGACGCCACACTGGGAAAATCAGCTGTTGTTCGAACTCATTGAGAGGCTTCCAACTGGGCTCCCCCTTCCACCAGTTCAGTCCCAAGCTTGTTTACCATAGTGTCCTTTAAGGCCACTTGCCTGGTCATGCCCTGGGCCTCCTAACTCTGTAATAGGAAGAGAACTGCAAAACAACCTAAGAGTGAAAACAGTGTGTCCTTGTGAACCTTTTCTTTTAATCCATGTTATAAAAGAGCTTACAGTGAGGATGAGAAACTGGAAATTCAGCCGCATAGATGAATCTAAATTGGAAATTCCAGCTGATTGCTACAGTGTGCAGTCAGTCTTCGTTAGATCTTGTGAGTGCTCTGTTTGATCTAAACTATCTCTATATGTTGTTGCCTGTTATTTTACTCAGAAGATTCAGATTTCACCCAATGGGCCCTCTACTCCACTGTATCCTCTAGGGAGTTTTGGATGCCTGCTTCTAAGCTCCCTTCTCACTTTTTGCTGGGCTTTTGTAAGACTCCAGTTTGATGATTGTACTTTTCTGATGTTATTTCTTCTTTGACTTGGAAGCATCATCCAGAGGGACAGGCTGCTATGTCTGGCACGCTCTCTATTGGGAACTCTAGCAGATATCTTAATAGGGCTTCTCAGTCAGTTCCAGTGGAAAGCTTTGATATTTGATATTGATATTTTGCTCTTACCTCATCCCTCAATATTCCTCATCTTATGCTTTATCTTTGCCTTGTTAGAGAATGAAGAATGTTACACATTCAAAATTGGAAGTGTAGCTGTCAAAAGATTATTCTCTTGACCATACAAAACACCCACCCTAAGATTTTCTCCTCTAGTATATTCAGGATAGACTTTTCCTCTGAGCTCTTAAAAGCCTCCTCAGCTAGGCTAAGAGATTTCAAGTATATATCCAAACTGGCATGATTCTAATCAAACAGTGATATTCCCAGATGCTCCTGTTTTCTGTCAATGTGCTGAACCTGATCTATTAACTTATGCCTCTCACATCTCCAGGAGTTATTCTGAATATCTGTCTAGCATTTCTTCTGTCTTTTACTATTACCACAGTCCTGGTAGTTGTGCTTGTAATAATTCTCAACTATATAAATTTTGTTCACACAGGCTACATCATTTAAAAAATGAAATAATTCTATTCTGCTCCATATTAATTATAAAATATTTATTAAAATCTGGCAATATAAAATAATACAAAATCTACCCCACTCCACTTTCAGCTAAGGCCTTATAGGTCTTAGAACAAAAAACTAAGAAATTTTGTCTGCACCACAAACTAGCCATGTATTCCCTTTGCCTTCCTCTTGAGTAAAACTACTTTTCTTTCTTTCTCTATCCCCTCCATCTAGTTGAACTTCATTTGCATGAATTCCAGTTGCCTTAGTCATTAGTACCCATCGACGTAAATTCATTTACCTCAGGTCTATAGTACACATGTTGTCTGAATAGATGCCCCTAATTCTAACTAATTATTCTTTGTTCTTATGGTCTCACTTCATTGTTATTATCTTAGAAGTTCATTCTCCTCCAATGTTTTCTTGGTTATATGATTAATAATGTGAGATCATATTTACTGCACTTCTGTCTTAGTATAGATCAGAATTTGATAGAAAATAAAGCTCTTGCCCGTCTGTCTTTATCACTGGACCATGAGCTTAGCAGGGACCTGCCCCCCCTACTCACCCTCCTCTGCCTCTAAACTCTCCTGAGATGTATGGTCCTAGAAGCCACTCAACACTTACTGAGTATAGTGCTTGAAAAGTTGGCATTAATGCTGACTATGTGTTCAAAGAATATGATGCCATTCTGCCATTTGATTTTATTTTTCTTCATTTTGCAGAAGTTAAGTGATTATTCCAGCCAGAGACTAAAAAAAACAATGTTTACTTGAACCTTAACTCTTGATTTTCTCAAGCATGTTTCCTTCTAAATTACACAATGCTGCATCAGTAATCTAAATGTTGATACTGGCTCTTGAGATTCATTCAGGCTTCCCTACTGCAGAATCTAATTTCCTTTCTGTGGCTTAGCCAGAATCCACTGAAAGCTGAAAACAATGCCATCCCCACCCCTGTCTGCTCCGCAACTCTTTTAGAGCAGAGGAGCTGATTTTGGGAGAGACTTAGCTTCTTGTTCTGTTTCCACACTGTGCTCGTTGACAACTGCCTGCATCTGTGTGCTCCTCTTCTCCATTTTATTATTGTGGTTTCTGGGGGATATTTAATGATATCTCAAGCCTTTCAGTCCTTTTCCTGTTGATTTGCTTCTTCTCCCCTGCCTGCACACACAGTAAGCAGACATACATGCATCAGAGAATCAGAGATATATCACAACCTCTTACCTAAGCGGTAACAGATGCTCACTGTAGAAACCAGCTTCACACCACTGCATATAGAATAATTATCCCCCCAAGGGTGGACTCCCTACAGCAGGAGAAAGCTTCTGATTAGAGATAAACAAAAGGAGGTGAATAACACAGTTAAGGAAAGGGTCAAGATGTCACTATTCAAGCCATTTCCAAACCATCTAGGTCAGATCAAACCATCTAGGTCAGATTTCTTCTATAGGTAAGGAAACTGAGTCTTACAAAGTTGTGTCAATTTTCTGCTGTTTGGACAGTAATTATTACAGTGCCAAGAACCTACTGCTTTCCCAGCCTACTTACAGAGTAGTCACTCTACCTGCTGATAGGCTCCTATGACTGTCTATACTCTCTAGTTGGATGCTGCCTGTACTCTCTATCAGCCCCTCCTCCTTCCTTCTTTCCCTCCCTCCTAATATCTTTGGAATAAAGTTGTTGGAAAAGAAATGCAAAGGATACAAAAATATAAGGGGAACTTTTGTTTTCTATGCAGATTTCCTAGATGGCTTTAGAGGATATTGTGTTCGTATTCCAAACCTATTTTATGCAAAAATGTACCGCATGCATATTTCACCTTCCACTCATTGTACTGATTAGATTTTCTTCCTGTTCTTCAGCTGCCTTTCAACTGATATTGGGCGCTCAGTTCTCAGTACTGGAGCAAGACAACTGAGTCTCTAGATCCTATGGTAGAAAAAGGGAAAAGTATGTTTAGGATGGATATAGAGAGTCAAGGCATATCTGTGGTCACCTCAAAAAATCGTAGCATTACTATGCTTAATTACATTGAATTCTTAAACAATTCTGAAAAAGTATATTCTTTCCCTCACTAGTTATCAACCACTTGTTTTTATCTTCTTCTTACCTTTTTTCCTGAGCCAGTGAAGAGCTCTATTATGACTCTCCTTCTATGATACCAGTAAGCCTATCACTGTATTTCATGCTATCCAGTTGCTAAGATGCCTCTTGCTTTCCGCGATTAAATTTTGTTATGGAATATTTTAGCATGGCCACTAGATGCCTTCTTTCTAAAAGTAGCAGGTTTTGCCCCTTTCTTTTTTACTTTCCAATGAATTCCTATTCTGTGGACATGTTTAATTCATAGTCTTAATATTCTTAATAAAGTAGACCTACTACAGCATGTCGTGTTCTGAGTTTGGGTGCTTGATTGCCTTGGCTCACATTGTCCATTCATTTGGATTCAGTGTTTTTGACTATTCCTTACTTAGTTGAGGGGCTGTTTACCTGCCATGGGATTGATTCGAGATCTAATCTTGTCTCCTCTTAAAGAAAGATAATGGTTTAATTTCAATGACTTCTTAAGACAGTACAGAAACCTATAACTATAGAGATGTGAATTGTTAATTTAAGACTTTCAAGGTAAACAATATTGCCAATGATGCTGAATCCTGAGCATTTTGAAATATTTTTTATTTTTTTCTCCATAGTGCTAATATTGACAAGGATCAGAGTTCTCAAAATTGTTTTCGAAAAACATATACAGGAAAAACTACAACAACATGAAACCTTCCCTTGACTAGCTCTAAAACAAAGAAATGTCTTTATTAGACACATTGTTTCAGTTTCAAAATACATGAGATGTTGATGGCACTGAAGGATTTGCCTTTCCACCAAGAAAACGTAGAACCTTTCTCAGTGGGCTAAGCACTTCATTGACACCTCTTGATAGAAAAACTTTGGTAGTGGCCTAAAAATCTGAAGCTAGCAGGTGCAAGCTGCAAGCGATTATTATTCATGGTAAACCCATCTCAAAATTTGGTAAAATTCTATAATATCAAGAAAGAAAGTGAGTTTTAGAAGTGTGGTCATCCCTTAAAACTCTAAGGGTATGAGTTCTAAGATTTTCTGTGAAAACCAAAATCTAAAGGCATCAAAACTCACTTATATTTGGATATTAACTGTTAAGTAGACGATAATCAAGATGTGATTCACAGACCCAGAGGCTAAGTAACAAGAAGGCTTCTAGGGGAGACGCTTGGATTTCCCTGTGAAGGGGAAATAGATTTTGTTGGTGAACTTGAGATAAAAGGGCAGAATCAGGTGGGGGCTGGAGGGAGAGTACAGGGAGACAACTGGGACTATAGGCATTTTGGGGGTGATGTGGAAACCTAGTACTGTGGAAACTTGTTGGAATCCTTAAGAGTAATGCTATTGAGGACTCAGTTATAGAGGATACAGAGCCTGAAATGTTCATCTTCTATAACCAAGCAAGGCCTCTAGGGCTGGAACTCAGACACCAATCCAGCCACAAAACCTTCGCCTACAATCTATTTTACCTGCAGGATGTGCTGGGACAATCACGGCATAGAACATGTAAAAGTGGCCAACCAATGACTGGCCTAATTCGAGGGCCCCACCATGAGAGGAATCTCCCTGCCAAACACTGTCTGGAGAGCCCAGACACCTAGGGTAGAATCAAATGTAACAGGTGGAAAATTGATTGTGAAAAATGTTCTGCTTTACTCATAAATTGGTGCCTAGCCTAGCTGTCATCAGAGAGGTCTCCTCTAGAAGCTGATAGAAGCAGATGCTGATACCCAAAGTGAAAAATCAGACTAAAGGAGAGAACATAGGTTGGAGGCCTCCATTGGGTTCCTTTTCTTGGAGCTCAGAAAACCCTGTGGATGAGGAGTAGGATGAACTATGGGAGCCAGAGTGGGCAAGGACACTGGGAGAACATGGATCAGGGACTAAGCAGAGCTCATGGGGGCTCACAGAGCCCAAACTGGCAATCTGGGAGTCTGCATGGGTCTGAAGTAGGTAGGTTCTCTACATATACGGTTGTTGGCTTGGTTTTTTGAGGAAACTTTTGACAATGGGAGTAGGGATGTCTCTGACTCTTTTGCATGTCTTTGGGGACCCTTTTCCTCCTAAGAGGCTGTCTTACCCAGTCTTGTTTAGGTTTGTGTCCCCTTTTATTGTACCTTTTTCAGTTGATGACCCTGGGAGGCCTGCTCTTTTCTGTGGGGAAACAGGGGAAAAGTGGATCTCCTAGAGAAGGGAGGTGGGGAACTTGGGAGGAGTAGAGGGTGGGAAGCTGCAGTCAGGATGTATTGTGTGAGAGAAGAATAAATAAATGAATAAATAAATAACACAAAGATGTCAAAACTCTTTACATAAAATCCCACAAAATTTGCATATAAAATATAAGCATCATCACATGTACTTTAATTTCTGGATAATTTATAGTACCCAATGTAGTAGACAATACATTGTAGCTATTATGCTCTATTTCTAAGGGGGAATAACAACAAGAAAACAAATTTATTGAGGCTTTAGTGGTATAGGATGTACTTCTGTCTTTGTGTTGCTTTCATTGGTTAATAAAGAAACTGCTTTGGGCCCTTGATAGGGCAGAACTTAGGTAAGTGGGAGAAACAGAACTGAATGTTGGGAGGAAGAAGGGTGGAGTCAGAGAAAAGCCATGGATCCTCTGCCTGAGATGGACACCGCCGGTTAGAATCTTTCCTGGTAAGCCACTTCATGTGGCATTCCATAGATTAATAGAAATGGGCTAAATCAAGGTGTAAGAGTTAGCTAATAAGATGTTAGAGCTAATAGGTCAAGCAGTGATTTAATGAAGACAGTTTCTGTGTGATTATTTTGGGGCTAAGCTAGGCGGGCCGCCGGCCAAACAAGCAGGCCCCTCCCTGCAACACTTGAGATGATGGCTCAGTGGTTTAAAAAAAAAATATTCATTAATAGCATGAGCACTTGAGTTCAAATCCCTGAATCCCATTGTTAAAGAAATAGAAAGAAATTCCAAAACTTGTGACCCCCCCCAGTGCTGAAGAATGAGGGAGCAGAGGCAGGAGGATTGCTGTGCTAGAGTTTGCTAGCTGCCATCCTAGACCCATGTTCAGTGACAAACTCTGTCTCAAGGGAATAAATAAGGTTGAGAGTGATAAACCAGGATTCCCTTAAGTTCTTCCCTGGTGTACGGGTGCTCTCACCGCATATACCTACATCACAACACACACACACACACACACACACACACACACACACACACACACACACTTAAAAGGAACAGAGAACAAAATTTTAATATTCACTACAAATGCTGCCATTTCACATGAATTTTTACACATTTAGTTGAATCTGCAGACACAGAATGTAGTGGTATGAGGACCAATGAGCTTTTCTGTTGACTTCCTAGGGGAGCTTGAAACTAAGATTTTTCAGGTAGTAGTCATGATAGGGCCTCCTTGATACAATCCTCTCTGATAATTAAAGCAATATACACTATATACCAGATTCTGTGTTTATATTGTTTGCAACAGCTCCATGTGGCAGATATTAATGGCTCCAATTCATAAATGGGAAAAAGCAGATAGACTGATCAGGAACTCTTCAGACAACTGTACATAGGATAATTTTTTTTCCCAAAAAGCCCCAAACTATTTGGCCCAAGAACTGTTTGGCTGCAGGTCTACCGTATTTTTTAAATTGCCTTGGTATATCTTCATTGCAGCCAGAGAGCCATGCTCTTGTAAAATGTTTCTAATTTCAACTTGCACGATCATTTAATCAGTCTGCCATTGTAGATGGAATATTATACACAATGTTTTGTTTCAAAATAGGCTTCACTTCTATGTTGATTTGTGGAGCAACGGTTCACCCCAGTTGGGCTGCAAATATAGTCCAATCACTGATATAATAGCAAGGACTGATGCAAATTTAAAATCAAGGAAGACAGTGAGACTGTATCAATTTGAACAATGTGTTTTTATTGAATGGCAAAGAAAAGGATAAAAGGAAGAAATAGCCCCTGAAGGCTTCTTACAAAGTGCTTTGAGCTTCCAGATGCATTCCGAAGGATTGAGGAAATTTTTGTCTTTGGGAGTCTAAGAGTGTGATTGGTTAGCTTTGAACCACCTTACTTCCAAAGTATTTGTACCTAAGCCCTTCTATAGTCCTCTTTCCCGTGACTGGATTTGCCTTTTTTGGTTTCCAAGTTAAGAAAACAAAGCATTAATAACCTCTATCGTCAAATAGTAGCTCAGTAGAGATAAGTACAAATTTAAAGCCCCAACACTGCAAACAAAATCTTGGAGAAGCATGTTACAAGTCTATTATGTTAAAAATATTTGAGTGAGACCATTTTGGATTAAGGAGGTGGTGCCTACCCTCCCTGAAATATAATCTTTGAAAAGATTAAGGAAGAGACAAAATGAGAGAAAAATTAGAAGATTTGGGGTAGAGACTGAAACTTTGCTGCCAGGGACCAAGTCATCTGCTGTTCCCCACAGCAAGAATTTAGGAGGAAGGATTCTCTTCTACAGCGTGTAGGATGGGCCAATGGTAGTTCGGTTGCAGACATCTGGTTTCCACAACTGAGAGATGACGAATTTGTGGTTTTACAATTTCCCACCTTGCTGTATTTATATAGAAACCCTATAAGAAGAATCTTCCTTTTCCTATGCTGAAAGGAAATCAAAGTTTCATCTTTTTAAACTGCATGAAAGAACATGCTGCAGGACAATAAACAGATCTATGCTTTACCATTTTTTATTGAGCTTCCCAAACTTACAAATGAGTCGGCAAATGGGGGCATGAATAAATTCATAGAAGGAGCAAAGCGGCTATGAGTATTAATCTTGGTGGTCAACTGATTTGGTCTGGGATCAACCAAGATGTATTTGTTTGGGTGCATCTGAAAGGGTAGTTCTTAGAAGGACTGAATGAAGAAGCAAAGTATTTGGCCTGATGCACAATCCTAATTAGTCTTAATAATGAAAACTCAGAGTCAGGAGCGGGACAGTGGTGGTGCAGCCCTTTAAATCCAGCACTTAGGAAGCTAAGGCAGGAGGATCTCTGTGAGTTCAAGGCCAGCCTGATCTACAAGAGCTAGTTTCTAGATAGGCTCCAAAGCTACAGGAAAACCCTTTCTCAAAAAACAAACAAACAAGCAAATAAACAGAGGTAAAAGCTGGAAGAATAGAGAAGTAAAGGACCAATCAGAGTCTCCTCTTACCTTTCTGACTCCTCAGACTGAAAAGGCCAAACTCCTGACTCCACCCCACCTCATCACCTCCTGTTTGACTGTAAAAACCTCCAGGCCTCTGTGGTTAACTAGTGGCTTACTCCACCCTCTGCTCTATAGGCAAGCTTTATTTGTCAGAACACAAACAGAATGTCACAACATCTGCCATAATGGGGGACATATTTAAAGAGATTCAGGGAAAAAAGAAAATTGTTTTAATCTATCTGCCTTTGTCCCTTGCATGTGAGTGCACAGATACTGTACTTCACTGCCACGGGAACCCAACTTCTAAGTGAAATGAAGACCAGAAATTCTACAAGAAACTGTCTAGACCTTCAGAGGCTGATTGGAATGACTGATTTATCATGTCATGTGAACTGAGCAGGTAGGTAGCAACAGAGTTTTTATTCTCTCTGGTGCGTAGACCCTTATTATTAGACTACCCATGACATATTGTGTAAAACTATTGTCTGTAGCATGAAATTCTGTTCTTAATAAAACCTCAGAGTCAGATATTAGGGGTGAAAGCTGAGATATCACAGAAGCAGTGTAACCAATCACTAGAGAGACCTTTTACCTCTACCAAATCCTCAGACCAAAAGGGCAATGTGTTCTTAGACTGTCTCCTCAGACTTTGTCCTCAGCCTGCATCTACAGACTGCTACCTCAGACTGCACTGAGTTAATGTATCCTCCCGCCTTATATTCCTCTCTGTGACCAACCATGTCACTCCTGTCTCCACCTCCCTACTGTTGGGATTAAAGGTGTGGGATCCCAAGTGCTGGGATCACCTTTGTGTGAGCTCTGTTTCTCTTTTAAACAGATTCAATCTCGTGTAGCCCAGGGTGGCCTTCAACTAACAGAGATTCCTCTGTGTCTGTCTGATGAGTCTTGAGATTAAAGGTGTGTGCCACCACTCCCTGGCCTCTAGTGGCTTAGCTCTGC
This sequence comes from Myodes glareolus, assembly GCF_982192425.1. Taxonomy (NCBI): domain Eukaryota; kingdom Metazoa; phylum Chordata; class Mammalia; order Rodentia; family Cricetidae; genus Myodes; species Myodes glareolus. Next base: position 29,873,207 of record NC_142034.1, read on the forward strand.
ACTCAGATCTACAGGCAAGCTTTATTTATTAAAACACAAAGAAAATATCACTACATTTGTCTCTGTATCTTTTCCTGTTGCTCTGATAAAGTAACCCTACAAAAGCAATTTAAGATAGCGGATCAGAGAATCATCCTTGGAGAAGACTGATTCTTCTCCAAGTAGTCATTCATTGCCTGTAGTGCTTCATCTAGAGGCAGAGATTTACTGTATTTCTCCCATCCATGCTGTTGTGCCAACTAACAGTATAGTTCTTGTGCTGGCCATGTTTTGGTAGCCATGTTGTTGAGACTTTTATAGATGCAACTTCCCTTTCATATATAGAAGATACCATCTCAGAGTAGAAGTCCTGGTTCTCTGGTTCTTATATTCTTTCTGTCCCATCTTTTAAGATGTTCCCTCAGCCTTAGGTGTAGGGGTTGTGTTGAAGATGATAGGGTTAAAAACTCCACGGTCAGTTATTCTCTGAATTTTGAGCAATTATTAATTTCTTTAGGGACCTCTTTCTGCTGCAAAAAGGGTGGTCAGCCCTAAACACATATACATATGAGCATCACTAAATGGATTCAGCAGACTGCAGTTATATATACATATGTGCATAATAATAACAATTTAAAAAGAGATCATAAATTTGAGAGGAAATGGGGAAGCATGGGGGATTTGGAGTGGATAAAGAGGTTGATGAAATTGGTAGAAATACAGTATTCATGTAGGAAATTCTCAAAAACAAATAAAAAACAATTTAAAAGGAAAAGCCTTTGTTGTAGGAGGCTGCTTATTTGTTTCCCAGCCACCCAGATTCCTGAAATAACCACACAGAGACTATATTGTTTACAAGACTGTTTGGTCAATAGATTAAGTGTATTTCTGGAGAACTATATCTTAAATTAATCCATCTCAATTAATCTGTATATCGCCATGAGTTTATGGCTTACCAGCAAAGTTTCAGCATGTCTATCTCTGGCAGCGACTCTGGCTCCATGGCTTCTCCCTGACTCCACCCTCTTTCTCCCAGCATTCAGCCTAGCTTTCCCTGCCTAACTAAGTTCTACCTTGCTATAGGCCAAGCCGGTATCTTTATTCATTAACCAATAAAAACAACACATAGACAGAAGGACCTCACACAACAAGACTTTATTTTGATTCATAGCTCAGATGAATCAAAGTAGAGAAGTTAAGGTACCAAAATCTTGAAGTGGTCGGTGACATCACATCCACGATCCCAAACAGAGAGCAATGAATGCTAGTGTGTCCCACTTTCTCCATTTTATACAGTCTGGGATTCCTTGATTAGGGCATGGTATGACTCATAATTAAGAATGGTCTTTCCACAACAATTAACATAAACAAGACGACTCCTTCAGTCTTGCCCAGAGATGCTTGACCAAGGTGGTTTTAGATTCTATTGACAAATAACACTGACCATCATAGCAACCATAACTCCTGTTTGTAAAACAGTTTCATTCTATCAGCCTTGTTCCCCAGACAGCACTCACAAAGTAGGGTTGTGTGGTTATTATTGTTCCCTGCTCTCTGACTTTGCAAATTATACTACAAATCTGTGTAAAACTGAAGCCAATATTCCTGGAGATGAGAGTAGTCACTTATTTGAATTTTTGAGGAGCCATACCTACTTGCCATGTTATATAATTTATACTCAAATTACTAAGCCTTTTAAGTCTGGAGTTAACATTTTAATTCACAAAGATTCAAATACAATCTGTGGCTCAAACTCTATGAATTGAATATGTTCGCAGCTCCAGATAAAATACAATGAAGGGTTTAGGGTAAAGTTAGCAAAATAGCATTATTGTAGACAGGAAAGTCAGTACAGAGAGCACCCTGGGTTCTAAATTTTATTGTTTGGCTTGATTTGCATTGTTGATAATCAGAAGATTCCTGTTCACCCTTCTCTGCTACATCTCTTTCTATCTAGATATCCAATATAACTAGAAATGGAACATTTCCTTTAATTTAATAGTTGGGTATATATCTAATCATTTGAGAATTATATGATCAACTTTCACTGTGTTGCATCTTATCTTTGGTTATCAATCTATTCTAGATAAAGAGTCAGTATTATTAATTTTCATAATATGACATGAATTTATATATTTATTACAAAAGAGAAACCAACACCATATCTATTGCAATATCTTGTTCTTTTACTTAGTAGACACTGCAGCGACATTACAAAATGTTTTCTTCTATTGAGAAATTCATGCATGGGAGAATAAACGCCTGCTGTTTTCTCTCCTCCATGCATCCTGCATTCATATCCACAAACAAGCCATCCTCTAAATAACTTGTTTGCATAATGCCTATAATTCTCAGTGATGACAAGCGGCTTTTTAATAGCTAGAAGTTTTAAATGTGTGGAGTTTTGGTAAAGAACTTGGAAGGGAGAGTTTAGCTGACAAGTGAGAAAGATATATGAAATGGAGGAAACTATTGGAAGTGCAAACGTCCTATGCATGGAATCGAGGGAATGTCATCCTTTCTTGTTAACTTCTTAAATAATAGAGATTTTTCAGTGAAGAGTTTGCCGGCTGTCATTCTTAGGTTCACATTCATTTTATTTCTGTAGAATGTCTGCAATTTCCCAAGCATTGTTAGGAGATTTACAAGCTTTATCTTATTAGGTGCTGGGAAATATTAATGGGCAGAAAGGATTTTTTATTCCAGAGTAGACCTAAAAGAACTTAGTTTTACAATAATTAAATTACCTATCCTAAATTGTACCCTGAATGAATCGTGAAGCTAGGGTTTCAGTCCTCATCTTTAGTCTCAAATTTATCATTTATTTCACCTTTCTTTTTACTTAAAAAATTGAATTCATCATGAATTGCTAAATATGCCTTAAAGAGCATGTGTATAAATGCAGATATTCTCAATGGGCATTACTTCGCAGGAGCATTTACTGTCCCAGCAACTGCAGAGAATGAGTTCTTCAGTGTAAGTTAGAGTAGTAGGTCATTATGTACTAGGAGATTTAATTTCATAAAAAACAAAATTGCCCTTCAAATTTCAAGCATTTAATTTTTAATGTGCTAATTTTAATTAAGTTTAATTAACGCTGCTGATCTTGGTAAACTTATAGAACTTCAAATGACACCCCCAGAAGCTCTGCAACATCTTTCTTACTTGTCAAAATCAGCCTTCTGGCTCCATCCCAACTAATGCTTCAGCAGAAACTGCTTACTCTTTGCTCTTTCTGAAGCCATGCTATCATTTATCCATTTGTTATATGAAGTCCAATTTGTAATTGAATCTCCATCCAATATTTTATCAGAGAAAGATGAGCTTGGAGACCATTCATTATCTCAAATAGTGCAACCGAGTTCTGCTGCCCTTCCTTGAGTTAATAGCGAGGCTATATCTTCAAGGTTTGCCCCCATTCAGTGCTTAGCATTACTTTATCACAACTGGGGCATGGAGGATGAAGATTCTCTCTACTCCTACGTGTGTGACCCAGCATTAAAAGAAAAGACTGGAAGCTTAGCTTCTGCTACTATAGCTTTTCAATATTTTGTTCCTGGATTCTAAGGGGAAAACACAAAATACATATCACCAGATGTCCTTTAAATCCTATCTGGAGGTATAGCATGGACTCTGATGACTCATATTTAAGGTAGCTGAAAGATTCTAGAAGCTGCCAAAGGCGATACTCATCTTACATCTATATTCTTCATAGATATGTCACTAAATCAACTTAGATATAGATCAGCACTATCTTATGATTGTTCTATTACAACAGCAGTCAAAGTTGGTTTTTCTTTAACCCTTGCTCTTCTTCTGTGTGTTCCCAAAAGAAAAGTCATGGGTATCATTTTAAAACACAAGTCAGGATACATCCTTTAGTCTCCAGTCTCTTAATAGTATTCTGTTTTCAATTAAAAGTTACAGTCTTCATATTTTTATAAAAAATTGTAATACACCACTAACTTTTTTATAATACCAGGCAAACATTTACATACTATGAAAAGGAAAATAGATCTCTGTTAGGAAAAGTCTAATTCTTGTAATGAAAAAGAAAACACCTGGAATGGTACATTAAGGGTAGAAAAACGTACATATTTTTACTACAATCAACTAAATAAGGACTAAGTATCCATAAATAATAATATGGTGGTAATTAAAAATCATGGAACAGTTCTCATGGAGGTCCATAAGCATACAAATCTTTATAGACAGACAGCACACAAGTAAAGCGTACGAATCAGTCTGAGATATATGATAGTAGAAATACAGGCTGGTGATGGAATTAAAGCAGAGTCTAAGAAGGAACTTAATATATAGCTCTAAACACTGAGTGAGATCAGATCCGTAGTGGGGGAGATGGCTGCTATTAAAGAAAGACATTGAATAAGGAAGAGAATGCAAGAGAATTTACACAAGAGAAAGCACATGATATGAATACACGACACTCAAAATGAATATTCAAAATGACTGATGGATTTTGTGCTTTTTTGGGGGGAGTGGAGTGCTGATGAAGTTGTATAGAGCATAAACAGAAACAAATGACATAAAATTAGAAATAGCCAAGGGCTGTCGGATACAGGATCTTGAAAGTCAAGTTGAGAAATGTGTGGGCTTTTCTATATTCCAAGGGGAGTCTTTGCAACTATGGAGGGAGTGTTCTACTTGATTCACAGCTTTAGTTTAATTAAATTCATTATCATTTATTAAATATCCAATCTGTCCACATGTCCCGCGCTACCGTCTCGCCAGCAAGAACCACGCGGTACACATAGGATCCTTCTGCAGAAAAGCTTTATGTCTCTTGGGAGCTAGAGCATAAGCCACATGGCGGAGACCCAGATAAGATGGAACCCATCCCTTATAAAGGAAACAGATCCTGCTCTGGACGTGTCTCTCCTGGATTGGTCAACTGCTCCCAGTCCCAGGTGAAACCTTGGGAGTAGTGGAAAAATACCAACACGTGTGAGCTTTCTAGCTCACCTGACGGTGCAGCGCCATCTATGGTGGAGAGTGTGGTTGCGGCCCTCTACATCCACATTACTGTCCTACATAGCTTGAGATACATAAAACTCACTTCAACTTTAGACTTAAGTCTTAATTTCAGGTTCTGAGACCAGCTCCATTCTGCTATGTCTAGATAGTCCTTATATATTGACATTTAATACAATCCTGAAAGAGTCTAGGCAATAATTGAAGACAAAGTTTTATGTCATGCTAACATATCACACACAATGGAGCAGATGTAAACCCTGTGTTGTCTACTAGCTTCTCTTTCATATTGGAAGTCAATAATTTCTTTCTCTAGTGGCTTTTGGGGTAGACAACTAAGAAGCATATCATTTAAGAGAGAATGAAAATGTTTTATCTTTATAACATTCCTAAAGATTGTTTTTGAATCAACAGTCTCTCTCTCTCTCTCTCTCTCTCTCTCTTTCTCTCTCTCTCTTTCTCTCTCTCTCTTTCTGTTATCTGTTGTTTGTAAAATAAACAGTGATTTATTTGATTGGGTTACACAATTAGAACTGGATGGCTTAGCAATACCTATTTCACACTGGAGAGGCCAAGAACCCAGTAACTGTTCATTTTATGGCACTGAATGCTTAGCAGTCTCAACTCTGTACTGGGAGCCTGGAGGACTTTTAGAAAGCTGCACGTCTTCAGTCATCAATCCACCTTCAAACATCAAAGAAATTGGAATTTGATGTCAACAGAAAATGGCTGCAGCAGTGATAGAGATGCTCTCCCAGGTAGAACATGAAGGTAGCCAGCCACTGTGCTTGCCCCCATTAATCTATCTTGATTTCATGCTTCCTGGAAAGGCCCTCCAAACATGCCCTGAAACACATCTTTTTGATGATTCTAAATATCTTCAGGTTGGCAATTAATACCAACCATCAAAGAGGATATTGAATGTAAGAAATTGCATTGCTTAGACCATGGAAATGAATGTGAAAAATGGAGAGAAGGCAATTAATTGGAAAGTCTGTAGGAATCAAGGTTTGCATGTCTATGAGAATGAATCCAGGGAGGTTGTAGGATGCAGGATTCAGAATTTTGCAGTGGGAGAGTGCTATCACTATTGAAACAAGCAAGCATAGGCAATGGCTTGTGTGGCCAGGACTAACTTGGTTTGGGCTATACACCCTATACTTTCTTGTGATAATGCATGCACCTGACAGCCTAACTCCTTTACCTTCATGGAGGGCCACAGAGACCCTCTTCATACAATGCCTCTGACAGCACCAGAACCACCTGAGACATACCCATCTGCATTGTGCTAATTGTATCACTCTCTCGGTAAAACAGTATATATTTCCTTTTTTTTCAACTAATAACAAATTTTGACAGGTTGTATTTAAGTATATTGCCAATGGACTCCATTATAAAGAATTAAAGGGCCCGATCTGGTCTGAACTGACTCTGGGTGAATGCAAACACCACAGAAAGTTACATTCTCAGGTGAACATTCAGAAAGAATCTTCTATTTACTTTCTTATATCAAGGCATAACTCGGTATACATTTGATTAAAATTAGAGAAATGAACATATGACCTAATCTATCAGTCAAAATAGACAACCACCCAAGGCATGGCTCTTAGTAACCAATCCCTCTGTCTTTTAGATCCCATAAAATAAAAGAGGCTCCAGGCTGTAACTGGTACCCTTGAGAACACTAACTCATGTGATTCAACATCAATCTTGACAGTGTATTCCTCTCTAATATGTGTTATCATTTCTCTTCAAACAAAATCACCTCTCTACCATTGAAAAACAGCTTTCTTATTTTACAGAAAAACATTTGAAATATATGTGTGCGTGTATTATGTGGACACTAATTAATTAAAAAGTGGCCATGAACTGAAAGATTTGGAGGGAGAAAATGGAAGGTGGAAAATAATAATCAAAAAAACCTTTAAAAAAAAACCTTTAAAGCTATGTGATATTAACACAAATATTTTCTTTATATATATTTTTTTTGCTAAAATTTGTCAACTCAGCTGTAACAATTTGTTTTTTACATTTACATTTGGAGTTTTTATCTTTTTCTAAAATATAATTTATAGATAATAGTTCATTAAATTTTTCTCAAATTTGTTTATCTACGAAATGGAATATAATGTTATGATTGAAGTTTTATCTTCATAACCTAGTAATTTATCTAAAAACTTGTTAAATACATATAGCATAATGTCTTTATCTGTGTTTCCTTTAACTACATATTTTATATAAAGTTGCAACAAATTTAATGGAAAGTGTAACCTATATTAATGCATAATTCATTACTTTAAAAAATTAGTGCTCTCCAATAGTCCAAGAAAAATAAAAGAACAGTAAAATAATCATTGAGGTGTTTCTTCCTTCAAGTTACCTACTCTGATGTGGACTGGTCCTAGTCTTCAGGAATGTTCATTTATCTCAGTGAGAGAGAGGAAGCCAATGACTCAGGGGAGGCAGGACTTTTCATGCTGAATTTGTTGGAGTATTTTCTCAGTTGTGAGAGATTCATGACAAAGTGGGTGTGCATTTGGTGAAGATTCAGGATGTCTCATCCCACATGATTTACTTCGGAATCTGACCTACATTATCAGGTTCTAGATAAAGTTTCAGTCTTTGCTCTTGCTATGGGCGATGCTTAAGTTGTTGACCGTAAGATCTGCTTCTCTTTAATTCTGATGTGTAGAAAATGACAAATTGAGGTGAAAGAATATGTCAACATTGGGAAGGTACTATTTATGCCAACAACCTGTGACTATTATATAAGCTAACTAGATAAAAGAAATATAAAGGGGTGGTAGAAAAATACAGAAATAAATGAAATATGTAGCAAAGTCTTAAGAGATACTTAGATAATTTAATAGGAAAGGTAATCATATACTATAAGATGTGAAACAGTAAATAAAAAGAAAATAAAGTTATGTGATTGATGATAGCCAGTAGCAAATCTTTTCCTCCCTTTTAATTTATTCTTCTCTTAGACAGTGCATCCCACCCACAGCCTCCCTCCCCTCCACTCCTCCCAGCTTCTCCCAAACCAGCCTCCTTTCTCCCCCAGATCCACTCCTTGTCTATTTCCATTCGGAAAAGAGCAGGCCTCCTAGTGATATCAACCAAACACGGCATAACAGGATGCAGTAAGAATAGGCAAAAGCCTCATATCAAGGCTGGACGAGGCAACTCAGCAGCAGGGAAAGGTTCCCAAGAGTAGGCAAAAGTGCCCACTCCAATAGTTAGAAGTCCCATAGGCACAAAGCTAAATAACAACAGCATGTAAGCAGGGGGCTTAGCACAGACCCATGTAGGCTCCATGGTTTTCCCTTTAGTATCTGTGAACCCCTACAAACCCTGCTTTGTTGACTCTGTGGGTCATGTTTTCTTGCTGTTCTTGACCCCTCTGGCTCCTACAATCCTTCTTCGCTTTCTTCTGCAGGATTCCCTGTTGTAGGAGACCGATCGTTTGACCCTGGCCACCCAAACTCGAAATAGCCACACAGAAACTATATTAATTAAATCACTGCCTGGCGTATTAGCTATAGCTTCTTATTGGCTAGCTCTTACATCTTAATTTAACCCATTTCTATTAATCTGTATAAATATAATGATAATTATAGTTTTAATAAGTTAATAAGCATTGCTCTTTTCATTCTGTTGCTACTGACTGACACTGATCTAACTGGCAGAATACTCTTTACTTGAATTTCTCTGTAATACACTTCTCTCCTGCTATGTTTGACTAATTATGGGGTAGCCAATACCCAAATCAAAGTTTAATGGTTAATTGGTGGGTTAATGAGTGCACAGAAATCGCTTTAATTAATTCTCCTCATTGTAGTGACAAGAGAGATGAGAGACAGAACTGTATCTGAACATTTGCATTGAAGATGCTCAAAGTCTTAAAATGCTGCACAGATGACACCTTACGGTAAAAAAAGCAGCAGCAGCAGCAACAACAACAACACAGTCAACACTCTGCTAGGGCTTACAATTTTTTTTAGGATCATCACCAAATAAACTACTGTCAAAATGTAGATTTCATTAGATCAAAATTGAATTAATTTCTTTCCACAATCTTTCTGATTTTGCTGTAATCAACTCCAACAATTCCACCAAACACCTGACTTGATGTCTGTGTGCCATCATAATTTATTTCTCCTGTTATATGTCAGTGATAAAAGGAATGTGTTAGCAATCATACACTGAGAAATAATTGTTGTGCATTGTCCTAATTAGAGAGGAATTATTAATTATTATTAGAAATCAAGACTAATGAACATGAAGTCACCAATGGTGATTTGTGAGGCTGTGTCAATCAGAATTTAACAGAAACAAATTCCCCAAGATATACACATATGTATTATATATTTTATTATGTATTATTTTTGCATAATATATGTGTATATATGTGCGATATAATGGGAAGCATGTTATGTTGACATATGAATATGAGAAACTAAAATATAAAAGTTTTATTGGAGCACTTTGTGTTAGATATGCTTGTTCCTTAATACATATATTTAATTTCAAAGAGAGCATATTTATAGGAAATCTGGGATACCATATTTAGCAAATTTACCAAAAAGATTATATGAGAGTCTTCTTACTAACTTGGAAATTCTCAGTACTGTATCTACTGAATTCTTTTTTGTTTTAGAAATCTTTTAAAAACAATTTAGCTGTAAATTTAAAAAGTCATAAAATGTATACATCTCACTTGCTAACTTATAACAGGAAAAGTGCCTTATAATCAACCCTAGAAAGAACCTTAGTCTTCCCTTCTGATATTAATATACTTCCTTTCTCAAATGTAATGTCCAACTCACTTTTCTCTTAACCACTTCTTTGCCTTTAAAATACTTTTGGTAGAAGTAGAGGGAAGATAGGATTGAGGGAGGGAATTCAAGGAGAGACAGCTAAACTTGAGGGTCATTTGAGGGATGGTATGACAACCGAGTACAGTTGATATTTGCTAAAATATATGATGGCTGTCCTAAGGAAGTTTCAAAATATGAAGAAGACAGAGTTCCAATTGACCATATCCTGTCCCCAAATGAAGTTTCCAGTACAAAAACTGTGTTACATTCAATTGAATTGTTGGCCAAAGATTTCCCATAGAAACCCCCAAGAAATCCAGGATGTTGTCAAGGCAATAGGTAGTTCTCCACAAACTGACAGTAAGACCCAGTTGTTGAAGAAAACACCCACACAACTCACTGAACACAGAAAGGTAGAGCTGGTTCTTACACAGAACTGTAACTGCTACATTTAAGTGTCTTCCTTACAGTATGTACTCTGCATGTTACTGAAAGAAACTTATAGATAATTGCCTTACTCAGTCATCATCAAAGAGGCTTCCGCCTGCATCAGATGAGAACAAATACAGAGACTCACAATGAGACATTACACAGAGAGTGAGAACTTGGAATATACAGCTCTAATTAGTGCCTACATCAAATCTCTCCTCCTCAGGGAACCTTGCAGAAGTGGAGGCAGAATAAGTGTAGAGGTGGAATGGATGGAGGACACCAAAGCAAGATGCTCTGAATCAACTCAGCAAGCGCATATGAACTCACAGATCTTGAAGCAGGAAGCACAGTGCTGACACTCTACTGGGTACAGTTCTGTACTGGGTCCTCTGTGAATATACTAGAGCTTTCAGTTAAGTGTTTTTACGGGACTCCTGAGTATGTGAAAAAGTGGATCTCTGATTATTTTGTCTGTTTTCGGGGCTCTTTTCCTTCTGTTGGTTTGCCTTGTTTAACTTCAATGTGAGGGCTTTTGTTTTGTTTTATATTGTATTTGTATATTTTATTTGTATTCATGGTATATTTTGTTTTTATGTCTTAGAAACTTGCTATTTTCTAATGAGAGACAGAAAGAGAGTGAGTGGATTCAGAAGGGAGGAGAGATGGGGAGGAAGTGGGAATAGAGAGAAGGGAAATTGTAATTGGGATATATAGTGATATATATTTTTATGATCTAACAAATAAAACTTGCCTAAAGATCAGAGTGCAAAGCTAACCATACTAGTCAACCTGACTGACCAGGCAGTGATGGCACATACTTTTAATCCCAGTGGCAGCACTAGTAAACCATAGAGGCCTGGTGATAGTGGTGCATGCCTTTAATCCCAGCATTAGAGATGAAACCCCAAACTAAGCAGCTCCCTTGAAATCCAGTTAAGCTTTTGCTGTTCTACTCAGTAGCAATAAGTCTCACATATTTGTCATTATCAGATGCAGGTTTGGTGAGAAAATTGGGAATTCCAAAGAGAGGAATTAGTTAAAAGGGAGAGTTTTTATCCACGTTAAAAAAAAATGGAAGACACAATTAAGATAAAGTTAAGTCTCTGTGTGGTTATGTAATGCATGATTTAAAAATGGAACAATTAAATGAAGGGATAATCAACTTAACCTAGATTGATATATAGTAACTTATCATTTTTATAATCCTTGTCATTTTGATAATTCTTGGTTTATCTCTTAAAATGTTTGGTTTGACTGCCAAGATACAGGCCTTAGAATAACTTAATACATAGGCTTGGGAGAGAAAAGAAAAAAGAGTTAAGAGAAGGAGCTAAGTACAGAGAGACATTTCATTGTGTGACTGCTAAATTAAGCCAACATAAAAGTATATTGACTTCAGAATTTGGGTCTAAAAATATGTTTCTTTGGAAAAGAGATTCTTCTTTTGTTTCCACAGGAATGAGATCCTGTGGAATCCTTCCAGACTAATGTGGTTTGATTCACCAAGCTACCCCCCAAAAGGTCACCATGAACATCCCCCAAAATACATCAACAAAAAGCAAAAAGCAGTTTGGAGAGAACTATGCCCATATTCCTAAATATTATCTATAAATGTTTGCTTACAGTTAAAGGGGGATATTCCATAGAGATTTGCATTGATATGTATCTTGGTTTAATTTAAGGTCAATTTTGTTGTTTGCATATTTCTGCTCTTGATTCAGGTATTGTGTTTGTGCAGCTCATTTAAAAATGTAATGCATAATTAAAAAATACAAGTTAATAAATAATCATCTACAATACTCAAGCTTGTAGTCATGGTAGTTAGGTTTTCTAGATATATAGAGATATAGTTAGATAGGGATTCTTTAAATCTTTCAAAGACCTATGGAATATTGCATTTAAAATATTTAAGAACGTAGGACTTCTTATGATATGAGACACTTCTGCTCCTGGCAGTACCAAACTACTTCAGGATGATGATGGGCACTGAAGTGGCTCCGTATAGCATTGTTTTGTCATTTGGGTAAAAAACTGCTCTTGCCTGGACTGCTTGATACTATGCTATATGAACTGGACATGCAAGACCCATAGAGAAATGACTTGTCTAAAGGTGAGACAAATCTTCGCGGTTCCTGATTCATAAAAGAATATGCCAGATATTTTGCAGGATGCAGAAGAAAGTGACTGACAAACTGCCAAGATAGATGGAACTGACTTTGAAATTTTCTGCTTCATGAAAAAGTCTTCCTATAGGCTGAAGATGCATGCTACAATGATACAGAATAACTTTGGGTGACTTTCCAGGTAGTGAGATGTCTCTGTCAATTCTAGAGCTATGGAAATTGTTTACAATACACTTTCTGTTTTCTTAGGTAATGTTATTTTCTTCTGGTATCCTTGATGAAATTAAAGAATAGATAGTTCTAATTATAATTTTCCTTAGTTATGATAAAATGTAAAGTAGATATCCATATTGTAACTGTAGTTCTTCCTTGGTAACTGTTTTTGTTTTATGTAATTTTTATGTGTTAATGTTAAACCTTCCCTTTTATTTAAACAGAATAGGGGAAGTGATATGGGAGGTCCTTCTGTCTGTGTGTTGTTTTTATTGGTTAATGAATGAAGAAACTGACTTGGCCTAATAGGGAAGAGTAGAGCTAGGTACTGTTTAATCTAAACTAACGTATGAAACTAATAAATACTTTTCATTTAATCAGAAATAACTTATTAAAAGAGAACCTCCGCCAAATTAAGGGAGGTTTTATTTTTATTTTTTTTCTAAAAATCTTATCAGGAGAATAAAGTTATCCAACTAAGGAATCTGAAGATCCTTGGACAAATGAGACATCTGAAGAAAAGGGACAAATCCTTTAGAAAAAAATGTCACAAGAGAAAGAGTAAATTTTTCTATTGGTATATCACATTTTCAAAAATAAAAAAATCATAAATCTTCCCAAATGTTTGTTTCTGCTATTCTCTACAGACATATAATGCAAATTAACTTTTTGTGTACCAGTCCAATTAAAAATTAAAGCTAGCTTTGGAGTTGAGGTGTGGCTCTCTCCTTTTCTAAACCCAAGCATGTTTGTTAAAGTAAAATCCAAAATTCTGAATCATGTCAGAAGAGTCACCTGATATGGAGTAGAAGAAAAACAAATATTTCAGGGCTATTTTTATTGTCACTAATCTCATAATCTTTTGGTTTTCATTTGACCCTAACAATTTTGCTTATGTTATGAATATTATCTCAAAATTTATAGGTTCCATGCATACATGTTTTTAAACTTTTTGACTTTTGTATATTGTATTGTGATGATATAGAGCAGTAACTAATTCTAGAAAAAGGTTTCATCTACCTCCCTGTATATTATTTTGGGTTTGAGTCTATCAGTTTTCTGCGTTTAACAATGGAAGTACCTAACAGTGATCTTTGATGTCTCCAAAAGGAGGATGGGACCCTGCAATGACAATTCTTCCAGGACTATGATAACACCACTAAGCTGAAAAACATCACTGAAAGATTGACTTTAAATTACAAACTGCTATGAACAATTTTGAGGTGGGTAACTGAAATTAACCAGCCGAATAGACTACTCTAGCCAGGACTTGAGACAAACCCCGTCCTTCCCATTACACAGAGACAGGACAACAAATGATAAAGCTACCTCTCACAGGACTTTACAATTATCAAATTTTTTTCTTCTCAGGATCCACTAAAGATATTGTTGCACCAAGATGGCAGGATGGGAAATTTAATAATATGATGCCCAAATTCCCAAAAGGTGAGTGGGTAGGTTTTGGTCATTCTATGGGTTATTGATATGTCATTGTTTAGGGGTTTTGGTTATAATTTGTTATTGGTTATGGTGAGGAGAAAAGTTGAACAAAAGAAGTAAGATTCAGAGTTCTTGTTTTGAAAAGAAAAAGGGAAAACAAATAGGATAAAATGGTAGATTGTTGTAGGAATTCCTACCACCAGTAGCCTTTAAGTTACCTGCCCACTTGGGTGTGGCCTTTTATACTATTTATGCCAATGAAAAGCATGCGTCTGGCCTCTTTTCCAGCTGTGGGATTGATTGCTGTTCCCCCTCTCAGCAGAGGATTCTGATCTGTGAGCCTACCCCTCAATAAAAAACCCTCTATTATACTCAGTTCTGAGCTAGTGTGGGATTTCTTTTAAGTGCCCTTCTTCAGTAGATTGTTAAATCTACCCTGAAAAGAAAAAAGAAAGGATATAGATATGACAAGATAAAAAGGTAGATTATCGAATCTACTTTTAAAAGCAACCATTAGTTTTAAGTATTTACATTGTTCTGGACTTTTGTATATTGTATAAAAATTTTGTATATTGACACAAATTTAAGATTAATTTTGTTAAAACATACTGTCCATATATTTCTAATCTAGATCATGGTATTATACTTATATAGTTTATTTAACAATGTAATAAAATTTCTAGTTTTTTAAAGTTATTATTACCAATTATTTAGAATAATAAGGAAATACAGGTTTGTGGTTAGTCAATTATTACAGTTAAACATGTAGTCATATTAGGTATCTCTTGAAAGTCAAACAGATATATTATAAATAGACAAGTCATCCTTGACTGTTCCTTGCAGTACCAATATACTTCATAGAAGATGTTGGGCATCAAAAAATTCCATATGGAGCTTTTCTTCACTGTGGTAAAAGTTTGCAACTAGGCTGATGTGGGATTTCTCTCTGTGTACTGTGATTGCCATTAATGAATAAAGAAACTGCTTTGGATCTATAGCAGGGCAGAACTTAGCTAGGTGGGGAAAACTAAACAGAATGCTGGGAGAAAGAAGGAGGAGTCAGAAAGAGAAGTCATGTAGTCCTGCTGGTGACAAATGATGGAACTTTAGCTGGTAAGCTACAGCCAAATGGTGATACACAGGTTAATAGAAATGGGTTAAATTAATATACATAAGAGTTAGCCAATAAGAAGCTAGAGCTAATGGGCCAAGCAACAATTTAATTAATACAGTTTCTGTGCGATTATTTCAGGGCTAAGTGGCTGGGAACCAACAAGCAGCTCTCCTACTACAGTAGGCAAGAAATTTTCCTTTCTTTGGCTGCTGACACTAAGTATGTTGTCAAATCTGGATAAGCAGGACACAAAGAAAAGCAACTGTTGAACTTTGCAAAGACATAGTTAGCTAGTCCTTCAAAATGTGCTGCATGTTATCAACAGCAACAAATTGTTTGATTCTTGTTGTATATATAGTTTTCACTTTTTAAAAATTAATTTATTATGTGTATAAGTTTTTTGCCATTCATGTATATTTGCATACCACATGCATACTTGATGCCAATAGAAGTCATAAGAATGCATCAGATACCCTGGAATTGGAATTATGGATGGTTATGAATTGCCATGTGAGTACTGGGAGCTAAAGCTGGGTCCTCGACAAGAGCAACAATTATTCTTAATGACTGAACTATTTCATCAGACCTTGCCCTTAGTTTTATTTTTGTTATTCATGTCTCCTTTTTGTTTTTATGTCATTTTTAACAACGAGGCTTATTTAAATTCTTTTTGATTCAGTAGCCTTGGCTGAATTGAAATTTAAATTTTGAATCATGTACTGTGCATATGGCTAGTGAGTTGGTGCTGGATACTGGTAGGAAGGACCTGATTTTTCTTTATGTTGTTCTTTTTAAAGGGTTGAGTGAATGAGCTCAGCTAAAATATCACAGACTCTTCTAGAATAAAAATCAAAAAGAATAGATGGAAGATGCATTACCTCCGGTGTTCTAGTCTTACAGTTTTATAAGTCATGTGTTATTGTTTCCTTCCTGTCATGCCAGTTGGGTGTGAATGTAGAAAAGAAAACTAGTGAAGAAGTATCAACTTTTATGAGACATAAGCTATTTCAGTCCAACATAAAGGTTGATATTACCTCCTAAGGTTTGAGGTAATTAAACCATATTATGTATACAGTATGGTTTAATATGTCAAATATACATATTTAATAAACATATTACTTGAGCCCCATTCTCTGCTTTATTAGTTTTGCTAATTCTGAAATGTCATTTTTTATTGTTTCTTAACGTGCAAACTTTTATCAAATGCAGAAGTTTATTGTTTTGTTCTGTCTTTGAAAAAATCTTATACATCCTTATAAATTGTTAAAATGTTATTATGTTTGTTATTCTCTTTTACTTTATGAAAATTTTTCATGAAACTTGACTTTAGCATAACTCTTTTTCTTATTTATAAGAGAATGACATTCTACATTTCAGGATATGTTGGATATTATAATTTCACAGAGACTTTTCTTCTCTTGCATCCCCAGAATGTTCAAAAATATGATGACTTACTGTTTAAGATATTTGGAGCCCATTCTTCTCTTCAGTGTTTAGCTAGGCCACTTTCTATTACATATCCTCTGGATTTGATTTCACTCCCAGCAATTTCTGCTAAGCATAATGTTCTTAAAGGAAATGAGTGCCTAATGGAGCTCCGAGGGGAATCTTAAATACTCACTGATACAGACTACCCCAGAACTTTTAGTGTTTGTCACAGAGCTGTCACATTGAATTGAAAACTCTTCCAATTTTAGTTCCATGCTTAAAGTGATTCTCTATGGCTCCTAGTGAGCACCTGTTGCATATTTGGGGATTCTGTTATTCTTGAGCCTCATAGATGCCTTATTGCTTACCCACACAGACATGTTTACAGCATACAGTAAATGTCTGCTGGTAGTTTGGATTCACCATTTACTTTTGAGTTTAGGACATATCTTGTCATTTTTTATTTTTTTGAGTAAGTTGTCAGTAACTTTCCAAATTCGTTTGTGCATGTCTTTAAAAACTGTTCCATTATTTAATTTTTTCATATAATGAATTTTGATCATATTTTCTAGTCTCTCTACTATTTTCATATCTTTCCCTACTCACTCAACTTCTATTATTACATTCTCTCTCTCCCTCCATCTGTTAAAAACATACCCAATCCCCAGAATATGAAAATCAAAACAAATTTAAAAAGCCATAACAAAAAAGTAAAATGTAACAAAATCTTAAAAAACAAACAAACAAATACACAAATAAACAAGGAGTTCATCTTGTGTGGACCAATTACTCTTGGGCATGTGGTCTACCCTGAAGTGTGATTTATATATGTACTGTCACTGTTTCTCTGTTGGAGAAAACTTATTTCCCTTTCCTGTTGGGTATCAATTGTAAAAAGCTCTTTGATTTGGGGTTGCATAGCTGAATTTTCTTCCCCTTTTCAGTTTTACTAGATAGTTGCCTTTCTGTTTTCACAGAACTACCAAAGGTATTTAAAACTATATTGGCATCATTGATGACATCTTAAGTCCCTCCAGTGACTGTTTCAATGTCATTGCTAACAGTCATTAGCACTTTATCTAATGAGTTTGAATAGTTACATCATTTTGTCATGGTTTCTAATATTTTTCTTGCAATTATGATTATCTGTCTTACATGATATGAGGCAATCCACAAAAAGTGAGACTAAGTATGTGGTCCTAACTCTTCACATCACACTAAATACACTCAACAACATATGGACAAGCTTTCTCACATGCTTCTTCCATCATCTTTAAAATAAGGTATCTCAAATTTTCATGAGTTGATATACCAAGATCAAAACTAAAACTTGAGCTAATAGTTGTCTATGTTTGTATGATTCCAAGTCAGTATTTTGAACCCATAAAGGACACATATCTACATCAAAATATAGACATATATTTTATAAATACCTAAAGGTACATTTAGTTAAATTTGGAGGATTAAATATTAAAACCAATAACTGAAGCAATAATTTTGACATAGAATAAAATTTTAGTCTATAAGAACAGATTTAGGTGCTGAAAACATGGTTTAATGGGTAAACTGCTTGCCAAGCAGGTATGAGATCTTGAATTCAGAATGTCAACACCCATGTAAATATGGGTAGCACATGATTGTAACTACAAAACTAAGGAGAAAATGACACACTGTTTCCCAGTGTTAGCTGCCCAGACCAATGAACAAAATTGAGCTCCAGGATCAGTGAGAGATCCTATTTCCAAAAATAAGGGAAGAAACCATAGGGTGAGATATCCAAAATCAACTTCTGGCTCTACATATTTATGCAAAAGCAAGCATGCCCACATATTTGCACAAATATATATATATATATATATATATATATATATATATATATATATCACATGAACAGGTTTCAGTATTACCAATAATATGAATATTCTTAAAACTTTAGTATTAAAATTTTAGTGCTCAAATTGTATATATTTAGCATTTGCTGCAGAGACAAAAGATTTTCAGTTATCTACTGATATACTACTCTTAGAATTGTTACATTTCATTTGTATTATTAAGTAGATTTTACACGTAAAGTTGCTTTTTTTGTGTGTCGGGGGGCAGGTTTTGAGAGAGAGTTTCTCTGTTGCATTAGAGCCTGTCCAGGAACTTGCTCTGTAGACCAGGCTGGCCTCAAACTCACAGAGATCCACATGCCTCTGCCTCCTGAGTGCTGGGATTAAAGGCGTGCACCACCACTGCCGAAAAGGTTGCTTATTTTAAAGAAGCATAAGCAGCTGCGCAATGGGCTGGACAAGGCCAGATCACCAGGAGAAGTAGCATGAATGGCAGTGAGGCAGGCCATGCCAGCCTGCTTGGTGGAGTAGCATAAGCAACAGTACAACAGAGTGGAAGAGGCCAGGATGCCAGGAAGAGAAGTGTGAGCAGCATTGCCATGGACTTTGACCAGGTCAGCAGCTAGCAGGAAAAGCATGGGAAGCAACACTGTAGGCTGCAATGACAACAGTGGTCCCCAGAAATTATCTGACCACTGGAACCTCAGCCTCAGTCCTGCCAACATCAGGTGGAATGCCCTTCTGAGCCTTGGGCCCATAGGTACCTGGAGGAGTGATCACTGAAGGCTCTCCTCTGCCTACATTCGAAGAAAAATCAATGGAGCCACAGTCCCCAATGACACCAACTACCCCTGAAACACAGGTTCCAACTGTTCTGATTGGAAGAAGAGTTGGGTAGACACCAGAGTAAGAATGCACTCATTAATATAAAGAGCAAGGCAACACCACCAGAAATGAGTGATTCTATAACAGCAAAAACTGAACATTCTACACAGATGAAGCAGAGGAAAATGACCTTAAAAGTAATGTTATAGAGATGATGGAAACCCTTAAAGAGGAAATGAAAAATTCCTTAAGGACACGGAGGAAGAGACAACTAAAAAATTGAAAGAGATCAATGAATCTCTTAAAGAAAACCAAGAAATCACAAAGGTAGAAAAAAAACAGTTCAAGACTTGAAAACTGAAATAGAGATAATTAAAAAAGCACCAAATGAAGGAAATCTGGAAATGAAAAATATGAGTAAACAATCAGGAGCTATAGATGCAAGGATAAACAACAGAATACAAGAGATGGAAGAAAGAATCTTAGGCCTTGAAGATATGATAAAGGAAATAGATTAATTGGTCAAAGAAAATGCTAAATCCAACAAATTCTTAGCACAAAATATCCACCACGAAAGACCAAACCTAAAAATAATAGAAACTGAAGAAGTCTAGCTCAAAGGCACAGAAAATATACTCAACAAAACCATAGAAGAAAACTTTCCCAACATAAAGAAGGATATGCCTATAAAAGTACAAGAAGCTTACAGAACAATAAATAGACTGGACAAAAAAAAAACCCAAACAAACAAACACAAAACCAAAGTTCACTCATCATATACTAATCAAAACACTAAACCTACAGAATAAAAAAAGAATACTAAGAGCTGCAAAGAAAAAAGACCAACATAAAAAGACAGACATGGCAGAATTACACTTGACTTCTCAATACAAACAATGAAAGACAGAAGGTCCTGGTCAGGTATTACACAGACACTAAGAGACTCTGCATGCCAGCCCTGATTACTATATCCAGCAAAGCTTTGAATCAACTTAAATGGAGAAAACAAAGCAAGATATTTCATGAAAAAAAAACAGATTTAAGCAGTATCTATCCACCAATACAACCCTACAGAAAATACTCGAAGGAAAAGTCCAATCCAAGGAAGTTAGCTATACTCACAAAAACACAGGCAGTAGATAATCCGACATCAACAAATATGAAAGAAGAGAAACATACACAAAAATGCTACCAACAACAGCAAAAACAAAAATAACAGGAACTAGCAATCAGTGGTCATTAATATCCCTTAATATCAGTGGAGTCAATTCACCTATGAAAAGACACAGACTAACAAATTGGATATAACAACAGAATCTATCCTTCTACTGCATACAATAAACACACCTCAACCTTAAAGACAGACATAATCTCAGAATTAAAAGATTTGGAAAAAATTTTCCAATTAAATGTACCTATTAGGTAAACTGATGTAGTTATCCTACTATCTAACAAAACAGACTTCAAACTAAAGTTAGTCAAAAGAGATGAAAAAAGTCATTTCAATGTCATCACAGGAAATGTCCATCAAGATGAAGTCTTAATTATGAACATTTATGCCCTAATACAAGGGCACCATTATTTGTAAAAGAAACATTACTAAAGCATAAATCATACATTATGTTCCATACACTAATAGTGGGAGACGTAAAAACATCACTCTGACAACAAGTGTGCCTGACAGAAACTTAACAGTAAAATGAAGAATCTAACAGATGTTATGACTTAATTGGATTTAGATGACATCTATAGAATATTTCAAACAAAAAAGATTATACCTTCTTTTCAGAACCTCATGGATACTTCTTGAAAATCAACCACATACTTGGTAACAAAATAAATCTCAACAGATAAAAAAAATTAGAATAACACCCTGTGTCATATTGAAGAGAAACTCAAGGTGATTCCACTGAAATTAGGAAAAAGACAAAGCTGACCATTCTCTTCATATCTATTCAAAAGTACTTGAAGTTTTAGCTAGAGCAAAAAGACAAAAAAAGAGATCAAGGGGATACAAATTGAAAAAGAAGTCAAATTTACACTATTTGTTGATACTATAATAGTAAATATAAGTGACCCCAAAATTACACCGGGGAACTCCTACAAGTGGTAAACACCTTCAGTAATGTAGCAGGACATAAGATTAACTAAAAACAGACAAACAAATAAACAAAAAATAAAACAATAGTCCACCTATAAACATGATAAAAGGGCTGAAAAGAAAACAAGAGAAGCATCATGTTTTACAATAGCCGCAAGTAACATAAAATATCTTTGGGTAAATCTAACCAAATACATGAAAGACCTGTATAATAAGAGCTATAAGTCATTGAAGAAGACATCAAAAAATGGAAAGATCTCCCATGTTCTTGGACAGGTAGGATCAACATAGTAAAAATGGCAATCTTACCAAAAGTAATCTACAGATTCAATATAATACCATTCAAAATCCCAGGAAAATTCTTCACAGGCCTTGAAGGAGCAATACTAAACTTCATATGGAAAAACAAAAAAACTCAGGATAGCCAAAACAATCCTGTACAATAAAGGAAATTCTGGAGGCACCACCATCTCTGACCTCAAACTCTATTATAGAGCTACAGCAACAGAAACTTCTTGTTATTGGCATAAAAACAGACAGATAGTTAATATAATTGAATCAAAGACCGAGATATCAACCCACACATCTAAGAACACCTGACTTTTGACAAAGATGCTAAAATTATACAACGGAAAGAAGAAAGCATCTTCAACAAATGAGACTGCCATATCTGGATATCAACATGTAGAAGAGTGCAAATAGATCCCTATGTATCACCATGCACAAACCTCAAGTCCAAATGGATTAAAGACCTCAGCATAAAATCAACCACACTAAACTTTGTAAAAGAAATTTGAAATTAGCATTGAATGCATAGAGGCAAAGGAGACCACTTCCTAAATAAAACCCCAGTAGCACAGATACTGAGAACAACAATTAATAAGTGGTCTTAAAGCTGAGAAGCTTATATAAAGCTTATAAATAATCAAAGGACATAGTCAACAAGACATAATGGCAGCCTACAGGATAGAAAACAACTGATAGAGGACTGATCTCCAAAATATACAAAGAACTCAAGAAACTAGACATCAAAAAAACCATTAAAAAGTGGGGTACAAACCTAAACAAAAAATTCTCAACAGATTTATCTCAAATGGCTGAAAGACACTTAAGGAAATGTTCAATATCCTTATCCATCAGAAACACACAAATTAAAACAACTCTGATGGTAATCTTATACCTGACAGAATGGCCAAGATAAAAAACACTGATGACAACTTATGATGGAGAGGATGTGGGTGGGGTAAGGGGAATACCCCCTCATTGCTAGTGGTAGTACAAACTTGTACAGCCACTTTGGAAATCAGTATAGTGATTTCCTTGAGGTAGGTAACAATCTACCTCAAGACACATCAATACGACTCAGGCATATTCCCAAAGGAATCTCAATCATACCTCAAAGACAGTTGGTCAACCATGTTCATAGCAACATTATTCATAAAAGCTCAACCTGGAAACAACTTAGATACCCCTCAGCTCAAGAATGGAAAAGGAAAATGTGATATATTTTCACAATGGAGCACTACTCAGCAATAAAAAAATGTCATCTTGGAATTTGAAGGCAAATGGATGTAATTAGAAAAGAAAACATACTGACTGAAGCAATCTAAATCAGAAAGAGAAATATAATATGTAGTCACTCATAAGTTGCTTTTAGAAATAAAGCAAAAGATAACCAGTCTGTAGTCCACAACCCTGGGCAATCGAGTCAACAAAGAAGATTCTGAGAGAGAAATACATAGATCTGCCTAGAAAAGAGAAAAAGACAAGATCACCTGAGTAAATAGGGAGCATGGGGTACAGGGGTGGAGAGTAGAAGGGGAGAGGGGAAGAAGAAATGGGTGTGAGGAAGAATGTAAAGCTCAGTTAAAAGAAATAAAGTATAAAAAATGCTCCTTTAAAAGCCAAATCATTTGATTTATACTTTCCTTCATTTCATATTTTTAATATTCTTTAATATGTCTTGATCAAAGATAATTCATAAAAGACATGGCTGAGCTGAATGTGCTCTTGATTCTACCACCTCTTTTGAAGTTTTAAGTCAGCAAATTAATATTCTGTTTTGAGTTTATACTTGCCAGATGTCAATAATTCCCAAATAAAGGCATTGTATACATTAAAAAATTCCTATTTCAATAAAATGTTCTAAAATCATTGTAAAATTTTATTACATATAATATTACATATAAAATTGATGTTTATTGTAAATAGATGTATTCAAATTTCTATTATACTTTCTTGAAATATTAATCATTCAAATTAGAAGCAACCTCACTTAATCTTGCAAATTTATGTAACTTAATAGTTTATCTGCCTTTCCTTGTTTGTTGGTTTAGTTTTGTTCTTGAGTTTTTGCGGCAGGGTCTTGCTGTAGCTCAGACTAGCATTGAACTTGCAATTCTCTTGCACCCTTCTAGGGCAATAGGACTGTGCCACTGTGTTTAGCTTTTATTGTCAACTCTTTATTCAGTTGATCAGAATTAGTAGCTTCTATAAATAAGGAATCTTAGTAAATACTGTGTCAGTTGACCTAATGTCACAAGACTATCATAAGCTGACATTAGAAGAATTATAGAAAAATCAGTTCTTATAATTCATCACTATGAGAGTAGTATCAATAGATAATGTATCTTGCAGTTTTAAATGGGCAATTACATGAAAGTCAATTTCTACAGTTAAGATGTTTTAAATTTTCTTAGGAAAGTTTCTGTAGAAGCAATAGAATGTGTATATAGTATAGACAGAAACTGTTAGCCTGGCTAGAAAGATCAGGGCTGGGTTTTCCAAGAGTGACCATGTGCATCTGTACACTGGAGTGCCAGCAACTGCTCAGTCTATGATGAGAGATATGTCAGTAGTTCCAAAACTCTGTTGGAGGATTGTCACTACACTAGGGTTTATTCCATGTGGAAAGACCAAAGAAGGAACTTGAGTCTGAGGTCAGTGGAGGAAGATATGAAGAAGGCAGGAGCAATCATGACACATTCTCTTAGAAAGGAAGCCAAAGCAAGCAAGGGACATTGTTTTTCCTTCAGTGACCTGTCGGAATGTGTTGTCTATATTAATGGTGGGTTTTCCAACATTAGTTAATCCTTTCCAGAAACACCCTTACAGGCTTTCCTAAAGGAATTTCATAGGTTCATTCTTAATCTTGTCAAGTTGGCAATTAAAATCAACTATTAGAGGAATCAACAATTGTGGAGTGTTTGACTCTAATTAAGATGTTAGATCATGTCCCCTTTCCACAGGAATCAAGGAACATTGCAGAAATGGAGGCAGAACTGGTCCAACATAGATGGGGGAGAGCCTCATGAAGTCTTACCCCTCAATGAGGAGCTTTGATGGGTCAAGGTTACCGGGGAAGGAAGTCAATCTTCTTCAGTGAATATGGTCAGTTAGGTTGTCCTGGCTCCAGTGGATAGCCCTTCATTAACAAATGGACAGCCCAGGATACCACTCAGTAAGCTATGGTGATCAGCAGGAGTGGGAGGAAGATAAGAGAGATAATAATAGGGGACAAATATGGTCACAATTGTATACATGCATTACATTTTCAAAGACATTATAATGAAAACAAATGACAATAAATCATGCCCAAGTAGTTAGGAATAGGAATTCTTATACAGTACTGGTAGGAATGCTCACTGGTGCAGCAGTTATGTAAATCAGTACTGAAATTCTTCAAAAAACCGAGATTCATCCAACCACATAATCTTCTTTCTTCACACCTGGGTGCATACCTGACGGATTCTAACCCCATATTTGCACAAAGCAGAGACACTTTCATGTTAGTGACTGTAAGTGAAATATGTGGCATTTACCCTGTCTATAGTAACAAGATGGTGCTTGAGATAAAGATCAGAAACAAGAGTCATAAAGCCATGGGAAGATGTCCTATGCTCATGGACTGGTGGGATTAATAGTAAAATTAGCCATCTCACCAAAAGTTATCTACAGATTCAATGCAATCCCCATCAAAATTCCAACACAATTCTTTATAAACCTTGAAAGAACACTACTTAACTTCATGTGGTAAAACAAAAAAACCCAGGATAACTAAAACAAACCTATGCAATAAATGAACTACTTGAGGTCTTCCTGATTTCAGGCTGCTCTCCAGAAATGTAGGAATAAAACCACTTGGTACTGGACTTCAAAACAGATACACTGATCAATGGAATTGAACCAAAGATCCAGACATAAATCCACACACTATGAACACCTGATTTTCTATAAAGAATCTAGAAGTATACAAAAGAAAAAAGAAAGCATTTTTCTTGAATGGTGCTGTTCCAATCTGATGTGGGTATGTAGAAGATTGCAAATAAATCTGTATCTATCACCCTGCACAAAACTCAAATCCTAGTGGATCAAACACTTCAACATAAAGCAGATATACAGAACCAGATACAAAAGTGGGGAATAGCCTTGAACACATTGGCACAGAAGGCAACTTCATGAACAGAGCATCAACAGTTTATGTACTAAGACTGACAATTAATAAATGGGACCCTGACACTGAAAAGCTTCTGAAAGGCAAAGAACACTGTTGACAGGATGAAGACAGATGCTGAAAAGAAATCCCACACTAGCTCAGAATTGAGTATGATAAAGGGTTATTTATTTAGGAGTAGACTCACAGATCACTGTCCTCTGCTCAAAGGAGGAACAACAACCAAATTCAGAAGCCAGAAGAGAAAGAGAGCATGTACTTTACATCAGCATTTATAGTCTAAGAAGCCACACCCATGTGGGTGGGTAACTTAAAAGCTACTAGCTGAATGATTTCCTATAGTAATAGGGCAAAAAAGCATCCCACATATTGGGAAAATATTTTTTTAACAACTCCACATCCCACAGATAGGTAATATCCAAGGACTCAATGAAATAGACAGCAACAATCTAATAATCCAATTTTAAATATGTAGTACAGATCTAAACAGAGAACTCTCAACAAGGAAACCAAAATGTCTGAGAAACACTTAAAGAAATGTTCAACAGTTATCAGGGAAATTCAATCAAAATAACTTTGGTATTCCATCTTACACCTGTCAGAATGGCTAAGATCAAAACCACAAGTGGCAGTTCATGCTAACGAGCATGTGGAGCAGGGGGAGTTCTTGACTGCTCCTGTGAGTGCAAATTTGAACAGAGACTTTGGAAATCAGTTTGAAAATTATGCTTAGATCTACCTCAAGACCTAGATATGTCAATCCTGGGGTACATATCCAAAGGATGCTCTATCCTATCACAAGAACACTTGTTCAACTTTGTTTATAAATGTGTTATTTGTAATAGCCAGAAACTGGAAACAACCTAGATGTCCCTCAAGTAAGGAATATACAAAGAAAAGCTGGTACATTTGCACAATGAAGTGTTACTCAGTTGTTTAAAAGCAATGACATTAGAAAAACAGCAGGCAAGTGGGTGGAACTTGAAATAATAAACCTGACTGAGGTAGATCAGACCCAGAAAGAAAAACATGTATGTACTCACTTATAAGTAGATGTTAGCCATACATTGGAAGATAATCATGCTATGGTCCAAAGACCCAGTTCCAGGTAGGGCAGTTTGCCTTCACAATGTACAGTACACTGGCTTAGAAGAAAACTGCAGGGACAAAATAAAAGTCAGGAATCCTGGTGGCTTCCTTAGTGCTTTCCAGAAACGAATAGCTGGCATGATTTGAATCACTGCACAAGAATAACAAAGCAGAAGCCATAAATATACTTGCATATATACTGAGAAGAGCATTGTAAGACAAGATGAATATAACTTTGACTTTTGATCCTTTCAGAAGGACTGTGCTGTAGATGCATAAAGTGGACCAAAAAATATTTCTGAAGAACTGTGTGAAATAATACATGGCCTTCTTAGTGACAAATTTTATATTTTATTTTATTAGATTTATAAATAAACAAAATGCTTGTCACTCTAAAAATGATCTCTGATTGGAAAATGTAAATACTATTCATCAAAAGACTTGGACAATAGTAAAGTGCTCCATGCTTTTATTTGCTTGTGTGTGTTTGTTTGTTTTCATAATATCAGTAGACTAGCAGCAGGCAGGTATTCTTGGCACATGTATGTAACCCAGCACTTGAGAAGCAAATGTTAAAGAAATGCAAGCCCAAAACCACATAGTGAGTTTGAGAAAAGCCTGCACTACATAGACAGACTGTCTCAAAAAACAAAACAACACAAAACGAATGAAAGGTCGGTAGCATTGTGATTCAGTGAAATCATTTCCTACCACTGACTGCTCCCATGTGCTTGATCCATTTATTTGCTAATTCTCACACACATTGTGTGATAGATGCTGAGCAACCAAATGTGAGGGAGGAATAACATTTAATTTAAGGTTGACTAGCTTTGCGAGACCTACAAGTAAACAGAAAGTTATATTTGACTTATGCAGTTTTAGAGTGCTGATATTAAGGCTAGCACAGAAATAGAACAAAGGAAGATGAAGGTCATGGCTTGTGAATGAAGGGATACATTAGTAAATTTTAAAATCCTTACTCATTGTAATATCAGAATAATCATCATGGCTTTATAAATAAGTAAGGTACAGTTTGTTCTTTTTCTGTTTTCCGGAAAATTACATGAGTAATTTGCATGATTTATTTATTTGGGCCTAGTAGAATTCACTAATGGATCCATTTCTGTTTTCAGAATGAAAATTAATATTTTTCTATGTATGTGTGTCCATATATGTGCAGACATGCTGTAAAATACATCTCAATGACACAAGTTCAAGCAAAATCACATTTAAGCACAGAGAAAGGGAAGTAGGCACAAAGTCCCACCCATATCCTAAAAGGTATTTGCAATTGTTATTTATTAGCAAATGAAAAAAATAAATCAGTTTTCCTCAATGAAGTGAAACTTTATCTATCAACCACACTTCAAGATAGGCTCCCATGTTCAGAAGTAGTTGGGAAATACACATTGGGCTCTATTCTTATGTAAAGTGAGAGAGAAAAACATGAAATTGGGTGGGTAGTGAGGTGAGGACAATCGGGGAAGGGAGTTAGGGAAGAAGAAAGAATATTATTAAAATATTGCTTGATACTCAAAAATAAAACTGACTAAATAGCAGTAGGCTCACTTCCATGGTCTGTGAACTGCTCAGGCTCTTGGTCAGATTTTGAGTATCCGGCATATGTTCCCTCCTGTGCAGCCAGCCTCAAGTCTAATCAGAATGCATTTGGTACCTCCATAGCACCGGTTCCACTACTGAATAATGGGCATGTGTTGCTATGATGGTCAGTATCGCAGTTCACAGGGTTCACAGCAGGCTAAGACTATTAATGACCACCATAGCCTATATAGATCCTTCTAGTACTAAGCTCTGGAGAGCAACCAAGAGCATTCAATAGCAATAGTCCGTATTGTTTTAGGAGTTTCATGACACTCTAATCAACAGCTTAAGGGCAAGTATCCTAAGCCTGTAATTTGAAACTTTATTTGGCAACTTATGACTTATGGGTGAGCATAATTCTCAGGGAAAATCCAATTAAAGTCCTTTAGATGTGTGTGTGTGTGTGTGTGTGTGTGTTTATAAGTTTCCAGCATAGTAAGTTTCCATATGGCTTTTTCAATCATTGTTAGACTTAGTTATTCCTCCATCAACACTTTCCTTTCCCCACCTTCTCATCCCTCTCCTGACTAGAACTCCTCATTATTCCCTCTTCCCATTCATATTATCTGCCTTCTACTGTCTCCCTCCACTATAACGATGTTTCTTCCCCATAAGCTCACAGACTCTGGACTGACAGCTGGGGAACCGCATGGGCCCGAACTAGGCCCTCTGAATGTTGGTGACAGTTATGTCATTTGATCTGCTGGGGAGGCCCCTAGCAATGGGACCAGGACTTATCCCAGGCACGTGAACTCGGTTTTTGGAGCCCATTCTGTATGGTGGGCTACATTGTTTAGCCTTGATACAGGGAGAAGGGAAATGGTAGTACCTCAATTTAGTGTGCCACACTTCATTGATTCCCCAAGGTAGGCCATTCCTCCTCTGAGTAGTGTTGCTAAGTAATTTTGTAGTCCTTTATTTATTTATTTATTTATTTATTTATTTGGAGACAGGATTTCTCTGTCTGTAGTCTTGGATGTCCTGAAATTTGCTCTATAGACCAAGTTTTGCTTGAACTCACAGAGGTCTCCCGGCTTCTGCCTCCTGAGTGCTTGATTTAAAGGTATGCACCTGTGCCACCACTGTCTGACTAGCCCTTTAATTTTTTTCACAGATTTCATAGGAATATATTATTATTCACTGCTTTAAGGATCCTTAGTTACTGAGAAAAAAATCAATTCATTTTCTATTATTCTTTGATTTAAAAAACTCTATCAGCAAATACTTATAGTTTTATCTCTCTAATAAGGGTGTGCACATTTACAATCTTTATAATATCTTAATGAGTTGTACCATTGTATCTATGAAAATTTCTCCTTATCCTTTGTTAAATATCTTTTTCAGTCTGGCTTTTCTAATGTTACTGTGTACACACAAAAGATTTCCTTTGAGTAGAGCTTACATTGAGGCTTTTTCTACCATTTTTCTTATTTTTAAAATTTTTTATATTATAATATGATTACAATATTTCTCCCTTCCCTTTCTTCCCTGAAAGTCCTTCTATCTACCCATCATATATTTTTATTCACTGTTATTGCATGCGTTAATGCATATATATATACATATATGTCTGTGTCTATAAATATATATACACATATGTATATATGCAATTTCGAAATATAATATACATAATGTTACCTGTATGTACGTTTCCAGGACTGACCACTTTGTGTACTCTTTCCTGGAGAGGGTTACCTCCCTGTTCCCAACTTTTTTCAGTTACCTTTAGTTTGTACATTTATGGAACTGAATTGTTAAATATCTGTGCTGCCTTGTTTCTTAGCCCAGGAATATCTATTTTCCTCTGCCAGCATCCTTGTTGAGAGCTACCTCATCTCTGAGAGTATCAATGTGGGGCTTACTTCAGTGATTAAATAAATAGTTTGATGACATTTTGAAGTGTGGGAAAGAATAATATATCCTTTTTAGAACTCTGGTAAAGAATCTTACTTATTTTTGAGAAGGACGGCTATGCAGTTGGAGGCCCACATTGGAGCAATGGATTGAGCTCCCCGAGGTCCGGAGGGGGAGCGGAAGGAGGAGGAACATGAAAGACGAAATCAGTACTGCGAGGGATGCTATCACCCACTGATACAAGGGAACGGATCTGATGAGAGTTTACCAGGGCCAGTCGGACTGGGACTGAACGAGGACGTGATCTAGCCAGATTCTCGGAATTTGGCCGGATTCTCTGACTGTGGCTGGCCCGGGGTCTTTCTGAAAAGCCATTGACTATGACACTGGGACCTGTTTCCTCTGCATATGCTGGATTTTGGGGATCCAGTCTGTTTGGACGCTCGCCTTCCTGGACCTGGAGGGAGGGGGAGGGAGTTGGAGCTTCCCACAGGGCAGGAAACCCTGACTGCCCTGGGGGACGGAGGGGAAGGAGGGGGGTGTGGGGGAAGTAGGAGGGTGTTGGGAGGGGGGGCGGAAATGGAAACTTTTATAATTTAATAAAATTTACTAAAAAAAAAAAGAAATGAAAAGGGGGACATAACCACAGACACAGAGGAAATTCAGAGAATCATTAGATCTTACTACGAAAGTTTATATGCCACAAAGTTGGAAAATGTAAAAGAAATGGACATTTTTTTAGATAAGTACCATATACCAAAGTTGAACCAAGAACAGGTGAACAATCTAAATAGACCTGTTAGTCGTGAAGAATTAGAAGCTGTTATCAGAAATCTCCCTACCAAAAAAAGCCCAGGACCAGATGGTTTCAATGCAGAATTCTACTAGAACTTCCAGGAAGAGCTAATACCTATACTCCTTAATGTATTCCACAATATAGAAACAGAAGAGTCATTGCCAAACTCCTTTTATGAAGCTACAGTTACCCTAATACCAAAACCACACAAAGACACAACCAAGAAAGAGAATTACAGGCCAATCTCACTCATGAACATCGACGCGAAAATTCTCAATAAAATACTGGCAAACCGAATCCAAGAGCACATTAGAAAAATTATCCATTATGATCAAGTAGGCTTCATCCCAGAGATGCAGGGCTGGTTCAACATACGCAAATCTATCAATGTAATCCATCATATAAATAAACTGAAAGAAAAAAACCATATGATCATTTCATTGGATGCTGAAAAAGCATTTGACAAAATTCAACACCCATTTATGATAAAGGTGTTGGAGAGACTGGGGATACAAGGATCATACCTAAATATAATAAAAGCAATATACAGCAAGCCGACAGCTAACATCAAATTGAATGGACAGAAACTCAAAGCCTTTCCACTAAAATCAGGAATACGACAAGGCTGTCCACTCTCTCCATACCTCTTCAATATAGTGCTTGAAGTTCTAGCAATAGCAATAAGACAACATAAGGAGATCAAGGGGATTCGAATTGGAAAGGATGAAGTTAAACTTTCATTATTTGCTGACGATATGATAGTGTACATAAGTGACCCCAAAAACTCTACCAAAGAACTCCTACAGCTGATAAACACCTTTAGTAACGTGGCAGGATACAAGATCAACTCCAAAAAATCAGTGGCCCTCCTATACACAAAGGATAAAGAAGCAGAGAGGGAAATCAGAGAAGCATCACCTTTCACGATATCCACAAATAGCATAAAATATCTTGGGGTTACTCTAACCAAGGAAGTGAGAGACCTATTTGACAGGAACTTTAAGTCTTTGAAGAAAGAAACTGAGGAAGATACCAGAAAATGGAAAGACCTCCCCTGCTCTTGGATTGGGAGAATCAACATAGTAAAAATGGCAATTCTACCAAAAGCAATCTATAGATTCAATGCAATCCCCATCAAAATCCCATCAAACTTCTTCACAGACCTTGAGAGAACAATAATCAACTTTATATGGCAAAACAAAAAACCCAGGATAGCCAAAACAATCTTATACAATGAAGGAACTTCAGGAGGCATTACCATCCCTGACTTCAAACTCTATTACAGAGCTACAGTATTGAAAACAGCTTGGTATTGGCATAAGAACAGAGAAATCGACCTTTGGAATCGAATAGAAGACCCAGATATTAACCCACAAACCTATGAGCACCTGATTTTCAACAAGGGAGCTAAAGGTATACAATGGAAGAAGGAAAGCATCTTTAACAAATGGTGCTGGCATAACTGGATGTCAACCTGTAGAAAAATGAAAGTAGATCCATACCTATCACCATGCACAAAACTCAGGTCCAAATGGATTAAAGACATCAACATTAATCCATCCACTTTGAACCTGAGAGAAGAGAAAGTGGGAAGTAATCTACAAGATATAGGCACAGGAGGCCTCTTCCTAAGTAGGTCCCCAGTAGCACAGACAATAAGAGAAACAATGAATAAATGGGATCTACTGAAACTGAGAAGCTTCTGTAAAGCAAAGGACACTGTCAGTAAGACAAAAAGGCTGCCTTCTGACGGGGAGAAGATCTTCACCAACCCCTCATCAGACAAAGGTCTGATCTCCAAAATATACAAAGAACTCACGAAACTAGACACTAAAACTCTAATTAACCCAATTAAAAAATGGGGTACTGAACTGAACAGAGAATTCACAACAGAAGAACTTCGAATGGCCAGAAGACACTTAAGGTCCTGCTCAACCTCCTTAGTGATCAGGGAAATGCAAATCAAAACCACTTTGAGATACCATCTTACACCTGTCAGAATAGCTAAAGTCAAAAACACCAACGATAGCCTATGCTGGAGAGGATGTGGGGTGAGGGGAACACTCATCCATTGTTGGTGGGAATGCAAACTTGTGCAGCCACTGTGGAAATCAGTGTGGCGGTTTCTCAGGAAACTGGGAGTCAACCTCCCTCAGGACCCAGCAATTCCACGCTTGGGAATATACCCAAGAGATGCCCTATCATACTACAAAAGCATTTATTTGTTCAACTATGTTCATAGCAGCACTATTTGTAATAGCCAGAACCTGGAAACAGCCAAGTGCCCCTCAATAGAAGAATGGTTAAAAAAGGTGTGGAACATATACATATTAGAGTTTTACTCAGCGGTAAAAAACAATGACATCTTGAATTTTGCATGCAAATGGATGGAAATAGCAAACGCTTTACTGAGTGAGGTAAGCCAGACCCAAAAAGAGGAACACGGTATGTATTCACTCATAAGTGGATTCTAACCATAATTAAAGGTCTTTGAGCCTATTATTCGTGATCCTAGAGAAGCTAAATAAGAAGATGAACCTGATGAAGATTATTTAGCTATCTGCCAGGAGGTAGGAAATAGTCAAGAGTCCCAGGTAACCTCGGGTGCATGGGAGGGGGTTGTTGGAAGGGGAGAGGGTTAGAGAGAAGGGAGTAGGGGAGGAATGGGGAAAGCTCGGTGGACCGGGATGAGGGGGGAGGGAGGAAGGATGAATATGGGATCAGGGAAGAATATATTTCAACTAAGGGAGTCATTTTAGGGTTTACAGGAGACTTGATTATATATGGGATCCCAGGTCCAAGGAGAGATCCCCAGATTGTTCTCTGGACAGAGGAGAGAGTGCCTGAACCGGCCTTGGCCCATAACCATACTGATGAATATTTTGCTTATCACCATAGATCCTTCATCTGGCGACAGATGGCTATACAGACGGAGACCCACATTGGAGCACCGGACTGAGCCCCCCAAGGTCCAAATGAGGAGCAGAAAGACGAAGAAAATGAAAAAGGAAATAAGGACTGCGAGGGATGCTATCACCCACTGATACAAGGGGATGGATCTAATGAGAGTTTACCAAGGCCAGTTGGACTGCGACTGAATGAGGACGCGATCCAACCAGATTCTCTGAATGTGGCCGGATTCTCTGAATGTGGCTGGCCTGGAGTCTTTCTGAAAAGCCATTGACAAGGACACTGGGACTTGTTTCCTCTGCATATACTGGATTTTGCGGATCCAGTCTGTTTGGCTACTCACCTTCCTGGACCTGGAGGGAGGGGGGAGGAACTTGAACTTCCCACAGGGCAGGAAACCCTGACTGCCCTAAGGGAAGAAGAGGGAGGAGGAGAGGGAGTGGGGGGAGTGGGAGAGTGTTGGGAAGAGGGGCGTAAATGGAAACTTTTATAATTTAATAAAAAAAAAAAAGAATGAACTAGCACTGAACAAGGCTATATGATAGGAAAGAATGACCCACACTAGGAAGTATTACTATGCAAATCTCCTCTGGTAAATCTCTGGTGCCTTAAGCAATTGTTTAGCTGTCCAGATCTCTAAAAGAAAAAAAAAAATCGCAACCTACAGCCAGCGTTACCAAAGTACCTCTAAAGCCATTCTAACTTTGGATTGGACCCAGGTTTACACAAAAGGCTTACATCTTTTCCTTAACTGTAATACTAAATAAATAAAGCATGCATGGCCTAAAACTGAATTGCTGAATGGGTTTATCAGATCCCCACAGCAGTGGGAAGCCACAAAGAAAGACAAAACAGATTTTTTTTCTTTTGAAATTCCATCTCTTTAGCTCCTCTGTGCTTCCTTTTCAAAGGGCAGACTTTAATTCTGCCAAAATCTTTGCAACAGTGCCAGCAAAATTTATCTCAAGCTTGGCAGCCAATATACATTATCCACAGGTTTCTGGCTAAACTATTAAAATTAATCAGGTGGCAAACTTTCATTTCTGCAGCTCTAATAAACAAGAGAAGCAGATTCTCTGGGAGTGGGGTGGGTGACGTTTGGAAATGTCAGTAAATATGGCAGGTTGATGAGGAGGAAATTCCATAAAATGTTGGGGATTGTACTCAAGATTTAGACAAATGGACCTAAGTCACATTTATAGTATATATATGAAACCATTCATTTTTATAGAAGCATTACTCAATGAAGGAGAAAGCAAATCTATTCCAAATATAGCATTTTGAAAAAATGTTCAGGTTTCATTACAAAATCATGATGGAAAGAAATATAGGTGAAAATTTTCTTGTGCACATCAAAATAACCAAAATTCCAGTAATTAGTCTTGATTTTGAATTTTTAGAATCATGGGGCAAAGTTGATATGCATACCAAATATTTTCCATGATCCCCATGTTTCTTCATCAGCACACTGATAGGAATATACAAATATCTCATTTTGATTTGACGTGGCTAACTTCACTTCCAGACTGAAGAATGGATGCACATTGTCAATTCTAAGACTCCTCTTCAACTGTAGCAGTGAAAATCAGGGTTTACAGAGCATATCTTTATTAGCTTAGAAATATAAGGGGTCATGCAGAGAGTGTTCTCTGCCAGATTGTGTTGAGCATGGAGCATGTGAAAGGAATAAACTTTTGTTCTTAAGGTATGGGCATTTAGAATACAATTGCTAAGTCTTGCATCTTGCCTGAACTGATTATTAAAATTAGTATCACTAGTGGATTGTGATCAAAAAACACTAAAAATGCTAGAAAACAAGTTCTGTAGTAACACAAATGCTTTATCTTTGCAACTAAGAATCATTTGCTAAAACTATTTCCTGTAGTAAGAAAAAGTTACATATTTGTTGGGTTTCAGTCCTGGGGTATCAAGACAGAGGACATGATAGTGATGTGCATTTGTGGTTATTTTCTACATTTTTACTGAGACTACAAAGAAATCTAAGAAACAATGGCCTAATTGCATGTAACAATGTAAGAGAACAGAAAAAAATTCAGAAATCTATAATTAGGCACAACTGAAAAATATTATTTTGAGTGATAACAATAGTATGAAATATTAGAGTAAAGATTTGGGCTTTGAATGCTAAAATTCTTTTATAAATTAATATAGAACACGACAAATATAAGATTAAAATATGTGTTACCCAAGAAAGTATTTCCATTAATAAACACCTCAGGGCAATGGCCACATTAAGGACAATTTACCTTCTGTTTTAGAAAAATTCAATATTTCCACCATTAATAAAACAGAGATTTGGTGTCTAGATACCAAAGATACACTAAAGAAATGTGAGGATAAATATTTTAAAGGAAATTCATGTGATGAGAGAGATGATTATAGCAATTTCTTGTACAAACCAGTATCTAGAAGCACACAGACATCACATTTCCTAAATTTTGAGAGAGTAACAGAAGTACTAAGAGCTTGGACTGGCTCACTGTGACCACCACGTTCTCTAGGTTGAAAGTGGATAACTCCAGAAGTTGCTTTTGTGAACATCAAGAACAAGGAAGTGTGCAGACCAGTGAATTTGAGATCACAGGAGCAGTGGACGGGGGAACAGGAGCAATGGATGGGAGTGATCTTCTAACAAGAGCGGACCGTAAATCAAATAAACACCTCTACATCTGCTCTTAACACTGTCTGTCAAGCAGTGGTCACTGATGAATGGGAGCCATGACTTCTGAGAGACTCTAAATTCTATTATTTCTTCAGTTGTCTTCCACACTATATTAAGTAAAAGCAGGAAGAGTGAAAATAGTTTCCTAGATAGAAGGGTATTGTGATCCATTTTTAAAACAGAGGCTATTGGGTTGTATCAAAGATACTAAATTTTTCTTTCTTTTTTCTCTTTCTTTCTTTTTTTCTTTCTTTTTTCTTCTCTTCCTTCCTTCCTTCTTTCCTTCCTTCCTTCCCTTCTTCCTTTCTTTTACATATCAACCACAGTTTCCCCTCCCTCCTCTCATTCCTTCCCCCCATTTCCCTTCTACACCCACCTCCTATATCTCCATTCAGAATGGGTAAGGCCTCTTATTAGAGTCATGCTATATCAAGTTAAGACATGACCAAGCTCCTCCCCTTCCATCAAGGCTGGGATAGGCATTCCACCACAGGTAATGGGTTCCAAAGAGCTAATTTGATTCTAAATTATAAGGTGAAATGGTGGTAAGGAAAGAGCTTTGGGTTCTTTCTGTTAAGAGGAGAGAGAGAGTTTGTTCTCGGTATAGGAAGTAGGGAGATTTTTGGATGATCACAAGAACCAATTGTAGTTGAAAAGATTATAGACATATTTTTAGTGTTTCTTCCATAATAAGAAGAGGCCTTGTGAGGAATGATATGCTGGCCGATGCAGAATCCAATTAAGACTTTCATCTTCTACCATGTGTCCAGTGTCATTTCCAAGGGTAAAATTTTCATTTAATTTCTGCCATTGATGCACTATATGTAACAGTTTTCTATACCCACTCTCATTTAACATTTTGTGTAAACATGAAAAAGAAGAAAACCTTAGTTAAGCTAAGACGTAGTGATACTACCACATAGCCTGGCTTAATCTTACTATACAAGAAAATAGATGGTATACAATTGAAAGTGAATGGGAAAGTGTGGAAGTAAATACAAAATCTTCACAAAATAATAAAAGTCTATCCCTGGCAAAATTACGGAGGGGGATTTTTACGTTGGAATCCATTTGAACTAATTTAAATATATGTTTACCATTCAGTTCTGTGACTTTAGTTGTTATTTAAATTCTTTTTATTCTCATTTGATAAAATGAAGGATAGAAATAAAAACTGCCATGTACATTTATTTTAAAACTTATTCTTTAAAAATTCATACATGTATGCAGTGTATAATTAATCATATCAACTCCTTCCTCCCTCTGTGCAGATCCTCTGACTCTCCCTCCATATATCTTCCTATAATTTTATCTTCATAACTTCCTATTTTTATAGCCTGTGAATTCCAATAATGCTTACCATGGTTATGGGATCATCTACTGGAAACATTAGGGTTTTCTAATGACCCATGTGGAAATGTTATATAGGAGCCTTTCAAAAGACAATTCTGCACAAACACTTGATTTTTTTTCTCCTGCAACACAATGTTTCTCTTATTTAAAAATGATAAGAAAGCTATCACGGAGGAATTCCTTAGTAAGTCAACTGTACTTCAGGAAAAGGATACACAGGTATCATAAATTGTTAAATCAACCAGGCATAAAACTTTATTAGCTTATTATAGTGAAATTTAATATATATAGATATAACATATGTATATATAATGCATAATTACATTTTTTAAATGGAAATAAAAGACATAAGCCAAATAAAACTTCTAGCAGATTAAATACAATGATAAAAATTCTAGAAGATTATGATCACTTCCTAGATGTACTAAGTTCTATATACGATGCAGACCAATGACGGTTTTTACTCAATTCTATATGGGATTCAGAAATGGCCTGTTAGTCTATTAATTATAGACAAGTCTCGGATATCTCTAATTCTCAGTTTCCTGCGTATAAAATGAAAAGGGTTGTTGACGTCATATATTCTATATCAGGACTAGCAATAGACAGAAAATACAATTCTCATGACTGACTGGTGCCCCATAGAAATATTATCATCAATGAGCTGGTCATTATAACTGTAAACTGTCGATATAAAAGGCCTCTTATATGTGAATAGGGTTGTAAGAATGAATACAGCAGTTTGAGAATATGAATCTGGTGAATCTATATTAAAAGTTTGTAAGAAATACAAGCTAAGATTCTCGTATTCTTAATGTCACACCAAATAAGCACATATATATTCAACATTCACTCCTATAAGAAAGACACAAATTGATAGTATAGGTATTGAATGAGCATGTTTCTAATTTACCAAGAAGCCTTTCAGTCATCGTTAGAGAAACATGTTTATCAAAGCTTTATTTTTGTTTATGTGTTAAAATACCCTGATGGAAAACAATATGGGGAAAAAATGGTTTATTTCAGCTCACAACTCCAGGTTATACGGCTTAAGTGTGGGGAAATAAAGAGAGGGACCTGAAGCTGCTTTTCTCAAACCAAGAACAAAGATAAATCAATGCAGGTTTATTAATCCAGTAGATTTCTCTCATAGAGTCTGGTACTAGCATAGTATTGTCCATAGAGGGCTGAGTCTTCCTACATGAATTAAAGCAATTGATGTACTTCGCCATGAACATGTCCACAGTCTAAAGTGATCTACACAACACCTCACTGATACTTATCTTCTCAGGTGACTCAAGTTGTTTCAAGTTGACAATAAAGGTAACCCTCAGAACATTGTATTGGCACTATAGAAAGCAATTTATAGGTAGTTGTTATCTGCTACTTAAAAATGTATTTATTTTGTTGAATATGTTCTTGATCTAATTAATTATTTAATTTAATCACATGCCTACCTAGTCAATAAACACTTTATTAGGTTCTGGAAAAATATCTATAGAAGCAATAGAAAATTCTCCTCTGCTTATAATAAAGTTGCATAAAATACAGAACTACCCCACAAAATTTTTATTTCTGTCATTGCTTTTGATACCTTACTTTGCTATGATTTTTTTCATGCTTTGATGATAGTAATGGTTTTACTTTATAAGGAGTGAGAATGAATTTCCCATATTGATACCAATAATAACAAAAAATGGAGCTTGATTAAAATTTTAGCTGAATGAATTAATGAGTAGAAACTGAAATCATTTTGGACTAGCCTTTTTTTATATATAGAATTTTATTGAAAATAATTCTATAAATGTAGGAGGTATTTTAAGTTGTCACTACCATGATCTGATATTGGTTAAATTTATGTAATGCTGTCAAAATTTAAATAAGTTAAATAACATTTGATATCCTCAGTCTTGAAAAGATACAGTTTTACTTTTTAGTTCATACTTCTTGAGTTATCAGACACCAGAAGTCTGAATGCCTGAAATTTTGTGATTTCACAAATTTGGGTGACAAATATAACAATGACAGTCAGACCTACAGAGAACTTTCATTCATTTAAATTGGAAAAATGCCCAACCAAGCAAATAAAAGATAAAGGTTTTGTCAAAGTGCTTTAAGAATATTTTCTCTGGCATTCACAAAGCATGAAACACATATAAAAGATGCTATAAGGATATCCTTATTATCCACTACATAAAGCAGAAATTAGCAAGGTAGACATTGCTTGGGTTCTAAATTAATCTATCTGGAGTAGAAAGTCTCATCCAAGGCAAATAAGGAAAGCAACTTTGGAAACTAAATCAAAATAACCAGTATGCAATTCAGGTTAGCCTACTAAGATCAAACATGAGTATGTCAATGAACTATCCCTTAAAAGATGGATTCCTGGCTTCTAATATTTGACAGAATAATTTATCTACATTATTGAATAACTTGGCTACATTAAGCTCTCAAGTTTGTTTCTCTTTGAATTTATTAGGGTGAATGTTCCCTGGTCATCAACTGTATACTCTTTCCTGATGATAAAGTTACTTGCTTGTTCTTCTATTGAAATCAATACACCTGTCACTTTTGTTACAGCTGCATTTTGGTGTATTTCTAAATGAAATCTCTAACTATCTTACTTTGTGTATGTCTCTATCATCTATTTATCTATCATCTATCTATCTATCTATCTATCTATCTATCTATCTATCTATCTATCTACTCTCTATCTATACATAGTTATTAAGTATGTGAAATGACATTCATGTCTTTTAACAATAGATACAAAAGCTTTCATGAATGCATACCTTTACTTAAAAAGAGACCTATTTTTAGGGACTTTCTTATGAACAGCTACAGTTAAGTATTTGTTCATAATATTTTATTATAGAA
Source organism: Myodes glareolus (assembly GCF_982192425.1). Classification (NCBI taxonomy): domain Eukaryota; kingdom Metazoa; phylum Chordata; class Mammalia; order Rodentia; family Cricetidae; genus Myodes; species Myodes glareolus. The sequence continues at coordinate 29,914,123 of NC_142034.1, forward strand.
TTGCTCATAAAGTACAAATACTTATAATATAAGCAGTAATTAAAGAAATGGTGTGGGTGTGTGAGAGGACATTACACAGTCATCAAAGTTGTTTACACAGAATGCTTGAATTATGTAAAAATAATTGGTATGTAACATTATAGAAAAAGAGTTGAGTATTTCAGGGTCTATGTTTTGCTTGTTTGTATGCATATACATTTTACGGAATGCATTTATGAAAACATTAAAGAAATAAATGTTCTTTATTGATTTGCTGTTTGTTTCTGAATCCTCAAGCCTGGATATTTATAGGGACTAGAGGTGTATTAAGATCATAATTCTGTAAGCTGAGAATTTCAAGTGTTGGTGTCTGTTCTGCTTCTGTGACATTTTTCTACTGTTTTAAATTGTAATGGTGATGGAGGAGGGTTATCTGTCTATGTGTTACTTTCATTGGTTAATAAAGAAACTTCCTTGGCCCTTTGATAGGACAGAAAATTAGGTAGGCGGAGTAGACAGAACAGGATGCTGGGAGGAAGAAGGCAAAGAAGGCAGTGAGACAGATGCAGGTTAGGATCTTTCCCGTAAGCCACCACCTTGTGGTGCTACACAGATTACTAAATATGGGTTAATCAAGATGTGTGAGTTAGCCAATAAGAGACTGAAACTAATCGGCCAAGCAGTGTTTAAAATGAATACAGTTTCCATGTAAGTATTTTGGGTAAAGCTAGCCAGGTGGAGGGAATGCAGCCCACTGCTCCCATTTATGCTACAGAGTGGTGCTCAACGTGGCCAGTTAAATCCACTTAAAAACCTGAGAGAGCTTAATTTTAAATACAAAAAACCAAAAAAAAAACCCCAAAAAACAGAGTTTAACATAGCTTTTTGCTGTTTGCTAGGGCGTGCTGTAGAGAAATTTCCCTGACTCAGCAGCCACAACAGGATAAAAGCTGCGGTTTTAAAACTCTGCTTCCTGGTCTGTGCCGCCATCGCAATCTCTGTCTGGCTTCTGCAAAAGACAGACCTTTTGAATGAATGGAGCATTTGGAGTAAAGTGTTATGGCTTCCTTGATGGCAATGTGGACTGCTGTGTACCTGGAACTGTTCGCGGCTCAGGAGTACCAAAAGGCTCTGAGGCAGGATCTGCTCAACTCAGCCATGCTGAACAGTGCTGGTCTCAGGCAGGAACTATCATAATCATCCTAATAACAGCACAATTAAGGTTTAGACTAGCAGTAAACAGGCGATACCATATTACCTCTACATGTGCAACTTAAGCTTTTAAGAAGCGCTTAGCATTTTAAGAACTGCTCCTGGACAGTGAAGAAGTACATATTCACAATAGGACAGATTCAGACATAAAAGACCTCTAAATGGGTCATAGTGTTGGATGACTGTACGTAGGCTTGGGAGAGAGGAGAAAAAGAATATAGAGGATAAAGTTAATGCTTTTTTAAAAAAGGGTAAAGTCTTTAAAAGACAGAGTACAGATAGTTATAGATTAAAACAAATAAAAATAAGCCACGTAAAAGTGGAAAATTCACAGAGAGTCTGGATAATGTACATTATGTTTTCTTTAAAATTTTTGATTGTAAAGGAGCTAAGTACAGAGGGACATTTCATTGTATGGGCTATCAAGCTAAACCAGAATGGATATCATCATAAGGGTATAATGACTTCAGAATTTGGGTCTAAGAATATGATGCTTTGGAAAGGAGGTCCTTCTTTTGTTTTCACAGAGGATGAGACCCTGTGGATTGCTTCTATCCCAATATGATATAATAGACCATGTCCTCCTGAAAGGTTGCTGTGAACACCCTCAAAAAATTGCTTCATTTAATTGCCAACTGAGATGAACCTAACACACAGGTTTTACTGTGAAAGACTTGATTAACAGCGCCCCCATACAGCAGGAAGCAGTTTGGAGAGAAAAAACTGCACCCATGTTCCCAAATATTGTATATAAATGTTCTTTTACACTTAAAGGGGGATGTGATATAGATATGAATAATTTGCAGTGGTATGGACTTTAAGGTCAATTTTGTTATATGTATATGTATTTCTGATCTTGATTAAGGTATTGTGATTGTATAGTTCATTTTTAAAAATGTAATGTATAATTAGGAAGTATAGGCTGTTAATGTATAATCATCGATAATAGTCAAGCTTGTAGTCATGTTAGTTAGATTTTCTAGATATATGGAGATATATTTCAGTTAGATAGGCATTCTTCATATCTTTCAAAGATTACAGAGTATGGCATTTAAATGTTTTAATGACTTAGGACTTTTCATGACAATGAGACACATATGCTCCTGGCAGCACCAATCTACTTCAAGAGAAAGATGGGCATTGAAGAGGCTCCTTATGGAGCTTGATAGCTATTTGGGCAAGAAACTGCTCTTGCCTGGACTGATGCATAAAGTGGACACAGAGAACCCGCAGAGAGAGGACTGCTGAACTTGCCTAAAGGTGAGATGATCTTTCGGGGTTCCTGATTTAGGAATGAGTCTACGAGACATTCTACAGGACACAGCAGATAGTGACTGAACTGCCTTTGAAATTTCCTGCTTCATTGAAATGTCTGCTGGATACTATGGGCCTGAAGGCTGAAGATGGATGCCCCAGCGGTACAAAAGAACTTTAGGTGACTGTCCAGACATTTCTAGAGTTTTGGAAGTTGCTTATTTCTTGTTTACTTAGGTAGTATTATATCCTTCTGGAGTCTTTGATGGAGTTGAAGAATGGTTAGTTATAGTTTTCCTTAGTTATGATCAAAGATAAAATAGATATAAATATTGTAACTGTAATTCTTGTTTGATAACTGTATTGTTATATGTAATTTTACTATGTTAAAGTTACAGCCTTTCTTTTTTGTTTAAACAGAAAAAGGGGAAATGATGGAGGAGGGTCATCTGTCTATGTATTACTTTCATTGGTTAATAAAGAAACTGCCTTGGCCCTTTGATAGGACAGAAAATTAGGTAGGCAATAATCAATAATAATAATAAACAATTAAAAACTAGTAGTTGTAAATATTAAAACTAGTAGACAGAACAGGATGCTTGGAGGAAGAAGACAGTTAGGCAGACGCCATGACTCTCCTCTCTGAGACAGACACAGGTTAGGATCTTTCCCAGTAAGCCACTACATTGTGGTGCTACACAGATTGCTAAATATGGGTTAATCAAGATGTGAGAGTTAGCCAATAAGAGGCTGAAACTAATGGGCCAAGCAGCGTTTAAATTGTATACAGTTTCCGTGTAATTATTTTGGGTAAAGCTAGCCGGGTGGTGGAAATGCAGCCCAATGGGAAATGGAAGGATGGGGCAAAAGATGAAGAGACAGAACATGAGATGTGGATGTGTTTATTGTACCCCACTCTAACCTACCAAAGGTATAACTCATTTTTGTGTGAAAAGCATTTATTTCATTCATGAAGACCCTACCCACAGGCCTCAGGCTTCTTCTACTGTACTTGCCTTCCCAAACTTCCAGATTTAGGAATTTAAGTTTTAACCCATACACTTTGGGAGGAAATGCTCAAATCACAGCAGAAACATGACAAATATTAAAGCAAGCATACATACATAACAAATATTAACATAAAAATATTAAAATATTATAGGCTGCGTTGTGTCTCTAGGGCTCACATGTTTTGATAGATACTATATCAAGAAGTAATATCATGTCATCAGGGTTGGGGTCTAATACAGGACAAAGGCTATTCTTACCTGAATAGGTGGTGAGGAAGTGAGTATAAGAAGGAGATCATCATCAAGAGGAGTCTATAGAAGCAACCTATAAACAGAAAATGTACTTTCATTTACCACCTGCCTAGACCCAAATAATCAAACAGCAACTATATTAATTACAGCACTGTTTGGTTGATGTCTCGGGACTATCTTTAGCTATCTCTTATTTCTTAAATTAACTGATTTCTATTAGTCTATGTATTGCCATGTGGCCATGGTGCTAATTCATTTTCTATATGTCTTATTCCTTGGTTGCTGTCTGGCATCTGATCTGACTCCTCCTTCTTTTTCTCAGTCTCTCTGTTTGGATTTTCTACCTGGCTATGCACATATCCACCATTTTACTATCAGCATAATATCTGGGTACCATGCATATTTCCCTCAGAGGCATGAGGGTTTCTTTTTAGAAAGTACTAGGATCCTGTTGACGATTTTGAAATGAATTCTCCATGACTATGACTCCCTGACCTGAACATGTGTCCTGGGAGGCCAGAACTTTTATCCAAATAAGTATTTCAATCTATTTGCTTGTTATTCCCATTGGATCCATGGACAATCCCGATGTCTTATAAACTGACATTTAAATGGCACCAGTTCTTAATGTACACAGACTGCTCTCTTGTATTACAAGCACAGTTTGCACTATGGCTGCAGTAAAGATTTCTGGTTATTTCCATCACCTCTGAAAAGCATCATTCCTGAATGCTAAGTGGAGATTTTCCCATGAAAGGAGAAATTTAGTATTCTATTCTTCTGATTCTTAGCAGTATTACCGGATGTTTGTTTTACATCTCTACAATTGTTTCTTTGCAATCATGCAGATTTCTATCTCTTTTCTCTCCACAACCACTTTGTTCCACGAACACATGTAGTCTTCTATCTCACATGACTAAAAAGAAAAATAACTAAATATAAGAGAAAATAGATCTCAACTGCAGATGTTATTTCATAGACTTATTTATTTATTTGTTATTAAAAAGAGGGAGTTGGAAAAGGAGAGAATCCAGGAGAATAAGCATTAACAGAAATGCCTTCATTTTAGGAAGTTAAATTGGTATCTTGTGATTGAAAGGGCAGCAAAGGCTCTGTGAAGTTCAATGAATGTCAATTGGTTTGCCACCTGAACCTGACTTTAAGAACATTGAAAAACAGTGTTGTGTCTCTCGAGCACTAACTTCCTGTCACTTTGATTATTCTATTTCTAATCTAGAAACTGTCTATTAAAAGCAGTGATATCAATGTCAAAAAACTGTAACCCTAGAGTTAACTTGATGACTAAATGTCACAAGAAAATGTTCCTACAATTAGTAATTTTGCTAATGAAGGTTTCTTAGACATTCTGTGTCTTCCAAAACACATTTCAACAGAAAAAAATGACATTGATTACAGATCTAATCAGACAGATTCTTTATATCTACGATCTCATTCATTGTGTCTAACACTGCTAATAGGTAGGAATGAACACTGGAATTTTACTTGGCAGGAGATTGATGCTGATAAAGTTGGAGTAACCCATCACAGGAATCCAATATTAAATAACAAAAGTGAGATTTGAGTCTAGGACCATTTTGTTCGGAAAGAGGAAATACAGAGAATACATAGTTTTTGAGGAAGCCTCTAACTAGGAAACATCTTCTTCCCACCTTGGTTCACTTTGTCTCATCAGGTTTGGATCTGGGTTGAATCGTGTATCCTGTTACCACAAAGACATGATCTTTAAAATAGTGTTTCTAACAGGACCAAAGGTACTTTATTGAAGACATATTTTTCTAGATGTTTCAAAACACAATGATCAGCTTTGAAAACCAATATATTAAATATAGTGGATATTTAATTGAGAAAACCAACCACATTCTCAGAGGTTTGCATTTGCCCTTGTATTAGAGTCTCTTCCACATTTGTTTATTTAATGTCTTTCTTCTACCCATATGCACTTCTGATTATTCCTCCATGTTTATAAGCAGAAAGGATAACTTGGTTGCTTTTGTATTGCTATGGTAAGACACCATAGTTTACTAGGGATTTACAATATCAGAGGTTTGACTTTATAACCATCATAGTTGGGAGCATGGCAGTCGTAGGTGCACATGGTGCTGGAAGAGTAGTAGCTCCGAGCTCACATCTTGAAACAACTGCCATGCAGAGAGCAAGCTAACTGGGAATTGCATGGACATTGGAAACACCAAAGCAGGCCCCCAGTGAGCTCCTCTAATAAAATCACATCTAATCCTTCTCAAGTAGTTCCACCAACTGGGATCCAAGTTTTTAAATATGTGAGCCTCTGGGAGACTTTGTTATTAAAAACAATCCAGGGTAGAATGATGAAATCTGGATGGACTTATTTACAATATGAAATGCAGGGGCTCACTGAGCCTTCTTGATACAGATGCCTTAGAGGAAATCACCTGATTATAAAAAAAAATCGTATTGTTATCATGGTATTTGGTCCTTATAATACATATACTAGGTAAAAATCAATATCAATTTCATCGTCTTGGAAATTGTGAGAGAACAGTTCTAAGATATCCAGCTAAGATGAAGAGTTGGATTTGTACTGTATCTTGTGTGAAAATTCTTAACTGCTAGAATGTTGAGATCAAAAAGCTTATATTATCTTTTCTATTGATTTATTTTTTTTTTATTTTCCTCATGTTCATTCTTAAAGGTATTGGCTAATGGATTTAGCAGTTTTGGACTAGAGTTTATGGCTCTGCATTTCTATTACACTCCTGGATATGGGGATCCTGGTGGTTCCTGAACCATACCCTAAGGTAATGGAAGTCTCTATTAACTAGAATGACTTCCACTGTGTCATACCCAATATAGTTCAACTATAATCAGAGCCCTAAGTCCCCCTAACTGATAGATTTTTCATCTTATACCATTGGACTTTTGCACAACTTTCCACTCTGTGAAAAGATTATTCTTCAAAATTATTCCCCAAATGCAACAATTACAATCCCTTCTTAAAATGATTGACTAATCAATATTTCCTAATGTTTAAATGAGTAGAAATTCATTTTTGTTTCACATTCTACAAACCTCACAATCTAAAGGTGTCTGTGCTATTTATTTAATTATTTCTTAGAAACTACGCCAGCACAGTTTCAGATGTGGTGGACTCCTCTTTTGCTTTCTTTCTTTCTGCCTTCTTCCTGTCGTTTTCTCTTCTGTCCCTTGATTTTTTTTTGAAAGTAATTTTATTAAATTATAAAAGTTTCCATTTCCGCCCCTCCTCCCAACACCCTCCCACTCCCCCCACGCCCTCTCCTCCTCCCTCTTCGTCCCTTAGGGCAGTCAGGGTTTCCTGCCCTGTGGGAAGTTCAAGTTCCTCCCCCACCTCTACAGGTCCAGGAAGGTGAGTATCCAAACAGACTGGATCCCAAAAATCCAGTATATGCAGAGGAAACAAGTCCCAGTGTCCTTGTCAATGGCTTTTCAGAAAGACTCCGGGCCAGCCACATTCAGAGAATCCGGCCACATTCAGAGAATCTGGTTGGATCACGTCCTCGTTCAGTCCCAGTCCAAATGGCCTTGGTAAGCTCTCATTTGATCTGTCCCCTTGTATCAGTGGGTGATAGCATTCTCGCAGTCCTTATTTCCTTTTTCATTTTCTTCGTCTTTCTGCTCCTCATTTGGACCTTGGGGGGCTCAGTCCGGTGCTCCAATGTGGGTTTCAGTCTGTATAGCCATCTATCGCCAGATGAAGGATCTATGGTGATAAGCAAAATATTCATCAGTATGGTTATGGGCCCAGGCCGGTTCAGGCACCCTCTCCTCTGTCCACAGAACAATCTGGGGATCTCTCCTTGGACCTGGGATCCCATATATAATCGAGTCTCCTGTAAACCCTAAAATGACTCCCTTAGTTGAAATATATTCTTCCCTGATCCCATATTCATCCTTCCTCCCTCCCCCCCATCCCGGTCCACCGAGCTTTCCCCATTCCTCCCCTACTCCCTTCTCTCTAACTGTCTCCCCTTCCAACAACCCTCCCAACCCCCCCATGCACGCGAGGTTACCTGGGACTCTTGTCTATTTCCTACCTCCTGGCAGATAGCTAAATAATCTTCATCAGGTTCATCTTCTTATTTAGCTTCTCTAGGATCTCGAATAATAGGCTCAAAGACCTTTAACTATGGTTAGAATCCACTTATGAGTGAATACATACCGTGTTCCTCTTTTTGGATCTGGCTTACCTCACTCAGTAAAGCGTTTTCTATTTCCATCCATTTGCATGCAAAATTCAAGATGTCATTGTTTTTTACCGCTGAGTAAAACTCTAATGTGTATATGTTCCACACCTTTTTTAACCGTTCTTCTATTGAGGGGCACCTAGGCTGCTTCCAGGTTCTGGCTATTACAAATAGTGCTGCTATGAACATAGTTGAACCAATGCTTTTGTAGTATGTTAGGGAATCTCTAGGGTATATTCCCAAGAGTGGAATTGCTGGGTCCTGAGGGAGGTTGACTCCCAGTTTCCTGAGAAACCGCCACACTGATTTCCACAGTGGCTGCACAAGTTTGCATTCCCACCAACAACATATGAGTGTTCCCCTCACCCCACATCCTCTCCAGTATAGGCTATCAGTGGTGTTTTTGAGTTTTGCTATTCTGACAGGTGTAAGATGATATCTCAAAGTTGTTTTGATTTGCATTTCCCTGATCGCTAAGGAGGTTGAGCATGACCTTAAGTGCCTTCTGGCCATTCGAAGTTCATCTGTTGTGAATTCTCTGTTCAGATCAGTACCCCATTTTTTAATTGGGTTAATTAGGGTTTTAGTGTCTAGTTTCTTGAATTCTTTGATGTGTGCTCAGAATTGAATTGGGATCTCCACGGTGAATCACAATTGTTACACCTTGAGACCCACTTCTTCTGTTTGTGCCTGCTAATCTTTATTATTAGCACAGGATTCACTGCTGCCTGTGCCACCAGTCTCCTTCCTCAGGGACTGAAGGAGTCAAGTAGATGATCTGAAAATGCATTGGGCAGAAGCGCGATTCTTCTTTTCATTCGTGATTTCTTTAACTTCATTTTAATTGCTGACTTCTCTTGATCTGGTCGTTTAGAACAGGTGTGGCACTTCCCAAGTCATGATTGGAAGCACTCTCACCTCTAGATTCAGTCTCCAGTCCTTCTAGATCGCATCTGTGAAATAATCTCAGTTTACCACATCTATGGTATCATAGTATAGTAAAAGTCCTATTTCTTTTCATCATATGATATACAAAATCCATATCAAGGCATTTTGCTGGGGAAACTAGGGTAGAAAAGGAAAGCAGCAGAAGAAAATGTGGCCTATATGGATCATCAGAGTATATAGATGTTGAATTATTAGTGCCCAGGACTAGTAAATCTGTAATCCAAGACATTTCAAGAAAAGAGCAAGAGACCTGATAGACACACAGGAAGATGTATTGATGTGCCCTAAATGATCTGGAAGCTGGTATCTCAACTGTTTTCCAAGAATGATTTAATTTATGTTAGGAGTCATAGGTTGACCAAATGTTTACCAGGAACAAGTACAAGCATGTCATGAATGCAGAAGGGCTTCCACATGTAAATGGCTCACTTCTTGAACAACGTGACCCAGCTTAACCTTCAAGGAAGTCTGATATTATGAAGATCCTTCTTTCTCCTTTAACTCCGAAAAATATTTATCCCCTTGCTTCTTCAGTGCTTACGTGAATTATGCAGAAGCTAGCAGGAGTTGGTTAATTATTCAAATGTGCTTATTATACATAAGCAGCATGTTGGTTCTGTCTCTATTTGCGCATTTATATTTATTTTTTATGAACCTACTTCCCATCAGTGGAGATAAGAGAATAGAATTAGCACATTTGTCCCATTTATTGTTACAAAATATGAACTTAAGATCCATATATGTATTTAGAGAAGCATTTTCCTAGGAGTCTATGATGAGTCCTGGTAGAAGAAAATTTTTAGTAACAAATACACTTGTGGGATTTTCCATTAAACAACAGCACTGGAGAGAAATGGCATGGCTCTTAGGGTATCTGTTAAGAAAGAACAGAAATATGCACATCTTTAGAGATACGGAGGCATAGGATAAATCATCTGTAGGAAAGGGATAGGGAGGGACAGTGTAGGCATGGTGTTTCCCTATGCCATAACACCTTGGAGAAATCAGAAGTGTTGAAGGTAGCAGGGAGGGAGGAGAAACAAGAAAATGTAAACACTGTTTTAGCTAGTTATGCACAAATCTTTATGTAGCTTTGAAGGTGGGAAAAGAAGGGGCCATTCTTAAAGGTGTTGAGCTAATTGCATTTGCTTATTGCATTTTCCTGTATTGACATTCTCACCCAGAATGATAGCTTTGCCTGGAGAGGACTAGTGCTTTCAGAGGCTGCCAGGAGGATAGCCCAGAACCTGTGTTGGGCTTTTTGCCATTTTTGCCACTGTTTCTCTTCCTTGTAAAGCAGGAACAGGTGCCACACACTCGGAGCTCTTTCTACTCAGATGGAATTAGAAATTAGATTGAGTCTGTCTTTGGAGGTATTTCTTAATTTGTCTGTATTGATTGATCCATAGTCTAATCTACACTGGGTATATGTGATGTGACTTTATGTCGCATGATAGTGAATAATATCAAGCTTAAGATGTCTACACTTTTTGGCTTTCTTTATGCACAAGGCAATTGAAACTGAATATCAATTTGTATGGTCAATATAAGAAAATTATGTCTAAGTCATATTGCTAAAATAAATTTGTTTAAACTATTAATTATTTCTAAAATAATTATAAACACAATATTAGATCAGTATGTACATGTAGGATTTGTAAAGATAACATTCAAATGATTGCCATTTGAGAATCTCCAACGTGTGACAGTAAGACAAAAAAGAGATAGGACCATAGTTCCAAAGATCGATTTCTTTGCCTGAGGTCAGATAATAAATTCTAAATTATGTTATGCAAACTAGTGATTATTTTTCTATAGCTTGTGAGCATTCTAATGTAAATAAATTAAAATGGAATAAAACCAAAAAGTCAGTTCTGTGGTTGCATTGGCACATGTCAGGTGCTCATTAGACATGTGTTTCCAGAGGGTCACACATTAAGAACAGTGATGTGCCAGACTTTGTGGATTCCCCTTGGGAGACCTACCTTCTCTGAGGAGTGAGTGGAGGAAAAGTGGAGGAATGGGAGGAAGGGAAGGAGAGGGAACTGAGATTGATATGTAAAATAAAAAACATGTTTAAACAAAATAAAAAAGGACAGATATAATACAGAATGCTTTCAGCATCACTCACAGTTCTATTAGAACAATTAGAGCAGTACCTCTGCTCTGGAGGTACTGGAGGAAACAAGGTGAGATTAATACTTCCTTTTCCTGCACTTGAGCTTGGGTCTGATTCCTTCCTTCTGTCTACTCCTGTATTACTTTCTTCTGTGTGCATTTCTCTGTAAACGTTTGGCACTCCAAATGTAAAACTCTGAAGAAGTAAACTAGAAAAGCTTCAATTCCTGAGTGTAATCCTTGAAGAGACCATGATCTAAAAAAAGAGCAGGGAGGTGTATAAAGGGAGGTTTGGAGGGAAGAAAGGGAAGGAAGAAATGATGTAGCTATATTATAATTTCAAAAATGAAATAATAAACTAGAGATACCAGTAAAACTACAACCTACTTTTATTATTATTCTTGATTTTCTCATTTTCATGACTCTTTAGTGATTCTCTTTGTTTTTTTTTCAAGGGTTATCACATTTCAGTTAGGTAGAAGAAGAGTTTCTATTCATGACTGACTGTCACTGAAATCTTAGTGTCCTTCTCTTATAAGGCGACTCCCTCAGAACTGCTTGCATGTGCCTTACCTAGAACCTGGTATTTGACTATTGTGGAAATAAGGAGAGAGTTGCTCATTGAGTTGCCAGATGACTTTGTAGGTCAGACTGTTGAGTAGCAGTCTTCTTACATGCTAGTGTGCAGCTCAAGCATATAGCTCTGCTTAATTTTCTACCACACTTGTACAAAATGATGTAACATACTTTTGTTCCTGGAATGATAAACATGTGGAGACTTGGTTCTTAGCTGTGATATTGTTTTAGTGAGTAGAGAAAGCCTATTAATGGGACAGTCAATGGAACTTTTATACTTTTTCCCTTATGTCCTATCCATTTTCAGTTGCTTGACTCTGTAGACTCAATGTGACATCCGCTTTACATCATGAATCTGCTACCATTTTCTCCCCTGTCATGGTGGACTGTAACTGATCTTAATCTACAAGACAAACTATGTCTCCCTCTCTTATATATGCAAGTCTAGGAGGTGGTGTCATTATTATTATTCTCATTTGGCATATGGACATAGTGAGGTAAATAATGAAATACTTGCAGTATAGTCATGCATCGCTTAAGAGTTATATGGTGAAAAATGTGTTTGGTGTGTTTATTTCTGTGGGAATGTCACACAACACTTATGGACGCCCAAATGGTCTGTGTCAGTCACTCAACAGTGTTTCATTACGCAATCAACACACATGGCAAGCATGATGTATATGAGAGCACTGACAACAAAGTAGGGAATACTGTTTTAGAGTAAATTTTGCATACGTGCATTGAGTTCTCACTAAAATAAACATTAAGAGTACAGTGTAGTAAATGCATACACTGAGGACAATGCGTTATCAATATTACTGAGGTGAGCAGTACTGTATATAATTGTATGTGTTTTATTTTCATGACTGGCAGTATAATTGATCTTTTTAAAACCACTAACTGCAACAAAATGTGAATAATGCATGGTGCTATGATGATATGATGTCTGTGACGGCCTGAGGGGATAGGAAGTTTTTTTTTTATAAAAAAAATCCATTATTATCTTAAGAGACTCATTGTTGATTTATACAGCACGTGGCTGTAATTATATAGGGCACAGTTTTTTTCCTTCTCTCAATGATCTGAATCTAACGAAGTTTGGAAAGTCAACTGGGGAACTGTAATTCTTGTATAATGGCACTTGGGTTTTTTTCAATATGTCCCGTTCTCTCTGGCTATAGTGCATTGAAGATAAAGCAATTGACAACGAATCAGCAAGCACAAAACTGCTTTTCTCTGAGCTCCTTCCTTCTGCCGACCTGGAAACTAAAGATCAACACATTTAGTCCCACTGCATAGAAAGATGCATGTGGGTCATTTCTTTCACCTTCCAAAATTCTGATATTGCTGTTTAAAATGAAGCTAATTAACATACAGCATAGCAGGGTAATTAACACCTCTTTGTCCTAGATATTGGCCAGGCTTTGCAGGCTCATCTTAAAAAAATATTTTCCGTGGCATTGGGAAAATAATGAGCCTCATTCACTTTTAGCTTGAGCCATATCTGCACTTATGACCCAAAAGTGGATGGCTCAGAAGCCCCATTACCAGCACCTACAGTCATCCATTGTGACAAGAGTGGCTACAGATTCGGCTTAATGCTGCCCAGATATTATCTCTGCATCCTAAGCACAAAGACAAACCACAGCTATGAGGTAGCCATAAAAATATCTTGCTGAGATTTACAGAAAATGTTGTCACTTTAATTAACATTCCCAAACAATAACAACCATCATCCTGTGCTGCAAAATGAGCCACACACAAACTGCTAAATTTCTGAGTGTTTAAAAACAAACAGAAATGCTCTTTTGAAAATGGAGAGAGGTGGGGTTTTCAGTTTGTAGACTGGAAAGATCAGAATACAAGTAGGGTTCTTTTTTCTCCCTCTATGCCTTTTGAATGAAAATTGCAGGTTTTACTCTGACATCATTCTTCTTTTGTTAATTTGCCCTCCTGGCATGCAGTACCTTTGCAAAAATTCTTAGAATGGATTAAAATTGCATTTTTATAAATGAGCTTGAGATCTTGCGTTTTATAGTGTGTAGAAATACAAGGTAATTGGAAGTTCTTTGGAACTTGGGAAATGAAATCAATTTTTGTAAGAGATTAATTTTTTTCATGTAAAAGAATGCAAAAGCAGCCCTAACACTTCCTCTCCTCATTCAAGCTCTCTTCTCCAGGAGTCTTAGAAACACTGACTTATCTCTTACATCAACCATTATCCTCCACTCCCTTCCTTCAAAGAGGATGATGTTTGGACACAGAAGTAGAAGTGTTCTGATGGTTTCTGTGTTGAATCTGGGTTCAGCTACAGAGACTTGTTTTTTTTTGTCTCTGTAGCCTGATGCGTCCCCTTCTACTATGGCCTGGAGACTCTGTCTGCATCAACATACTCAGTTTTGTGAGTTGACGAGTTTATTCTCAACCAGAAAGAGCTATTTCAGGTCCATCAGCTCTTAGGGTGAAACCATGAACAAGGACTGATGCTTACTTAATTTGTTAATTGTTGGGGGAGATGGTGGGGAAGGGGAAGCTCCATTGATCCTTCCAGCAATAATAAGAGACTCCTGATTTTCATGCTGATTTTATAGAGGGTGGAGTTGAGACACACACACACACACACACACAGAGAGAGAGAGAGAGAGAGAGAGAGAGAGAGAGAGAGAGAGAGAGAGAGAGAGAGAGAGGAATCTGAACGTTGAACATACAGGCAACATACTTTGATTACTTCCTTGCCCTTCAATTTTGATTTTATTTCAAAGCTAACTTCTGCGCTTGGTCTTTGTGGTGCTCTCTAGATCTTTTAGAGGATCAGGAATCTTGCCTTGGAAATTGACCAATGAAAAGTTTATTGGAATATGTATTCAGTTCTTACCAGTCTCTTAGATCAGGAAATTCCTGAAAATTCCATTTGTTTCTCAGGAGCTGACTTATAACTTGCTCTGCTGGACTAAAGTGATGGTCTAATGGGTCAGAGCACTACTGATCTTGCAGATGACCTAAGTTCAGTTCCTAGTGCTGCTGATGTGGTGGCTCAAAATGATGTGTTGCACTCTCTGACCGTCTTGGACATCAGGCAGGTATGTACAAGGTGTGCATGCATACATGCAGGAAAAACATTAAAACAAATAAATCTTGCAACCTTGATTTGTACAAACATATCCATCTGCTACCATAAGCATCTGTATTCACTATGACACAGTAGGGTGGGTGGGTTCTAACTCCCTCTTACATCGTCTGCCTTATTTTGTTCCTATTACCTTCCCATGACTGTCCTTGTCACTACTTTCTTACTCCATGAAGGCAGCCCTGGGTTCTTTTAAGTCACCTGGCTTAACTTATAACCCAAACAATCTATTTTCTAAATTAAAACAAGCAAAATCTCTCAAGCACCAAAACCTGGGCACTTTAAAGATGAAAACCTTTATAAATTCCCAGAGCTCTTATGATCAATCCATAAATATCTAAGTTCACTTTGGCTTTCCCCTCAGCTGTTACTGGTGATGTTCAGCATTAAAATCTTTTGTGCTCCATGACATGTCCTTCCCTCATTGCAGAACATGTACGCAAACTCTACTTCCTTCAAACATCTTTATTTTCTCTCTCTGTGAGGCAAAGACTTCTTGTTAGATCTTTTCTAAATATGTACTTCAAATGATGATTCTAGTTTCATTATAGATTAGATCAAGCCCCCAAGCCATTTTCTGAGTTATTATATTACATTCTTTCTGAATGATTAATTATATATAGAACACTTACAGTATGCCAGACCCAGCTACTTATTAGCTGTAACTTATTAAATTATAGGACTAAAGAGCATCAAATATGTATTATCTTATTCATATCTATGTTCACAGTTCTCTATAAACTGTCTGGCCTATAGCAGATACTGAATGCTGAAAGCAGAACACAGAATTGAACAAATAAATTCTAACTAAGAAGTATTAGTGGCAACAGAGGAGAGTCAGGGAAGAATTGGGAGGAGAGGAAGGAGGGGAATGGCAGCCTGGATGTAAAGCGAATAAATAATTTATTTTTAAAATGTTATTGCCATTAACTGATGGAAAGATGAGTAATAAATGACATTTGTTCAGTGCTAAATACAAGATAAAGATTATTAGGAACATGCCTGTTGTAGTTGGTTTTGGATTCCTAACAGGCTAGTAAATAATTGGGTCTTGTTTCCTCATATTATAGTTGTGTGAAGTGGCTCAGTGACAAGGATATTCTTGAAATTAGGTGATCTACGGATACTAAACATTAGCTGATTTATTCTCTCTCTCTTCGTATATGTATACACACACACACACACAGAGAGAGAGAGAGAGAGAAAGAGAGAGACAGAGAGAATATTTTGTGTGTTTCAATCATGTGTAAGGTATATTGCATGTATGAATACATATAAAAAACAAAGATTTTTTTGGATTTTTAATACCTCCTACCATTTTTATAAACACACACACACACACACACACACACACACACACACACACATACACACACACTGCTTCCAGCTTGCACTTTGACTTTGACTTATGTCACCTTGTTTCCACATCCAGGACCAACATCTGAAACTTCATCTGGTTTTTGAGTCTTTGTATGCCCTTTGCATGTAGCGACAATCTTTATGATTTCATATGTGCATCAGACCTGTTGTTCCTGGAAGACACTGTTTTGTTGGAGACTTCCATACCCTCTGTCTCTTAGAATCTTTCTGTCTTCTTTTCCACAGAGGCCCCAAACATATGACTCCCAGTAGGGAGTTAGCTCTATCTGAAAAGGCTGTGGAATCACTGGCTGTGGAAACCAGTTGCCCCGTCTGTGATTTATCTCATGAGTCACTTCATTTCTTCCCTAAAACCTTCATTTCTTCCTTAAGAACAGTTTCAGGTGTATTGCCATTGTTTGTGTGTTTATCTCATGTAAATATTCCATCTATCGTGCACAAATAAAGCTGTGGATGGTCAGGAAGATGATATCTGCACAAGTTGCATAATTCTGATGAATAGAAATTATACTAGGCTAGTCTACATTACTCGGGCTGGCATAGAGTTCTCAGTCACAAAGAAAGCCTTTTAAACAGACAGCTCAATTTGGACTTCAGAGCAGAATCAAAGCAGGTTGATTTCCTCTGGAGATGAATATCTTGTTTACCCTAGAGACAAATACACACATGAAATCATTTTCCCAAGTGTTTTGTTGGTTCAAGGTCAGGATAGTTGCAGCTTTATTAAACATAGCTTTCTCAGTAAATGACACTTTTTCTCCCCATGTAATCCCAGTCTCAGATTCAAGGTTTATCCAGTGGTTTGACATCTGGGAATCCTCACCAATATAGTGCTATGGGCATGATGGGTCAATATAACATTGCTAGCCTAAGAGAAACTATCCAGAATTATATTGTGTTATGGGAATTGATTTGCCCTGAAAATGTAACTTATAATTATCTGGAGTTTGGCTATAAGGGTGGCAGTGGTGAGGCAGAGAGAAAAAGAGAACAGGAACAGTAGTGTAGATGAGGAAGCTGTCTCGGGCTCTGCAGGAGAAGGCTGCGGTGGGGGAGAGAAACATGAGAGATGAAACAGAAGAAGCATGAGAGATGTGTGAGAGAGTGAATGAGTGAGGGAGTGAGTAGAGACTATGTGAGTATTGTAGATGTAGGTGTGTGAGAGACAGAGAGTTGTGCAAAAGAGCCGCTATGACGTAGAGGAGATCCACCTAGAACTGCCTGAAGTGCTGTATGATGAGAGAACTGTGTCAGTAAGATGTAGGGCTGTGGCTGTGTGGAGATATGTAGCTGTGTGGAGACAGATTTCCAGAGAGCATTTTTAAGACGAAGGAGAAGAGGAAGGTACTATCAGAAAGCATGTGTGTTTTCTTATTTTCCCCTCAGATAGAAAAGTCTAGCCTTGGCCACCTTTGTGGATTTCTTTACTTACCCTGGACTGACGGGCACCCGAACCCAGCAAGCCAGTTACACTCATGCATGTGGGGCCATCCCCTGGAGTGCAGTTGACCTACCATGGCCACATCTTAGAAAAACACAACAAAACAAAGCAAAAACAAAACAACAACCAACCAAACAAACCCTTTTCTTCCTCCTCCAAAAGCCATCCATAGTCATTAGCTCCTCAGTTATAGATGTATGCTCATAAAACCCACCACACTCCATGCTGAGACATTAAATAGCTTGCTTTTGTGTGTGTGTTCTGAAAGCAAACACACCTGTTGTGAGTTCATGAGCATAATGCTCCTTTCACACCAAGAAGACAATGTTTTACTTTGGTCCTCCTTGACTTCTGCCTGTCCCAATTATTTGGGCTCCATCTTTGGGAAAAGTCTCTAAACTTGTATGATAAAGATGGGAGTAATATTTTTAGTGGAACACTGTCTTGACCCTTATTCTATTAACCCTTTTAGTTGATTGTATACAGCAATTTAAAAGAAAGAATCATAATTTCATAAACATGTTTGCTAGTTATGGATAACAGCAATCTTACAAGCAAGAAGCCTGGTTTTGCTGCATTTTTTTTGTAATTCCTCAGGTTAATTAAGTTTTATAATCCAGAATTTGGGAATTATCAAACGTGACACACATGCTGGAATCCTGCAGTGTATTTTATGAAGACATTTGTTTAATTTCAGAATGTTTAGATGAGGTCAGCCATTTATTATGGAGTCAAGCTTTCAGTTAGGAATTTCTACTTTAATAAATTGTTAGATGTTTTTCCTTACTGTAAACTGCATTTTCATGTTGTGGCACCAACTAATTCAGTCACCAGATAATGCCTTAAAGTATAATCTGACAAGATACATTGAGGGCAGCATGAGAGCTAGGAGGATGTGACATGCAATTAAATTATATCTGACAAAAGACTCATGACATTCCTACATCCAAGAAGGACTAGGCTACTTTGTCCATGTGTTACTGTTCATCGATGTGCTCAAAAGGAGGTCATGGACTCCTCTGGATCAATGCGATCCTATGCACTTTTCCTATGCCTTAAGCTGCATATTTTCTGAAGTGTTTTTGTTTTAATTATTGACCAATTACATAGTTAGTCATATACATATGTAAATATCTATAAAACGTATAAAATTTAGCTTGCTACTGTATTGAAATCACTTTAAAGATTCTTACTTCTTAGTGCTTTTTCCTTATAGGACTTTCCTTATAACTTCTTTAAGTCCCATGGGGTGATTTGAATATGTAATTTTATTTTTCCATTAAGTTGATTCAGGAAGGAAAAGGAAGACATTTGTTAATCCAATCGATTGAAAGATATTTAAAGAAGAGGAATAAACTTAGCGTATACTAACCATGGCCTCCTGATAAAAGATGTGACACCATTTAGTTAGAGATAAATTCTTTTTCCAAAGCCGCTTCTTGCGGGATAATGAAAACCTTTTAAAAGCATATAGAGATCTTGAAAGAAGGTAAAAGGATAAATTATTAAACATATTTCAGCTTCTTGATAAAAATTTTATGATCACTGCATGATGTTCACCTCACCTTTTCAGTAGTATGGAAACAAGAACAATGCTTATTTCTAGATGTAAATGGGTTTCCTCTTGTTGTATCATTTAGGCAACATTTCCCAGAGTAGACCCAGAGATTCCAAATGAGTACAAATTTTGAGCTGTAATTTGTGGGGTTATCTATTTGTTTATATCTCTCAAAATTATTGACCATAATATTAACACCAACAAAGCAACTTGCATTTGCAAAGGATATCAAATGATATAAATGAATCACAAGTATTGGTGGAGATGTAGAGACTCTGAGCATTGAGTGCATCCTTAACTAGGAAATATCTGTAAGCAAAAAACATAGGATTATCATGGTGAGGGGATACAGTAAAAGACAAAAGTTTTACCGACACCTCCATTCATCCATCACACTATCAGCGTTGGCTGGTGGATAAGAAAAACATCATGTCCACCCACTTGCTTCCACCCTGTATTACCTCATATTCAGAAAGAGGGTAAAGAGGTGAATATATATCCTTTGGGCATTTTTATATGTAAGCAGTATAAGATATAATTTTTATTTCAATTTTATACCAAGTGGCTGTCTTTAGGCTTAGCACATGCTGGTCGCAAGAATATCCCTTACAAATTTATTTATATATTTCAGAGGAACTGTAACCTGACACCAAAGGGAGGAAAGTGGTCCCACTCTTCCACTGTAGCTGGGTCACGCTTGTCCCATCTCTATTGCTGCTTTAGCACAAGCACTTGGAGCAGAATCACTAACCTGCAACTGGATGAAAGATGAGCAATAACCTAGAAGCCACATTTTGTGGATAGAAACAAGCTAGAGGGACTAGAGATTATGGGCATGACAGCCAGGAAATCAGGGCTTTGGTCACACTGTTATCACATACTATTGAAATTATCTCACCTCTTTTACAGCCTGCTGTCTTGCTGTGTAGGCTGCATTTAAAGGTGGATGCATTTAAAACAGGTGAGGGGTGCACAGCTTAGTGAAATGTCTTTCACAAAGATGAGTCTCAAAAAATGGTATTGTAGTCACTTTTGAGTTTACCTACATCTGAGAACTTATTCTCTCATTCCTTTTGTGAATTGGTATATGTTAATTCTGTTTCTGCAATTATGCTGATTGAACAGAAAGATAGCCCAAGCTTCATTTAGACCTCCAGATTGTTCAAGGAGTTGTATTAACTGACATGGCTCACAGTTCATAAATCAGAGAAAATAAGCTGTGTTAAAGCAAATTATGTCTGGCATATCATCTGGAAGTATTTTTTAACCATGAATGCTTCAATCTTTCCAAGTTTAAATTGGTAAAAGCTTATACTCTGCATGTACATTTGTTTGAGGAAAAAGCAAATATACTGACTTAGATATAATTAAAACTTTAGTTTTATTGTGAAAATATGAAGCTGTTGACCCTGTGAAATGTCTATTGGGATTTCATACTGTTTTCTAAGAGGAATGGATGATTTGAGACTCAAACAGGAGTCTGTTATCTTGGTTTGAAGGAGTTGCTGCCTGCAAAGAATAAGCGATCCTCCGTTTTGTTTTATTTTTTTCAAAGAAGGAGATATCTAAGAACAGATAATGTTGGACTTGTATAATGCTCATCGCATAAGGGCAATTTAAAAATGGTTTGTACTCAATTTTTCATTTACTTTCTACACATGGATCCTGAAGAATTTTCTTCCTTGAAAGACTCAGTAATTGCTATTTGCAGGCAGTGTTTAGTGTACTCTGCGTCTGTCTCTCCAAACTGCTCAGTTAAAATTGTTATGGGATGTAGCTACACATCCAGGTTTGCCTGGGATGGTTCTTGTATCTCAGTGCAATTAGTTGTGACTCTCTTTACATAATATTATTATTGTTGCTTGACAGTAATGTTTACAGTTCCCTAACTACAAGATGTGCATTAAGCTTAACTATGCTATGAACCAGGTATGATCTCTCTGCCTGAGAACCTGAGGTTAATTATGTTCTTGACAATTTTTTCTATACACTCAGTCATTCCAGTACCTTCTCTGTTTTGATAATCTCAGAAGCACTAAGGTGCCTGAAGTAGAATGAGACACAGTAAAATAGTTGAGAACTGCTCCCCACTGATTGTGTTCTTGGAAGCTATGGTTTTATTAAAATCTATACTAGAAGGCATTTCCTTTGTATTATTTTCACAATATTACCTTTGCAAAAACAATAAGCATCCCCTATGTGTGGTGCCAAGGATGACAACAACCAATCCAAATAGCGCTCTACTGAACTCATAAAATTATGTTTCAGATAAGGCTAGCAATCAGTTTTTGGATACTGAAATTTATTTAGTGCTTCCAAAGTACCACCTTAAAGAAAGATAGAAATAGAAACCACCTAATACACTTCACACACAAAGATGTCCATTACTTTGAGAAAATTTTCTCTTAGTACTACATGTGTGCAATATGTTTGTAAGTGCAGGGGTAGCTATAAATAGTAAGCGAATAGTAGATAACTTAGATAAAGATTCCAGAATGTTTGGCCATCATATTTGTTTGCCTTCTTGCATACATATCTTCATGCAGTTTACTGTCATACCAAGTTGCAACTGATTTGGGTTATCAACAAGGCATTGAGGGAATGACGGTAAGTGATTTCTGTTTTGACTTTGCATTGTTACCTCTGTGCAAAGCCATGAGCCAACCTTTGAGGTTGCATAAGAATCTAGATATAAAAATCAGTGTGAGTTGAATGGACCTTGACTCAAGCTACCACTAACTTGCTGGCTATTTGATGGGGTTACCTTAGAGGCAGATCCTTTCACGTTTGCCTTTGCACAATCAAAGCGCTGCCTCTGTATTCTCTGAAACTTTACAGAAGGTAAGTCCAGAAGCATCCTTGAAAGTTTCTCCCAGGCTCCTGATCTGCAAAAACTGAGAAATCAATGCTCATTGCCATTTTAAGCTCCACACTTCTGAAAAAACTTGTATGTTATAATGAATAAAAATCAAGCTACACACACACACTGGACCTATGAACAAATATAAAAATACAGGTAAGAATTGTTTCTGTTATGATACAAGGTACATTTTTCTGGGCTTGATTTGTGGGGGATCATGTTAAAATGTTTAAAAATATCTATGTACAAGTGGAATAGAAAGAAATAAGGAGCGGGGATGTATTTCACTTACAGTTTATCTGGTGCTGATACATTTTTTTATTCTTTGCATAATATTTTAATTTGATACTGTTGAGCATGTTCCGTCAGTGAGTGGCTCAAAGAAAGTTAATATGATTTCTGATTGCCACACAGTGAATTCTTGCCTTTAAATTGTTTTTATTGATGTAACCAGTATTTTAGTCTCCCATTTGGTGCCTAAAGCAACTGCTACTTTTCTGCAATCTGTAGATGGTTGCCTATGCTGTGACACCTCAGTTTCACTGCTGTTTCTTTAGTTTCTTTACTGTTGCTTTAGTTAGACTTATATACATTGTTATCATCACCCTAGCAATTATTAATCCTTATAAGCAGTGCTGCATAAAAAAATGTGTAGCATCTCTCAATATTTAATGGCTGGAAGAATGAATATATTCTTAATTCACAATTTTTATAATATAATAGTTTTGTATATTTTGTTTGTTTTATATCTTAGGATATATGTCTAAGTATGAGCACCAGACACAGGAAAATTCAGACCCAATGGTCTGCCATTGCATCAGTAATGTTCTTTTTTAATATGGTTTATCATCAATGATATTCTTTTTTCTGCTCCTAAAGTTTTAATCTCTGTGTCTCTCCCAAGTGTCCATGAGTTAAAAGCTTGGTTCTCACAGTGACAATATTGAGAATGATAGTGCATTTCAGATGTGCAGCCTGAAAGGACATTCTTAGGGCATTGGGTGTGGTCTTGAAGAGGATCATGGAATCCTGATCCTCTCTTTGCCTCTGTCCTTCAGACAGCAGTACTGCTTTGCCACCTGCGCCTACAGTACTGTGATGCTTCATTTTGAGCCCAAAATACAAAGTAAAGGAATGGATTAGGGTCCTAAAACTGTGAGTTAAAACAAAATAAGCATTGTTCTTGATTAATTCAGACATTGGCTGTAGTGACATCAAGCTAACAGTATTATTAACTTAAATGCTTCTGAATAGTGGAAAATTCTATGTAGAAATTTAATGAATTGTGTTCAGTGTTTATATTTTGTGGGTGAGTCACAGGGTTTATGGGGAATGCTGCACATGTAGGGGAATAGAGTTATAAGCAGAGATAATTCAGTTGCTGCCAGTTGGAAGGCAATACATTCATAAGTCCACTGGAGAAAGATCACAGGCAGGTACCGGAAGGAGCAGAGCAGGAGTCAGATATATGAGAAACTACATTTGGTACAGGTCCTACTTTTGCATGCTCAGATTGGGAGCTCATAGTTTCTTTTTACTGAATTTAAATAAATTAATTATTTAATTATATTTTTGAGATTTATTTTGGGTATGAGTGTTTTGAATGCCTGGAAGTATGTGTTCCACATACATACCTCCTGTCAGTAGAGGTCAGAAGAGGGTATCAGATCCCCTGGAACTGAAATGAAGAACAGCTATGAATTATCATGCAGATGCTGGGACCCAAACCCAGGCCCTTTGCAGGAGCAACTAGTATCATTAAGCACGGAGTCAACTCTTTAGCCACAATTTATTTATGTTTTAATATTTAGTTTCATTATTTTTAAGTGGTGTGTGTGTGTGTGTGTGTGTGTGTGTGTGTGTGTGTGTGTGTGTACCTGAATACAGGTGTCCTTGGAGGACAGAGGTGTTCGATTATCCATGGAGGTATAGTTACAGGCATTGATAAGCCAACTGTGTCGGTGCTGGGAACCAAACTTGGGCTTCTGTAAGAGTATAGTTACTGAGCCATCTCTCCAGATCCCCACTTTATATTTTATTTCTGAGTCTGTGCACCTTATAGTCCAAAGTTGCCTCAAACTCACCATATATAACAAATGAAAGGAAGATCTTGAACTTCCTATCCTTCTAGCTCTGCTTCCAATAGACCTTGTTTATCAGAGTACACTGCAAAGCTCAGTGGTCTGTTCGTTTTGTGCTACATTTGGGCTATGTTAACTGTAATGCAGCCATAGCCTTTCTCCCTGTGCTGTCTTTTATGTTAAATTAATGTTTTCATAGTTTTTTCTAAGGATGAACATGTGGGCCTGGTAAACAGAATCTTTTCCGTGTTAAAATCCAGTCTGACCTTCTGAGGAAGTATTATCAAGTCAGTTTCTATTTCTCTCATTGTCTCTACCCAGAGTAAAGACAGCAGTTCTGATACTGACAAAGTATCACTTGGTCCCTGTCTTAGTTGTGAAGTCCTTTTGTTGTGAAGAGACAGCATGACTACAGCAACTCTTATAAAGAAAAAACAATTGGGGGCTTACTTGCAGTTTCAGAGTCTTAGGTTATTATCATCATGGTGGGGAGCGTGGAGGCAGGTACGGCAGCATGGTTGTGAGAAAATAGCTGAGAAACTACATTTTGATCTGCAGAGAGAGACGGACAGACAGACTGTGCCTGTCAAGGACTTTTGAAATCTTCAAGTCCACCCCCAGAGATACACTCCTCCAGCAAGGCCATACCTCCTCCAAGAAGCCCACACCCCTTAATGTTTCTAATCCTTCTCAAATACTGCCATTTCATGTTGATTAAGTATTCAAATGTATACTTAATGATTAAGTATTCTTTTTTATTTTTGTTTTTATTTTATTTTGAGCTTTTTTATTAAAAATTTCTACTTCCTCCCCTCCTCCCACTTCCCTCCCCCTCCCCCAACTACCCAACCCCCCCCCCCCTTGTCAGTCCAAAGAGCAGTCAGGGTTCCCTGCCCTGTGGGAAGTCCAAGGTCCTCTCCCCTCCATCCAAGTCTAGGAAGGTGAGCATCCAAACGGTCTAGACTCCCCCAAAGTCAGTCCAGGCAGTAGAATCAAAATCCAGTGCCATTGTCCTTGGCTTCTCAGTGAGCCCTCATTGTCAGCCACATTCAGAGAGTCCGGTTTGATCACATGCTCCATCAGTCTCAGTCCAGCCTTGGTGAGCTCCCATTAGATCAGCCCCACCATCTCAGTGGGTGGATGCACCCCTCATGGTCCTGACTTCCTTGTTCATGTTCTCCCTCCTTCTGCTCCTCATTTGGACCTTGGGAGCTCAGTTCAGTGCTCCAGTGTGGGTCTCTGTCTCTATCTCCATTCATCGTCAGATGAAGGTTCATACTCATCTTTTTGGGTCTGGGTTACCTCACTCAGGATAGTGTTTTCTATTCCCATCCATTTGCATGCAAAATTCAAGATATTTCACTAGAGAAATGATGCGGGATTACTAAACATGTGACAACTCATTCATTATCATTAAACATTATCACCGTATAATTCACAAATAAACTGCTAAGTGATTATCATCTAATCCTTAAGAGAGTTAATATTTTAAAATATACGTTAGTAGTAGTAGTAGTATTTGGTAGCAATCACTAATAGGAACAAATTTCCTGTTGAATTTGAATTAGATAACCTGGATATTAATCATACAAGTAACTAATAACTAACAAGAACTCTAAATAAAAACTATTGGCATATGCAAAACTCAGGGATTTTTACATACATACATGCATGCATACACACACACGTAAGTATGTGTATGCATGTATGTATGTATGTGTATTTTTTTAAACAGTTTCTCTGAATAGCTTCGGTGCCTGTCCTGAAACTAGCTCTTTTTGACTAGACTCACCTTAAACTTAAAGAGATCCACCTGCCTCTGCCTCCCAAGTTCTGTGAATAAAAGGCCTGCACCACCACCACCTGGCTATTTCTCTTTTTTAAGGGAGAGTCATTTTAGGGTTTGCAAGAGACTTGATTCTAGAGGGGTTCCCAGGTCCAAGGAAAGGTCCACAGATTGTTCCCTGGGCAGCAGAGGAGAGGGTGCCTGAACTGGCCTTGTCCCATAGCCACACTGATGAAAATCTTGCATATCACCATAGAACCTTCATCTGGCGATGGATGGAGATAGAGACAGAGACCCATATTGGAGCACTGGACTTAGCTCCCTAGGTCCAAATGAGGAGCAGAAGGAGGGAGAATGTGAACAAGAAAGTCAGGATCACGAGGGGTGCGTCCACCCACTGAGACGGTGGGACTGATCTAATGGGAGCTCACCAAGGCTGGACTGGGACTGATGGAGCATGTGATCAAAATGGACACTCTGAATGTGGCTGGCAATGAAGGCTGACTGAAAAACCAAGGACAATGGCACTGGGTTTTGATTCTACTGTATGGACTGACTTTGTGGGAGCCTGGTTTGTTTGGATGCTCACCTTCCTAGACCTGTATGGAGGGGGGAGGACCTTGGACTTCCCATGGGGCAGGGAACCCTGACTGCTGTTAAGACTAGAGAGGGAGGGGAAGGTTGGGAGGGGGAGGTGGGGAGGGGAAGGGAAAAGGGAGGTGGGGAAGAGGTGGAAATTTTTAATAAATAAATAAATTAATTTAAAAAAAGAAAAAAATGGTTAAGTATTCAAATGGCCTGTAGGAACCATTCTTATTCAATTCACCACAGTTCCCAACACACTGAACTCTTCTTCTTAAGGAGAACAGGTATTATGTACTTACAATAGTGGTGTTCAAGCCTGTCTCACTTTGTTTAAAAATAAAGCCAACGGACATGTTATCTGTCATTTCATCCTCTTGTTACAAAGATTCCACCAAATCTCACCCCAAACATCATTTTCTTAGAATATTTAATGATATTACATCTAATTCATTTTTCTTTAGTAGCTTTAAGTTTTATGTTGTTTCGGAATAATCTCTGTCTACTGATAATATTATTTAACTACTTTTATATATTAGTATAGCATTAGGCTGTGTTTCAAAAAGATAGGATGACAAAGAGGTTCATGTATGCATTCACATGTTGGAGGGAAGATGCACAGTAGGCAATCAATAGCTATTTGTGAAATGAGATAAATTACCTTTTATATAATCTTTCTTATTAAAAATAGTCTTCCCACATACTGCCTCCTTCTCCTACCTTAAGTTCCTTCTCCATGTGTGAAAATGTGTGTTTTGCAAAAATGGGAGGGTTTTTTGTTTACATTTAATTCACTTATGCTCTTTTCTTTTATGCTAACAATAAGTAACAAAAATGAATAATACTGCAAAAAGAGACAAGACAAAGATAGCTGCATTCTCTTGCTCTTAGGTGAGGAGAGAAAAATAAGCAAACACTGCATATAAACACACATGCCTTCTTTATAAGAACTATATCGCTTGTTTAAAGGAAAATCAGAAGAAAAGCCAAACAGTGCTGAATTGAACAAGTACATCAAGATCTGCTCTCCGTTTGTAACCCAAACTGTTTAAAAACTTTTGTTTAGCATTTAGTCCTTTGCATGGGATTTTATGACACAATCTATAGTATTGTTCCTGAATAAAATATTAGACACAGAGATTAAGAGAGTTTTGTGAATGATCTCATCCTTCTCTCTCACATCTACACGCATTCTCTTGTTTTCTTCCCTTCCTTCCCCACTCCCCTTCACTTTCCATTCTCTTCTTTCCTCCTTCGCCAATTTTCCTTCCTGTGTCATCTCCCCTCTTCTTTTCTTTTCTGTTTCTCAGCACTTTCTGCCTCTCTCCCTTCTTCCCTGCACCTTTCTTCCTGCTTGCTCTTCCTATTTTTGAACTTTCTGTCTTCATCTTCCTTCTCCTTGAACTTCCTGCTCTCATTTTTAAACTTTTCTGTTTCTTTTGTTCATTCTCTCCATTGATTTGAAAGCATTCTGGCCTTTTTACTTTTTTACTCCCTATACTCACTACATTTCATCATTCTACTGAACACCAGTAAGGCAAAATCAATAAGCCACAGTTCTTATCCTCAGGGCATTATGAGTTTTATGAGGCAGATAGACAAAAAGCAAACAACAATAACAAACACTGTTGCCTTATATGTTAGGTGTGAAAGTAGATGTATTGCAAGACATTGTGAGAACACAGAATATCAAATCCAAGTCCTTTAAAGTGTAGAGCCTCTTAAGAGGTCAAAGGAAACAGCAGAATCACTGAGCCATTGTACATATGGTCTTTCTGGTGAGCTTTAACTTGCTTTTGTGCATTTACTCAGCCAGGCTTTATAACTAACTAAACAAAGCTAGCATGATGGGTGTCATCATTGATTTAGATCTGAAAGCTAGAATTCAGGAAAATCATGTGACTTTCCATGGGCACATGTAAGAATGCCAAGTTTTATTGATGGGTCTAAAGGATAAGGTTATTTGTAGATCTGTTTTAGAAATTGTCCTTAATGACTGGTAAGTTTAATTGCTTTGGGTCTGCCAAGGCACATCATGCAAAGAGTGTGTGTCAAAGCTCATCTGCTCACCTCATGACTGGCAAAGAAGAGGGGAAACATGTGATGCAGTCTTGTTATACCCTTTGAGGGAATTTCTTATCTAAAGATCTCTTGCAAGTCTTAAACAGTCTCACCGCTCTTTATTATATAGGTTTTAGGGACATTTAAAGGGAAAATTAGACAAATTAAAAAGTGACTTTATAGATGCTGAACTCAGCTACTCTTGAGGCTGTAACGAAAAAAGAGTTGCAAACCCTAAGTAAAGGCACACTTAAGTTCTAAATGCCAAATCGGTGCCACAGATGGTGAGTGCCGCAAACTGAAGACTTTACTTTTTCCATGGTTCCGAAGGGTGGAGGTAGCAGTGTATTTTTATGGAGGCAGTCACAGGTGCTTTGGGGTCAGTACAGAGCTTTAAACCTTCTTTTTCTTTTGCTTGTTTGATATTGGGTAAACGAATCACATCTTAAAATCTTAAATTTCTTTCACTGGAGGATTCAGAAACATTTCAAAGGATTGGACAACTCGGACTATCAATCAAAATTACCCAAAGCATGTTAGGTTATATAATAACTCATGCTATCACTGTGTCATCTGGAAAAATAGTAGCTGCCTTCCCTTCTAAGCCTCTTACATTACCACAGTGGACAGATTTTTCAGGCGAACCCAAGAATAATTTTTTTATTATTTCTTCCCAAAAACTTGCACTGTTGTTCTTTTTTCCCCCCTATGTTCTGATGTTGGGGTGTGTAAGCATCTAAGTCTCTTCTCACTGTTGCTGGAGGATCTCTGACACTCTGTCATAGAATCTTGCATGTTTAGGACAGGATCTGAGTGCAGATGGTGTCAGTATGTTTCCACTGTAATCATCTAGTTTCTAAAACAAGATGTCTCTCTTTTCATTCACAGTCTTACAGATCTGCAAAAGCAGGGGATTGATAAGCAGAGCCTCAAGGTGAAATGATAGTAAAGGGAATTTTGTCACTCAGTTAAATACTGGTGGGATATAAATCAGCTGAGCAGTTGCTCTGTCGTGATGGGATAGTTCTTTTTATAGATGGGGCAATGACTGTGTATGAATACCACACATGTACCTACGATATCTCTAACTTTACTTTTATTTATGTCTGTTCTTCTAGGCCATGTTTTATTTTTTTTTCTAGCACTTGTCTCATAGCATAACCTTAAATGGCACTGGGAGTCTTTCATATGTGCATATGGTAGCCCATTACAGCCTTGGGAACCAGCAGGTGGAGTATCAGAGTAATGAGTCCTTACATAACAGTGCAGCATTTGCTGTTCCCAGCAGCTCTGTTCCTTGCTAAGGCAGTGTGGGGAGCAATTACAGCTACCATATAAAGTCTGAATGCCTTAATCATTCCTGGAAAAAACAATTTCAGTGCGCTCATTAGCACCAAAAGTTCCTCTTCTCCAAGGGCAGGCTTCTGAAATAGGAACGTGGAAAGGAAACCAAGGGGAGGCAGATGGAAGAAAAAGACTTTTGGTGAACATCATTGATATGAAAGATGTCTGTTTGGGTCTAGGCTGTTATGGTCATCATCAGAGAGAACTCTTTGACCTCAACGCAGATTTCTGTCTTGACGATAACAAAATAGTAAAGCTAAGAACTCATCAGAAGTGCACACCAAAGTCGACAATACTTTGAAATTTTCTTATGGGAGTCATGGAACTGAAGTAGATGGGTTTTCGTTTCCCAGTGTAGGTGAAAGATGGTCAGGCTAGTTGTGCCTGGCTTTTGGAATTAGATAATTCTTGAATAACTTCTGGTAGTTTGTAGATCGCGGAGAAAAAAAGATAAATTGGCAATCTAGCCACCCACCTCACTCTTCTCTACATTTTTCTGGCAGTGGTGGTGGTATAGGCTCCAGCTTCAAGGGTGTGTTGATTAGATCCAGATGACTCCCATAATAAGAGGATTGAGGGTGACTCTCCATTTCAAGGAAGGCAAAAAGTATCCTAATACTGCTAGAATTCTCTCGTTCCTCAATCTCAACTTCTCTGGTGCCTTTTATCATGTCTTAGAAACATTGCTGTAAGTTATATATTAACACAGATTTAAAACTAAGATGAACTTTTGAGGTAAATAAATAAAATGCTAACACTAAATTACAAACATACAATGGTATATAGTTTTACTACTGAGTTTTACAGAGGAAGAGGAATTTTCTTTCCACTAGCACACACACACACACACACACACACACACACACACACACCCGTGGGACATGGACCATGGGCTCCCCTACTAAGCTGTAGAAGGCAATAGACTTGAGGCTTCATATCAGAAGTGTGAGTTGCTATAAGGCATTAACACACAAATACACAAGAAACGAACACATACATTTTTCTGCAAGTATGCTCTCTTATTTCTCCAAACCTTCCCATCTTTGAGAAACTAGGAGCTAGTTTGTTTCCTGAAATGTATAGTTTTGTATCAAGTCCGGATTTCCAAATTTAGGAAAAATAAATACTTTGATGGATTCGTGGTATAGTTTAACATGCATATTATGGTGAGTTATCAGCATTAGGCATTCCTTCTCAAGTCTTGTTTCTTAATATACACAGACATATTTGGAATTCCAGAAACTTAAAAGGAAACGAGGAATGCAAATATAAAAAGATATAAAAATAACGATAATGAGGTCCATGTTATGTATTGGACAATTGGGTATGCTTTTTGATATGACAACTCATATACTCCTGATGTATGTACTGCAGTATATTTGGATTGGATCATTTACAGATAAAGATCTACAGAGTTAGGCAATTTTTATTAAAATATAATATTGCTGGAAGGGGGATCTGGTCCATGAACTTAGAGATCACTGACATCTTGTGTTGATGGGAATGTTAATACAAAAGAGTTGGAGAGAAAGTCAGAACTGGAAATCAGATGTTGTACCTGACAGTAAGTGTCCTTTCTAGTCAATAATCAATTATGTTTATTTTCCCATCTCTTGAGTCCTTTCAAAAAACAAGGAAAAATAGGCAAGTCACAAGTTAATGAGAAGAAAGCTATGTTTTCTCAACAGCGCCTTGTCAATCAGGTTTTTGTTTTCTTCAGTTTATACGGAGGAATTTCTCAAAAGGATTAAATTTATTTTATCCTGTTTGGCTTGGCTCCTAATACCTACAAAGCATTTCCTGCTTTCTATTTTGGAATAAGAATGATAAATTGGATAAGGTTGGTAGAACTGAGCCATGGTGCCTGTGTGATGTGTCCCTGTCATGTCCTCAAATACATCCTTGGGCCGTAAATCTCACACTCTGGTTGAAAACAACTCATCTATGTTGATGCATGTGTGTCTGTTAAGTTTGACTCCTTATTTCACGGCAGATGCTGGTCTGTCTTTGTACTTGTCATCTCATTAGTTGCTTTTGATCACCTAGAAGTTTTTTGAAGGGCCTGAGGTAGATATTTGAAACATTTTTCAATTATTTGCTTTGTGCGAGTGTGTGTGTGTGTGTGTGTGTGTGTGTGTGTGTGTGTGTGTGTGTGTGTGTATGCGGTGTATGTGTGTCTGGGGTATGTGCACACATTTGAGGTTCATGACTGTGCACTTACATGTGGCACCAGAGTAGGACTCTATCACACTCTGCTGAGCTCTCTGGAGACATGACTTTCCACTGACTCTAGGGGTAGGCTGGTTGCCAGCCAATGGTCCCCTTTCCACCTTTCCAAATCTACAAAGAACTACGGTTAAGGTGTCTGTGCAGACATGACAGACTTTCACTCGGACGTTAAGCAATTTAAACTCAGATGGTTGCAATGTTCACATTGTACAGCAAGAACTTTTAAACATTGTGCTAATATCCAAAACCTCTTTCTCAGTAACTCACTAAGTATCAGAGCAGGAATCTGCTCTGTTAAACTATTATAATTAATTACAGAATTTATGAGTCATATATGACAACTATAAAATAAAATTTTTAGTTTAAACATTTAGGTTTTAGTATATTCTATGTTTTTTAGCAGTTCTTCAACTATTCAAAATATATATTCAGCAGAAGCATATAAACTCTGTAATGTCTTATAGCATTTTCAAGGGGTCATCTGCCTCTGAATTTACAGGAAACAACACCAAATTCTGACATTACTTTTTCAAATATCAAGGAAAACTTTCAAAGACATAATCCTATCCTAAAATTATAATCATGTCATCTAAAAAAATAATTGTAATTCTGTTACCGACCAAAATCCTATGCTAATGTTAAATTTAGTTAATCTCGCTTACTTGAGGATATTTTTCTTTTTAAATTTATTTTTATGTGTGTGAGTGTTGCATTCGTGGATGTTTGTATACCAGTGCTTCCCTGTTGTCTATGTCAGTCAGAAAGGGTGTCAGATCCCTGGAACTAGAGTTATAGACAGTTGTGAGCTGCCGTTTAGATACTGGGAACTGAACTGGAGTTCATCTACAAAGGCAGCAAATGCTCTGAACAGCTGAGCCATCTCTCCAGAGCCGAGGATAAACTTTTACACTTATACTACTGCTAAATCTTACCCTGATTTATCCTTTTAAAGTTTATAATCATAGAACCTAAACCAGAAAGATATTATAACTCATACACAAATTTGGCAATAACATTTCTCAAGGTAGCTTCCTTAAGTAATATTCTAAGTCTCTGTGAGAAAGAGTTCAGGGATGAGTTAGCAATGTGATGGCTTGCATGACAAGCACCTGCCATTTCTGTCTTAATCCTAACCATTGTCTAGTCTTTGTCTTAGCTCTCAATTCTGTTCTGTGTTGCAATAACTTTAGTCAGCTACTAAGTTTTCTTACAGAGATTGTATATGATTCTCCTTTGTTGTTGTTGTTGTTGCTGTGATAAAGCACTGACCAATATTAATTTGGAGGGTCATATACTTCATTCTGTAACTCCCAGGTCACACCCCTTCACTGAGACAAGTCAGGGAAAGCAATCAAGGCAGGAACCCTGAGGTAGAAACTGAAGTAGAATTCATGGAGGAACATGCTTCAGATATCTTCTTCTCTGTGCTTTTTATACAACCCATGGCCACTCATGCAGAGATACCACCACCCACAATGGACTGGGCCTATCAGATGAATTATCAATCAAAAATCAAGAGCAGAGACTTGACCACAGGTCAGTCTGATGGAGACAATTCTTCGATAGTTGCTGCCTCTTTCCAGATGGCTCTAGCTTGCACCAAGTTGATAAGAAACACCTAAGTAGCAATAAGCATTCTTTGGAAGAAAGATAGATTTAAAAAAAAAAAAACACTTACAATTTGTTGGAATGACTCATTTTTTTCTATACATTATAGTAAAAAAATTAGCACTTAACATTAGCATCTTAACACTGCATTCTGATATCAAAATATCTCATCACCTAACAGACAGCTTAATCATTATCCTGCTGCCAGGAGAATACGTTTTCTCACTGCACTCTTTCTCTTGGACTTTTGTTTGATATTTCGACCGTGCTTGCTATTTGCTAATTGTTAATTTGAAATAATTTCTCAAGGTATAAAAATTATTTTCCTCTAGCCATCAAATCAAATTTTCCCAGCATATGAGCATACTCTTCAAGCAATGACTATGGAAATTATTTTTTAAATTGGTTTCATTGAAAAATTTGATTATAGACATAATAAGAAAGAATAATATTAAATTCAGATAGTCTCAAATAACTTTGACAATTATCAACCAATGCCTGATCTCATTTAATAAATTATCTATCCTCCAGATACTTTGACATAAACTATAGAAATCTCATGGCATTAAATGAACATGTTTATAATTTAGTGATGGGATCTTATTCCATGTACAAACATGAAATTCACCATTTTATAATGCATTGCCTCATTTCAGAACATTTTCATCATCCCTGAAAGCTCCTGATCTCCTACCAACAAGAATACACTATCACAAACTCAGCTTCTTTGTATAAATTTTTCTGTTGTAAATATTCTCTATTAATAATTTCATACAATATTTTGTCTATTGTATTTACTTTCTTCAATGAGACAATGTTTTCCAATTATATCCTTGTTATAATGTATAATAGTATTAGCATCTTGTTTTGTTGCCAATAATAATTCATTTTATGGATATGTATTTTATTCATTAACTTACTATTTTATGGATTTTTGGTTTATTTCCATTTTAATAATTATGACTAACACCACAATAAATATTCATGTATATATTTTTATGTAAGTGAATGGTTTTGTTTTAATGGGGGCATAGAAGAGAATGAGTTATGTGTTAAGGCTCTATTTAAAATAAACATTAAGAACCTTTTGAGGAATGACCAGACTTTTTCTTCAAGATACCATTTTATTTCCTTACTTGCAGTATATGAAGTTCTACCAAAACTCATAATTCTTTAATTTTTATTCCTACTGTGGTAGCCATTGTGATCTGGCAGTCATATGATTTGATTTGCCTTTCTCTAATAACTAATGTGTCATTACATGATATCTTGTCATGTATTCAAGGTTATCTACAAGTCTTACTGTAAGGCAATTCAGAACTGTTGCCAACTTTGACTTTGTGTACATTATAATATTTATACTTTAAATATTATCTTCATTTTATGTTGAGCAAGTTATGAACAAACAGGAATCTCCTGGTGTTTTAACATATTTATATCTAGTGTGTGAAAATGATCTGTACAAATTAGAACCTTCACATGATCACTGGTAACAGGCAACTATTCAAGAAAATTTTGTATTGTTGAGTATCATTATGATAATTATAGATTGTATGAATGTTATACCCCATGTAAATCTTAATCTTCTGTAAACACATAAAATACAATACAAATTTACTATTATGCATTTAGTCCTAATTTCGGCCTTCTAATCATTACATAGTAGCCTGAGTGTAATTTGTTGTAAGGTCTAAGTAATATATGGATGTGACTAGGATTGTTTGGTAAAAGGAAATAAAAATGTCACATTAAATCTGGGGAGATAGCTCAGTAGGTGAAGTGCTCGCTAAAGGAGCAGAACCTGAATGTGCATTTCCAGTAACCAAGCTAGACATAGCTTGGTTATGCTATAAAGCTAGACATTTTTCCCTGAATCTGTAACCTACCCAACCTAAAATGTGAGCTTGACGTTCAGTGAGAGATGCTGTTTCAAAATAATAAGGTGTACAGTAATTAGGGAAGCCATCCAGTGTAAACATACATGTGTACATACATATCACACACAAAAATAAACAATAAAAAGTTAAAGTAGAAGCAAATATTTATTT
This sequence comes from Myodes glareolus, assembly GCF_982192425.1. Taxonomy (NCBI): domain Eukaryota; kingdom Metazoa; phylum Chordata; class Mammalia; order Rodentia; family Cricetidae; genus Myodes; species Myodes glareolus. The sequence continues at coordinate 29,949,800 of NC_142034.1, forward strand.
TAATCCAAAAATCAGAAATTTAAATTTCCATGATAGCTAATCCTTTGAATAAAGCCAGTTTGGTTATGATGAATGATCTTTTTGATGTTGCAGGTATTTTTTTAGATTTTTACATATATTCATGAGGGATATTGCTCTATAGTTTTCTATTTTGTTGTATCTTTATCTGGCTTGGTACAAAAACAACACTGGCTCTGTGGATGTATTTTGGAAGTCTTCCTTCTATTTATATTCCCCCGAAATGATTTGGACAGCACTGGTTGTAGTTTCTTTAAAGATCGGGTAGAATTCCGCTGTAAATGCATCTGGATCTGGACTTTTTAGAAAATTTAAATTTAGAGACTTTCCCCAGTACGTCAATCACTGTGTTTGTGATATTTCTGCTTAGATTACTATTACCTAAGTGAAACTGAGTGAGTCAGATGTATCTGGAAATTCATCCACTCTTCTTAGATTTTTTCCAAATTAGTGGAATATTTTTTCTTTTACTTAAATTAATTTTCTGTTTATGAGGGTTTTGTCTTCATGCAGCGGTCAGATTCCCCGGAACTAGAGTTGTAGATGATTGTTGATCATGACATAGATACTAGGGTTCAAACCTAGGTACTCTGGAAAAAATACAGGCTGTTCTTAACCCCTGAGCCATCTCTTCAGTACTTGAAATACTGCTTTTAAAGTATGTCTTTAATAATTTTCTCCACTCCTTTAGTATTTGTTGTTTTATTTTGATGTCATCCTGTTCAGTTCTAAGTTTTATTAGTTTGGCTTTTTTTTTTGTTGTTGTTAATTCATCTTAGACCTTGTCAATATTGTTTATCTTTTCAAAGAACCAACTTTTTGATTCCTTCAATAGTATTTCTGTTTAATGTTTTTGTTTTCACTAATTTTTGCCTTAGTAGTGACTTTTTCCACATCTACTACTTTTGAGCTTAATTTTTATGGTTCTTTTTGCACAAATTCTTTTTTTCTAATCTTTTGGTTTTCGGAGACTTTTAGGGTTTCTCCGTGTAATAACATATTTTTTAAAAATTTATTTATTTATTTATTTATTAAAAATTTTCACCTCCTCCCTGCCTCACTTTTCCCTCCCCCTCCCCACCTTCTCCTCCCTCTCTAGTCCTCAGAACAGTCAGGGTTCCCGGCCCTGTGGAAAGTCCAAGGTCCTCCCCCCTCCATCCAGGTCTATAAAGGTGAGCTTCCAAACAAACCAGGCTCCCACAAAGTCAGTCCATGCAGTAAAATCAAAACCTAGTGCCATTGCCCTTGACTTCTCAGTCAGCCTGCATTGCCAGCCACATTCAGAGGGTCCAGTCTGATCACATGTTCCATCACTCCCAGTCCAGCTGGCCTTGGTGAGCTCCCATTAGATCAGTCCCACCGTCTCAGTGGGTGGACACACCCCTCGTGGTCCTGACTTCCTTGCTCATGTTTTCCCTCCTTTTGCTCCTTATTTGGACCTTGGGAACTAAGTCCAGTGCTGTCTCTATCTCCATCCATCGCCAGATGAAGGTTCCATGGTGATATGCAAGATATTAATCAGTGTGGCTATGGGACAAGGCCAGTTCAGGCACTCTCTCCTCTCCTGCCCAAGGAACAATCTGGGGACCTATCCTTGGACCTGGGAACCCCTCGAGAGACAAGTCTCTTGCAAACCCTAAAATGGCTCCCTTAATTAAGATATTTACTTCCCTGCTCCCATATCCACCTTTCCTCCATCCCACCCATCCCATTCCCCCAAGCTCTCCTGAATCCTCCCCTTCTCCCTTCTCTCTAAACATCTCCCCTTACATCTACTCCCTACCCCCGTGCACCCAACTTTTGCCTGTCTTTAGCTGTTCTGGAACTCTCCTGGTAAGCCAGAGGCTGTCTTTGAGCTCACAGAAATTCTTTTGTTTCTCCCTCCTGAGTGCTGGGATTTAGGGCCTGTGCCACAATGCTTAGCTTTTTTATTTTTTACAAAACTCTTAAAGTTTGCCATTAGGTTGTTTATTTGTGCTGTTTCTGGTTCTGGTTGAAACAGAATCATTGGCTTTATTTGCACACTCACTTATAACTCCACCATACCATGATAGGTAGTTCCAAACCAATGATAACAAAAATGGCCCCACTTAAGCTAAACAAATCACAAAATAAACGATTCTGTGCAAGAGATTGTCAATGATGGGGGACATTGAAAGGCATGTGAGTACAATAAGAAAAGGGTGAAGGAAAGAGGAATTGGAACATGCTATATAAATATCTGAAATTGTCAAAAAGAAATTAATGAATAAAACAAAAACTTTACAGGATACGGTCATTAACTCGATGGAAAACAACAATATCAGAGATGCACTTTTAGTCAATGCCTGAATCCACATTCTTAAAACCTATAAATATTTTTTAACCATCTCAATTGTTGTAAAAGAAGTGGCAGACTGCGTTCTTGCCAGGATCCCGGGATCCCGGAATCCCGGCTAGTTTACACTCGAAATAATTACACGGAAACTGTATTCATTTAAACACTGCCTGGCCCATTGTCTCCAGCCCCTTATTGGCTAACTCTCACATATTAATTAACCCATTTCTAATAATCTGTATATCACCACGACATTGTGGCTTACCGGGAAGATTCTAACCCACATCCATCTCAGAGAGGAGAACCATGGCATCTGTCTGACTCTGTTTCTTTCTCCCAGCATCCTGTTCCATCAACTCCACCCACCTATGTTTTGACCTATCAGGCCAAGCAGTTTCTTTATTAATTAACCAATGAAAGCAACACATAGAAAGAAGACCCTCCTCCAACATTTCTGCTTTTTCTGTTTAAACAAAAAAGAAAGGCTTTCACTTTAACATATTAAAAATTACATATAACAAGTTATCAAGCAAGTATTACAGTTACAATATTTATATCTATTTTATCTTTTATCATAACTAAGGAAAACTATAACTATCTATCCATTCTTCAACTCCATCAAAGACTCCAGAAGGATATAATATTACCTAAGTAAACAAGAAATAAGCAACTTCCAAAACTCTAGAAATTACAGAGACATCTTACTGCCTGGACAGTCACCAAAGTCTTTTTGTACTGTTGGGGCATCCATCTTCAGCCTACAGGCCCATAGTTTCTAGCAGACATTTCCATGAAGCAGGAAATTTCAAAGGCAGTTCAGTCACTATCTGTTGTGTTCTGCAGAATGTCTCATAGGCTCTTTCATGAATCAGGAATCCCAAAAGACTATCTCACCTTTAGGCAAGTTCAGCAGTCCTCTCTCTGTGAGTTCCTTATGTCCAGTTTATGCAACAGTCCAGGCAAGAGCAGTTTCTTGCCCAAATAGCTATCAAGCTCCATAAGGAGCCTCTTCAATGCCCATCTTCCTCTTGAAGTAGCTGGTGCTGCCAGGAGCAGACGTGTCTCATTGTCACGAAACGCCCTAAGTTATTAAAACATTAAATGCCATATTCTATAGTCTTTGATAGATATGAAGAATGCCTAGCTAACTGAAATATACCTCTACATATCTCGAAACTCTAACTAGCATGACTACCAGCTTGATTATTATCGATGATTATCCATTAACAACCTATATTTCCTAATTATACATTACATTTTTAAATGAACTACATAGAAACAATACCTTAATCAAGATCAGAAATACATATACATATAACAAAATTGACCTAAAATCCATACCACAGCAAATTATTCACATCTATATCATATCCCCCTTTAAATGTAAAAGAACATTTATAAGCAATATCTGGGAATATGGACATAGTTATTTCTCTCCAGACTTCTTTCTGCTGTATAGGGGCGCTGTTAATCAGGTCTTCAAAGATAAAACCTGCATGCTAGGTTCATCTCAGTTGGCATTTGAATGAAGTAATTTTTTGAGGGTGTTCACAGCAACTTTTCAGGAGGGCATGGTCTATCATACCATATTGGGATAGAAGCAATCCACAGGGTCTCATCCTCTGTGAAAAAAAAGAAGGACCTCCTTTCCAAAGCATCATATTCTTAGACCCAAATTCTGAAGTCATTATTCCCAGAAATGCTCCATAGCCGGAGTTTGCACCATCAGCAGAGTCCAGGAAGCTGTGTTTTAAAACGCCATGGCTTTTTTTTTCTGCTGCTATTGCTGAAACAGGAAATCTCTCTACGGCATGTCCTAGCAAACAGCAAAAAAGCTATTTTAAACTCTCTTTCCCCTTTTTTTAAGCCCTCTCAGGTTTTTAAGTGGATTTAGTTACCATGTTGTGCAGCTATTTAATAAAATAAGAGGTTAGAACTAATGGGCCAGTCAGTGTTTAAAAGAATACAATTTCCATGTAATTATTTCTGGTAAAGCTAGCCGGTTGTAGTGGCACACGCAGGTAGGATTTGCTGTAGAAGGCAATGAGGCAGACACCATGGAACCAGTCGCCAGGTCAGACATGCTGAATCTTTCCCAGTAATCTGTGGTGGCATACAGATTATTAGATACGGGTTAATCAAGATGTGAGAGTTAGCTAATAAGTGGCTAGAAATAATGGGCCAGTCAATGTTTAAAAGAATACAGTTTCCATGTAATTATTTTGAGTAAAGCTAGCCGGGAGTCGGGTGGCGGGACGCAGCCTGCCGCTCCTTCTACACTCAATATTCTAATCGCTAGAGCCTTCTATAAGTTTTTAAAAAATATAGATAAATTAATTTTTTTAGTGTTTCATCCTAACTAAGAGCTGAGTGAGTTTCCTGAACTTAGTGTTGCCTCTGGTCTTATGTTTTTCAAATATTTCAATAATACATATTTTTACCTTTAAAAGATACATTTTATCTTTAATTGTAGGTTTATGTCTATGACTGTGTATATGTACACAGAAATGAGGGTGCCTCTTGAAGCCAGAAGAGGGCATGAGATTCCCTAGTAAGAAATTCTCAATAATAAACATTTTTCCACTTAACTAATTTTTGAAAATTTCAGATAGGCAATTTCAGAAACTTACATCATTTCCACCCCTCTCTTTCATCCCTGCAAATCCTTTCTGATTTCTCCTCAAATTACTGACACTTCTCTAAAGAATATACACATATGCATACACATTCTCTTAAATTCTTTTTGTGCTGCTACTATGTGTACATGGTTGACCACTTGGTAGTGAAAGCAATAAGTGGTCTTGTCCCTGAAGAAGACTTATTCTTCCACAGTAAGCAATTATTAACTGTCTGTGCCTGTTCATTTATCAGTGGAACCCTGTGAGATCCCCCCCCATGAGCGTTCGATTGTCAACATGTTCGATTGTAACATGTTGTCATGTTACAGGTCTTCTTAGGCATCCTTATTGTTGAGAGTCTATACTCTTTCTAATATAGACACCATCCTCACAGCTGATGACACAGTCTTCTGCCTCTTATCATCTTTAAGTTCCCTCTTATATGATATTCCTTCAGTTTTAACTATAGGTGTTGCATTGTGGGCATATCAACTGTGATTGGGCACTCCAAATTCTGTGGATATCTGCATTTTGACCAGTTGTAGACTTCTGTAATTGTCTCTATCTTCTGCAAAAAGAAATCTCTTTGCTGAGAGGTGAGAGATACACCTGTGTATATAGCAAGTATTTAGAATGAAGTTAGAAGTTGTCTTTGTCTAGCAAAGTGGTGGTGATAGGTTCCTCTCTAGGGTCCAATACCTTACTAGCCATGGGTAGTGGGTTAAGTTTACAGTACCAAGGATGAATTTTCTGGTCAATGGGCCTTTAGTCCAATTAGATATTTATTGGTTGCACACAGGGTGAAATGCCATTGGAATATCTTGCTGGCTGATCATTGTTGTGGTTGGTAGACACACATATATGCTTAAATAAAGGAAATAATTAAAATAAAACAGCAAAAATAAGGAATCTAATTCATGTTCTCTTAGTTTTTTATGTTAGTGTAGCCTATCTTTATACTGCTTATATAAAATGTAATTTTATTACATATGAATTTGACACACACACACTTTTTGAGGCAAGGTTTCTCTATGTTGATACTACCTTTTCTGGTCTCACACTGTAGACCAGGCTGACTGTGAACTCAGAGATTCACATGCCCCTGCTTCCTGAGTATTTGGAATAAATGGGTGCACCACTACTGTCCAGCAGCACACATAATTCCAACATAAAAAATGATAAGAGATAAAATTAGAATTCAGTAATGTTTTCAAGGAAAAGAAAAGCAAGCCATCAAGAGGCCTAGTGCCCACCTTTGAATGATCTGTCTGCATATATACAACACATTACTAGACTGGTTTAAATTAAGGAAAGCCTAATTCAGCACCCTAAGATTAGGTTTCTGGTATCTTGAAGAGAGTTTAGTTACACTCTAATTCCGTGCTCATATCCTAGACACAAGGTGATATTCGGTGCTCAAATTAAAAAAAAAAATTCCTCTTAAGAAACATTCTGCTCACTCTTTCCTGCTTTCCTAGTTTGTATTATACTTGCAGGTAGAACCACCCACATTTCTCTAACTGTGCCATACATGTGCTGTGAGCATTTATAGATGACCATGTTTACACTTAACCAGACTCTGTAGAACACCCTCCATGGAATTACCTTTACACAACCCTGCTTGCTCCTTAATGCTTGTGGAGAATGCTGAATTCCAAATGAAACTTTCCCATCTCTTGTATCTTGTGGCTGATGTACTCTGTGGCCCCTTAGAGCTGTGTGTACAGTGTTCCTATCACAGTGTAGTTTTTATTTTTTCTGTGACATTTACGCCAACTTCCCTGAGGACGAGGGCAGTGTTTGCTTTGCCTCAGAGTGCCCTGACTGGAAGAAAATAAATGGCAAAAGAATCACAGAAATATTTATTGAATTAAATTGATCCTTAGCTATAAAACACACATTGATGTAGAAAATTGTTTCAAGTTATTATAAAATTGCAGGCCTCAAGCATATAAAATAAAGACACATTTGTGGCCATTAGATGAAATAGACAAATCTGTAAATAGATACCGTACAGTAGCTATCTTGTTACATTTCTCATTTCTTTAAAAGAGAAGATTGCTTAACAGTGGAAGGCAACATAATAGAGAAATGTTCCACTCTTTGCATTCCATTTGTGTTTTGGTAGTTGAAGATAAACCACTGGAAAAATGGCAGTAATGATAATAAAACTATTGAGCCTAAAATGACTTGGGTGTATGATTACAAATGCTGCAAGTCCTGTTTTTTTTTCCAATGATACAACAAAAAGACAATGCTCTGATACTCTGCACAGTTTACCTTGAAATACTTTTTAAAGTTTCTGAACCATAATGAAGACTTAAATGTGACGGTTTTAAACTTAATATGTCACAAAACCAACCCAAAATACATGAATGTGAGCAGGGTCTTTTAAGAAAGAGAGAACAGTGATAGGGTTATGAAAGGAGAGCAGAATATGGAAGAGTGAAAGCAACAGAATCCACTATATCAGAATACATTATATATATGTTTGAAATCATCAAGGAAAATCTTTAAGGAAATTATAATACAATTTAAATATGTAATAAAATATGTGAAGCAGATTTTAATCATTTATACATTTTCATGCTATATTCTATGTCAATATATTTCAAATTTTATCCAGATTTACAAGCCAATATATAGTAGTAGAGTATCATAGAATACTTTTAAAATCAGCATATCTTCTTCTCATTTACATGTTTTATTTCTTTAAGTACTACTATGGGATATAAAAATGTAGTGAGGTCCCTTTATAGCTACATAAATGCTGTGGGTGAAATTGTTCAGTGGTATATGCTGCAAGTCCTCAATACAAATGCATACTGTTAGTTTATGTAGAGTATACATTATTGTACATAGCAAGTTTGTATTCGTATTGGCAACAATAAATTTACTTTTATCCAAAATTACAATGATTTTAAGAAAGCATTTTTGTGATTTAAAGAAGAAAAACAGGGTCAACCCTGTAAATCAAATGCAGTGTAAAGTTTGGAAGTTGAAGTGAACATTGCACACTGAAGTATATATCAGTGTCTGACACCACCTTGTAGGCATTTGGGAAATGCAAGATATTGATGCCTTCTGGAGTTTCAAAGTTGGACATGTACTTCATAATATTTTGCACATCTACTTTTAAAGTTTCATAAAATGCAGAATCCTTATACTCACCACTCATCTTTTATAAACATAAAATAAAGCAATCTGGCCTTGTATACCATCAAAGCTCATTAATACCCTTTGACCTGTCAATTCTACTTCCTTTCAGTCTGAGATATGAAACGAGTTTTTCCAGACAAAAGATTTTGTAATATTATCAACAAAGAAAAAGGTGGTATAGTGTTATGTGGTACTTTGTGTATACATAATTATACTCTGTGAAATTTTATAACCCATTTAAACATTTTATGTGTTAATATGATTTCCAAATGCTGAGTTCTAAGAAACTGGCTGTATAATATTTTGATGCTTTGTTGCTGCTATATCCATTATGAATTAATGTACTAAGGAAACACTCGTGGAAGACAGAAATACTCCTTCATTTGGAACATATTTTAGTCAGTTTAACCATTAAAAGTAATGGGCACCATCAACTATAAACATAACTTTATCACACATCTGTGTTGTTCCTGATTTAATGACCTTATTACTTTTGTTATACTTAGTTTTTCTATGATGACATCCTAGACATCACACATTGGCATTATGGCCTTATGAGGAAAGGCAGCCAAATTCAATCATTCTCTAACCTGAAACATGAGACAGTTATGAAAGCTAAGAAATGTGTGTGGTGGTGTCATTCTCAATGTTGATGTTATACTTGTGATTTTTCTCCTCTTGGTGGCAATGTAGGTTCTATGTTCAAGTGTAAATAAATTTGTTTAAACCAACAGTTTAAACAGTTGGTTTAAAAGAAGTTGTCATCTGTCACTCTTCTAGTTCAGAAACATGTTTAATACATCAAGTTGTATTATACAAATAATACAACATTAAACAAGTTTAATACATCTTCTACTCCTTAGAAGATGTTGAAGATTCACCACTTTGAAATATCAACTATAGGTTGTTGGTCTAGTCTCTTTTACATAACAATTATTTGTAAAGAATCCACAATTTCTTTGCACATCTTTATAAAAAATTAAATAACACAATTGCTCAATAACAGAGGATATGACGGATTAGAGATAAATATGCAATAGAAGATAATGTGGAATTTTGCTTAATTAAAATTTAGTTTATAAAAGGAAGGAATGGGCTGCGTTCCCACCTGGATCCCATCTAGCTTACCCCCGGAATAATGACACGGAAACTGTATTCTTTTAAACACTGCCTGACCCATTAGTTTCAGCCTCTTATTGGCTAATTCTCACATCTTGCTTTAACCCATATTTAGTAATCTGTGTAGCACCACAAGGTGGTGGCTTACCAGGAAAGATTCTAACCTGCGTCTGTCTCGGAGAGGAGAGTCATTGCGACCGCCTCACTGCCTTCTTCCTCCCAGCATTCTGTTCTGTTTATTCTGCCTACCTAATTTTCTGTCCTATCAAAGGGCCAAGGCAGTTTCTTTATTAACCAATTAAAGTAACACATAGACAGATGATCCTCCTTCATCATTAGTTGACTAATTCATTTATTACATGCATTGTGTATATGTGAAATATATGTGTGTATGTATGTGTGTACATGTGAGTGTTACCTATGCATGTGTATGCCAGAAGTCAACCTGGAGTATCTCCTCCGTTGTACTCTATTTTATTTTTTAAAATAGGGTCTCTTTTTAAAACAGGCATGCACTGCCACACACAGATTTTACAAGACTTGGGGAATCTGCACTCATGTCCTAGAAGTATGTTATCTGCTGAGCAAGATGATTACATTATTAAGAATAACTATAAAGCTGGATAGTGGTGGCATACATTTTAATTCCTGCACTTGGGAGGCAGTGGCAGGTGAGTCTGAGGCCAGCCTGATCTACAGAGTTCCAGGACAGCTAGAGCTATACAGAGAAGCCCTATATCATAAAATGAATATCTATATCTATCTACCTATCTATCTATCTATCTATCTATGATCTCATAAATTTAAGATCATTTCATACATGATGATTTGAAATAGTTCCAAATACAGGGAAGAAATTAGTGTCTGAACTTTCAACTGAAAAGTAAATGCAATGTTTTGATAACAGTATTAGAGGCAGCATAATCTAAGCCTTAGAATGTATTTATACAATCGATACTTTCTCTCCAAAATGTTTCTGTCTGTAGGTCTCCACATCCACTCCCATCTGCTGCTGAAGGAAGCCTCTATAATGAGGACTGGACAAGACACACATCTATGAATATAGCAGAATAGCATTAGAAATCATTTCAGTGATTTTTTTCCAGTCGTGTTTGCTTCTACCCTAGGTCTCTTGGCTACTCAGTCTCTGCTTCCTGGTCATGCAGGCAGTATCAGATAAGGCTCCCTTGGCTTGTTTCATGGGCTGAAGTTAATATGCTGAGAAAGAGTCTAAATTGGAGATCTCCATTAGTTCTCCCCTCTGGACGTTGGGGATCCGTGTAAGTGGGGGAGGAAAGATTGCAAGAGTCAGAGGTGATGGAGAACATAGTCCACTAAATCAGCTAAGCAGGACTCATATAGGCTCATAGAGACTGAAGCAGCACGTGTATGGCCTCCCTGGGTCTACTTTAGATCCTCTGTGTATATGGTATGATTGTTAGCTTGGTGATTTTTCCGGGACTCCTAACAGTGGGAGCAGATGTATATCTGATTCTATGATTCTATTCCCCGCTCTTGGGACGCTTTTCCTTCTATTGGATTGTCTTGTTCAACTCAGATGTGAGAGCTTTTTTTTTTTTTTTTTTGTCTTATTGCATCTTGGTTCGTTGTGTTTGACTGTCAGCTCTTGGTGACCCATTCTTTTCTGAATAAGAAACAGAGGGTGAATGGATCTTGAATAGAGGGGTGGTAGAAGGCAGTTAGGAAGAGTGGAGAAAGGAAAATGAATGGTTGGGGTATCCTGTATGACAGAAAAGCCTATTTGCAATAAAAAAGAAAGTTAACAAGAAAACACTGTACTTGAGTTTTGTGCATGATGATAGATATGAATCTATTTTCATTCTTCTAAAGGTGGACATCCAGTTCTGCCAACAATATTAGTTGAAGATGGTTTCTTTCTTCCATTGTATACTTTTAGCTCCCTTGTCGAAAATCAGGTGTTCATAGGTTTGTGGGTTAATATCCGGGTCTTCTATTCGATTTCATAGATCAACTTCTCTGTTTTTATGCCAATATCAAGTTGTTTTCAATACTGAAGCTCTGTAATAGAGTTTGAAGTCAGGGATGGTAATGCCTCCAGAAATTCCTTTATTGTATAAGATTGTTTTGGCTATCCTGGGGTTTTTGTTTTTCCATATAAAGTTGATTATTGTTCTCTCAAAGTCTGTGAAAAATTTTGGTGGGATTTTGATGGGGATTGCATTGAATCTGTAGATTGAATGGTTAAAGAAGGTGTGGAACATATACACATTAGAGTACTACTCAGCGGTAAAAAACAATGACTTCTTGAATTTTACATGCAAATGAATGGAAATAGAAAACATTATTCTGAGTGAGTTAACCCAGACCCAAAAAAGATAAATATGGATTCTATTCTCACTCATAAATGGATTCTAGCCATAAATAAAGGTCAGTGAGCCTATAAAAAAAAGAAAATACTGTTCATATCACATTCCTAAATCCATTGGTTTAATTAACAAAGAATCTCTTTGGGTTAATCTGCATCCCCATTTTCAACCTGTTTATCTGTCAATCAAATATATCATGTAAGTTTAGCCCACACATCAGTGGATGGAAAAATACCTAGAACTACAGTCAATAACAATTTATTGAAATAGGTCAAAGTCATATCAGTGAGAAAGATCGAATTAAAATTGGATATTTTCCTTTGTCGGCTGTTTGCATTGTTTACAATGAAAGATTGTGATCTTAATGAAGCCTTGTTCAAGATTCCTCCCTACACTCAGTCACTCATGTAAGTGTTACAGCTCTGAAGGCAAAGGTGTCCTGGTCTTCAGAAGCCAGCTGATACCTTTGGCTCTGCTCTGGGGGCGGGGGGTGTCCTGGAAGGATATAGCAGTTTTGCTCCTTTCCTAGAGAGCCCAGGTAGATAAACAGGGGTAGACAGGTGCGAAGGCTCTCTCCACGGTGCTCACTGGACCCATTTGGACTTTGGACCTTCCACTCTGGTAGCATGAGTTTCCCTGTTTTTCAATTATTAAATTATATCTGTTGTTTTGAGCTGGTCTGGTTATTTAGTGTATCAATCGAATACGCCAACACTTGCAAGCCCTTATAGTTCTCCTCGGCTCTGCTAAGGGGGTTTCTCTGTAGAGATGTAACAGTTGTTTTTCTGTCCCCTGGGTAAAAAGTTCTTACTTCTCTGGCCCACTAGACTCTGGTGAAAGAAGTTTGTCACTCAATCTTCATTCAAGAGATTTATTTGGAGGGAGGAATCCAGAAGAGTAGCTGCCTCTGTCAGGGTAGTAAAGGGAGCTTCAAACTGAACAGGTACAGGGCTTATATAGGGTTTCTTAGGGCTGGAGTTTTACAGGGTGAATATTTTTCAGAGTACTAATTGGTCAGATTTTAAACCCTGAGCTGACAATCTCAGAGTTAGGCTGTATTTTATACTCATGGATTGGTTAGTTCCATGCTCAGGGATTGGTGGTTTTATGCTGAATTGGTCAGAGGCAGAGTGTGTTTCGTTGACTCTGGTTTCAGGGCCAAATGGCCCTTTTACAGCTTTTGGCTATGTTCAAAGAAGCATTGTTTCTCATATCTAGAACTGGGAAACAACCTAAATGCCCCTCAACCAAAGACTGGATAAGGAAAATGTGGCACATTTATACAATGGAGTACTACACAGCAGAGAAAAACAACGACATCTCGAATTTTGCAGAAAAATGGATGGAGCTAGAAAACATTATTTTGAGTGAGGTAACCCAGACACAGAAAAACAATTATCACATGCATTCACTAATGTGGTTTTTAAACATAAAGCAAAGAAAACCAGTCTACAAACCACCATCCCAGAGAACTTAGAAAACAATGAGGACACTAAGAGAGACTTACATGGATCTACTCTACATGGGAAGTAGAAAAAGACAAGATCTCCTGAGTAAAACAGGAGCAAGGGGTCCTTGGGGGGAGGATTGAAAGGGGAGGGGAGAAACAGGAAGGGGAGCAGGAAAAATGGAGATCTCAGTAAAAGTTAATAAAATAAAAAAAAAGTTTTTGACTCTGCTTTCAGGGCCAGAGAACTGACTATGGTCTCAGGGTCAGGATGTGTTTCTTTAGCTGTGGTTTCAGGGCCATGCTGTGTTTGGTTTATTGATCCCTTTTAAACTTTTGGCGCTGGTTTCAGGGTCAGTGTGTCTTGATTTGGCTGTCCTTTTTACCTATAACTCACAGAATAGCCCTTAACTACTGAAGGGGTTCTTAGTCAGACTTTCTTCATTTTTCCAGGGCTCTATGTTCAGGGTAAACCCCAAAGCTTCTTCTATAAATATGTCATCTCTGACTATGTATTCGGCTGCTGTAAAAAGGGAACTCCTGCCTATGACTATGTGATTTTCAAGTAGAGAAGAAATAGTGGTTTCTGTAGTTTGCAGACCTTGTCTGTCATGTGACCTGTGGACTTGGATTATCAACCTTGAAGTCTTTTTAATGAGTTTCTCAGGCAAGCATTGTTAGGAATATTCCTAACTGAACCTCTCCAATAGTGCAAAGAACTCCAATCAAACCAAATTAGAAAATATTAAAATGCCCGCATTTAATGAATGCCACACTCTTGGGTGGCCAGGAGCATGGTGGGGTAGGGGGCGACGTATGGGATGGGACAGAGGGAGAGTACACGCAAAACCCGAAACCATGTGTTTCTTCTCTGGGCAGCTTCCTAAATACTCTGTGGGAGTGATCCTGTCTCTCCCCTGGGAAGGGGTCAGTGCTTGAAAGGCTGGGAATTGGAGTCCGGACCAATGCAAGCCCCAGGCCAGGGACTGGGGTGACACTCCCAACTTAATATTACAAGCATTAGAAGTGAAAAGAAAATTACATTTTGACTTTCTCCAAAATTCTAGCAATTTGTTCAATGCCCCAAAGTGTATAGGGTTTTAGTCCATGAATAATAGGACTCCATTCATTCAGGATGAAAGCAAGAGCACAGCTCTGCTCACAGATTCTACTTCTGTTTTTCTAATCACTAAGTAGAGTTTCATTTCTTAGACATGGAATTTATAAAGATAATGCTTACCACTTCAAAATTATTCACAAACAAAAGGAGTGTGATTCAACTTGTCCTCACTGTATATATGAGGAAGACATGCCTCCTCATATATTAGCACAGAAAGCTAATTTATATTTAGGCAACACTGAATTTGTCCTTGGAAACCAAATTCCCTTATCTCTGCCAATGAATGGGCTTTTTATTAACAAATCTCATTGTTATCTATTTTAACCATAATGACTCAAAGAAGGGCATTTAATTCCCTTTAACTTCTGATTAATTTAGATTACAATTGAACAATTTAAATCAAGTAAACAATTTAACTGGTTAAAAATAATGCAGTCACATCACTTGCTTATTTTCCGTGGGGACAAAAACTAGCTGAGTGAAAGAAATGTCAACCTTCAACAGGTCTGCCTATTATCATCTTAATGGCATTCGGTCTCCAATTCAGCTGACTGTATCTTACATTCTCACACTTTCTTATAAGGAAGATAAGACAGTTTTTAGTTGCTTATCACCATGCTTTACATAAAATCAAAAAGAGAAACATATCTTATTTCAATTAGTTTCCTAACATCTGGATAAAATAAACATCTTTAGTCATGTTGGTCAGAGGGAAAAAGTGAGTATTTTGAATATTTTGTTACTGGAAAAATGCTTCTTTAGTAAGTGGTTATGGGATACCAACATAGAGAGAGACCACAAACATCCATCCAACTTTTAGACTCATGCCCTTTGACTACATTATATCATAATCTATGGGCATAGGAGTAAAGACAGAAACATATTTACCACGACCAATATTAAACAGAAAACAAAAGTCTTGGTATAAAAGGTTTCTATTTGGCAGATAATCTGCCTCTATAACTAGTTTTATAATAATGACCAGGACTCTCTATAGAGGATTGTAGGCCATGTTTATAGACCTGATGTTAAAAGCAGGGTGGAGAAGTGACAGTCTTTCATTTCTAGTCAACTTGCTTTACACTTCTCATTTTTCTTGTCAATTATTATTTTTAACTTTGTAAGACATATAAATACCCTTCTCTTAAGAGGCTCATTATCTTTTGCTGCCCTTAGATTTTTGAAATGCATTTATTTATGTTTTTATTATTTTGTGTTTTTATGGGGTGGCAGGGACTCACCATGTAGCCTTGACTGGCTTGGGATTTGCCATGTAGACTTCCCTCAAAGTGCCAGAGGATGCTTCTCCTTCTGTTTCCAGTGGGCTGAGTATGCCACCATGACTGTCTACAACTATTTTTTTAAGTGTTCTTTTTCCTTTGAGTCTCTGTAGTGTCTTTTGTGTTTCCAAGCTGTTTATGTCTCCTATTAGTTTTTGAGCATAGCTTTAACATTTGTGACTATTATCTAACATTTTGATTATCAGATGAAATTTGTGCGTAATTATGCTTAAAACTGATTAAAAATTTCTCAGGGACACAGTGCTAAGGAAGGTACTCATCATATTTAGATGATGATTTAACAGCAATGTTTTCTGAAAGAAGTATTCATATTTCAACATCCACAGGCATTAATTCTGATGCCCAGATGATGACCTTTATGTAGTCTCACTGTAGGCAAACATACCATGTTAGTGTTCTAACAATAAGGAAACAGGAAGGGGCCATGGCCATTTTTAAGACTATGTCATTGACATTCAGACATGTGCCTTTCATTTATACAGTACCATTATTTTGATCTCTGTCACACCAAAAATCTCTGTGAAAAAAAATTGTTGATCACTTCTCTAGAGTTGAAAATAGTAAGTTGACTATGAGGCGTGAATTTCAGTTAAGGAGAGTCTAAAGTCTTGTCTTGATTTTTTTCCACCTAGTTTCACATTTGTAGGAACAACAAATGTTGTTCCTATTCTCCGAATGTCACCAGCCTCAGGACCATTCAGAATTTAATCCAACTTATGTTTTTTCTACTAGATTTGTTCTTTTCTCCTGTTCCTTCCATGGTTTTTATAACTTCTTCCTTAACTCCTTTGTCTGTTATCATTAGTCTATGTCATTTTGATATTGTTTTTGATAGAGACAAACAAGATATCTCCAAGCAAACTTGATTCGTTATTCCGGGAGACCATAAATTATATTTCTGCATTACTGCCATATAACCAAGTTCTAAAATTGAAGTATGATGAAGGTAATGGTAGCATGTCTAGGGATGATCCATAATGTCATTTACATGTACTTTTATTTTCTTCATTTCATCCTAATTTTGAGGATCATAAAGGACTCAATTTGCTTGCCCTTTCCTCAAATTGAAATATATTGACGTTTTTATCCTCAGTGCTTTGTTTTAGGGAAGAGAGCACTTAGGACACAGTTGAAGCTAAGTGAGGCCTAGTAATGCCATGATGCCTAAGGCAATAAAATTAGCACTCTTAAGTGACACTCAGAAATCCCTTTCTTTACTATGAGAGAACAGAGCTCACAACCTCTAGCTCCTGTTTTTATAACTGTATTTCTATTTTTTAAAAACAGTCCTTAGTGTTTTATCATTGCAGGTGAAACTGACTGATACAAGTAGGCAAGGATGGATGGCATCTATGACTCTGAGGATTACCTTACTGGAAATTTGGTAGCCTGTTAAAAATGTCAATCGAGACGCTGTGTGAAGGGAGAGGAGCTTTTATAATGTTTGGCACTAAGGTTCGGAGAATTTTCATTTATAACAGCATTTTTAGTCCAGTAGTTTAGAGTTCCTATGAGCTGTGATCATCTTTTCTGTTCATCCATATCTTTCATCATCTCCATTTGATTGGAGGGAGAGAAAATAAGTCCTCATGTATGAGTTACCATTGTTTTTCTTGTGTTCAATATGAGAGACTCCTCTTTTACCTCCTGGTTTTAGAACTGTCATCACCAATACTTCAGACTTAAGTATTTCCTTTCAGTTTATAGACCCTTCCTGCTGGTTTCTAGTTATCATTTATCTCTCTCTCTCTCTCTCTCTCTCTCTCTCTCTCTCTCTCTCTCTCTCTCTCATGTCTTCAAGCTTTATCAGCACAAGGTGTAAGCTGTGGTTCAAAGGACACTGGCTATAAAATAAACATTAATATCCTTTAACTTGATTTGGAATATTTACATGGGGGAATTAGTTGCTTCAGAATGAGAAAGAGAGGAGTTTAAACTTCAAGGTCATATCACATAGCAGGGAATATGTTTATGGATAATGATGAGAAAAGATGACTACAAGTGACCTTTCCTCGGAGGATGTTTTACTCCTTGATGTGAAACATGCTCTCTGTTTTAACTGGTTTCTCAGAAGATAATTTAACAAGTACAAGTGGATGAATGTCCTTAATTTGTATGCCTCTAATTCCAATACCCATAGAGAAAAGACCACAGGAGAAAGAAATGTCTGCTCTTCAACATATATTAGTGTGTGCTGGTGTTGTGTGACACTATTTCTGGGCAGATGTACAAAAAAATTTACTCTCTCTAGATAAGAAAATTACAGACCAAATTAACAATATTTCTAAAGTTCAGCTTGGTGAACTTTATTGGGTTGACAGACAAGAATACTGGTGAAAGATTACTTACAGGAGCATGGCTAAGTCAATGAGAGCCATATCACCAAAAACATACCAAAGAGTAGGTAAAGACTCCTGAAGTTGAAACCCTGGAGTTCTCTGTATGATTTGCAGGTGGCTGGAAGGGTTGGAGAGTCTTATTTTTTTTTAACTGCTTTTATTGAGTTACACATTTTTCTCCACTCTCTTGCCTCTCCCTTATCTTTTCCTCTTCCCTGTGACCACTACACTCCCAATTTACTATGAAGATCTTGACTTATTCTCCTTCATATGTAGATCCATATATGTCTCTCTTAGGGTCCTCTTTGTTGTCTAGGTTCTCTGGGGTTGATTGTGGGCTGATTTTTCTTTGCTTTATCTCTAAAAGCCACTTATGAGTGAGTACATATTATATTTCTTTTTCTGGGTTCAGGTTACTTCACTGAATATGGTTTTAATATGGATCCATACATTTGCCTGCAAATTTTAAGATGTCTTTATTTTTTACTCCTATGTAGTACTCCATTGTGTAAATGTACCACATTTTTTTTAATCCACTCTTCAATTGAGGGGCATCTAGGTTGTTTCCAGTTTTTTGTTATTACGAATAGTGCTGCTATGAACATAGTTGAACATATGTCCTTGTAGTATGATTGAGCATCCTTTGGGTATATATCCAAAAGTGTTATTGCTGTGTCTTGAGGTAGATAGTTTCCTAATTTTCTGAGAAATCACCATACTGATTTCCAAAGTGACTATACCAGCTTGCACTCCCACCAACAATGCAGAAGTGTTCCCTTTACACCATAACCTCTCCACTATAAGCTGTCATCAGTGTTTTTGATCTTGGCCATTCAGATAGGTGTAAGATGAATCTAGAGTTGTTTTAATTTGTATTTCTCTGATGGATAAGGATTTTGAATATTTCCTTAAATGTCTTTCAGCTATTTGAGATTCATCTGATGAGAGTTCTCTGTTTAGGTCTCTACCCCACTTTTTAAAGTTCAATTATTTGTTCTTTTGATGTCGTTTCTTGAGTTCTTTATATTTTTTGGAGATCAGCCCTCTGTCTGATAATGGGGTGGGTGAAGATCTTCTATAAGCTGCTGTTTTGTCTTATTGATGGTGTTCTTTACTTTATAGAAGCTTCTCAGCTTCAGAAGGTCCCATTTATTAACTATTGCTTTCAATTTTTGTACTACTAGTATGTTTAGGAAATAGTGTCCTGTGTCAATGCATTCAAGTGTACTACCCACTTTTTCTTTTATGAGGCTCAATGCAATTAGTTTTATATTGAGATCTTTGATC
Organism: Myodes glareolus; assembly: GCF_982192425.1. Lineage (NCBI taxonomy): Eukaryota > Metazoa > Chordata > Mammalia > Rodentia > Cricetidae > Myodes > Myodes glareolus. The sequence goes on from NC_142034.1 coordinate 29,968,873, forward strand.
CATTTGGACTTGAGTTTTGCTCATGCTGATAGCTATGGATCTATTTTAATTCTTCTATGTGTTGATATCCAGTTATGCCAGCATGATTTGCTGGATATACTTTCTTTTTTTCCTTTTTATATTTTTTTGCTTCTTTGTAAAGAATCGGGTGTTTGTAGGTATATGGGTTGATATCTGGGTCTTTGATTCGATTCCATTAATTTTAATGTCTGTTTTTATGCCAATACCAGGCATTTTCAGTAGTAGTGACAGGCTCTGTAGTAGAGTTTGAAGCCAGGGATTGTGATGCCTTCAGAAGTTTCTTTATTTTACAGGATTATTTGGCTATCCTGTTTTTTTTTTTTTTTCATAAGAAGTAGAGTATTGTTCTTTTGATGTCTGTGAAAAATTTGCTGGGTATTGCATTGAATCTGTAGATTTCTTTTGGTAAGAATGCCATTTTTATTATGTTAATCCTACCTATCAAGAGCATGGTAGATCTTTCTAATTTCTGGTGCCTTCTTCAGTTTTTTTTTTTTTTCATCAAAGATTTAAAGTTCTTGCCATTAGGTCTTTCAGTTATTTGGTTAGTGTTACTAAAGATATTTTATGCTAGTTGTGGCTGTTGTGAATGCTGATGTTTCTCTGATTTCTTTCTCAGCCAATTTATTATCTGTATAAAGGAAGATTACTGAATTATTCAGTTAATTTTATATCCTTCCATATTACTGAAGGATTTTATCAGCTGTAGAAGTTCCCTAGTAAAATATTTGGGGTCACTGATTTATACTATCATATCAACTGCCAATAGCAAACATTTGACTTCTTCCCTTCTGATTTGTATCCCTTTGATCTCCTTTTGTTGTCTTATTGCTTTAGCTAGAACCTCAAGTACTATATTGAATAGATATAGAGAGAGTATATCTCTATACTGCTTTGTCTTTTTCCTAATTTCAGTGGGATCAATTTGAGTTTCTCTCCATTTAGTCTGATGTTGGCTGTAGGCTTGCTGTATATTGGCTTTATTATGTTTAGGTATGTTCCTTGTATTCCTGCTCTCTCCAAGACTTTTATCATAAAGGGGCGTTAATTTTGACAAAGGCTTTTTCAGCGCTTAATGAGATCATCATGTGTAGGCAGATGCTGCTTGTTTGTTCCTGGATGCCCAGATCATGAAGTAATCACACAGAAACTGTATTATTTGCAATACTGTTTGGCCAATAGATTAAGTGTACTTCCGGCTTACTATTAACCCATTTCTGTTCATCTGTGTATCACCATTTTACCTGTGGCTTACCAGGTAAAGTTCCATTCAGCGTCTGTCTCTGGCCAGGCTACATGGCTTCTCCTTACTCTGCCTTCTCTCTCCCAACATTCAGTTTAGTTTTCCTTGCCTAGATCTATTCTGCCCTATTACAAGACAAGGTATCTTTTTTATTCATTAACCAATAAAAGCAACACATATACGAAAGGACTTCACACACCATTTACCCTTTTCTGTTTAAACAAAAAGAAGGTTTTAACTTTAACATAGCAAAATTACATATAACAAAGAGTTATCAAGCAAGAATTGTAGTTACAGTATTTATATCTATTTTATCTTTTATTATAACTAAAGCTATAATTATAATTATCTATTTTTCAACTCCATCAAACTCCAGAAAAATATAATATTATCAAAGTAAACAAGAAGTGCATTGTAAGCAACTTCCAACACTCTAGAATTGATAGAGACATCTCGCTGCCTGGATAGTGCACCAAATATTCTTCTGTCACATTGTAGGCACCCATTTTTAGTCTACCGGCCCATAGTATCTGACTGACTTTTCCATGAAGCAAGAAATTTTCAAGAAGTTCCACCTATATTGGCAGTTTGTCAGTCACTTTCTTCTGTGTTGTGTAGAATGTCTGGCAGACTCTTTCATGAAGCAGCAATCCTGAAGGATTATCTGACATTTAGGCAAGATATCATTTTTCTGTGGGTCCTACATATCCAGTTCATTTAACATACCATCGAGGAGTCCAGGCAAGAGCATTCTCCTGCCCAAATTACCAATAAACTCTATTAGGAGCCTCTTCAGGGCCCATCATCCTCTTGAAGTAGACTGGTGTTGCCAGGAGCGTGAGTCTCACTGTCATGAAAAAATGCTATATTTTGTAGTCTTTGAAAGATTTAAAGAATATCTATCCAACTGAACTATCTCTCCATATATTTAGAAAACCTTAACTAACATGACAAGCTTGACTATTATAGATGATCATATATTAACTGTATTTCTTAATTATATATTATATTTTGAAATGAGCAGCACAAACACAATACCTTAATCAAGAGCAGAAATAAACATATCACAAAATTGACCTTACATTTGTGTCAATATACCATTCTGTGAATGCAAAGTATTTATATACCCCTTAAATGTAAACAAACATTTATAAACAACCATTTAGGGAATTTGGGCATACTTCCCTCCAAGCTGGTTCCTGCTGTTTACTGGGTGAAGTAATTTTTGGGGTGTTCATGGAGACCTTTCGAGTGGACTTGGTCCTTCAAATCACATTAGTCTGGAAGAAATCCTCAGGTCCCCATCTTCTGTTGAAACAAAAGAAGAACCCCCTTTTCCAAAGCATCAAATACTTAGACCCATATTTTGAAGTCAAGATACATTTAAAGTATATATGTTGATTTAGCTTAGCAATTCCCAGAATCAAATGTCTCTCTGTAGTTGAAAATTCAAAAAGACACAAAAATATACATATCCAGACTCTCTTTGTATATTCTATCTTTACGTGGTTTATTTTTCTTTACTTCAATAATCTATGGCAGTCTATACTCTGTCTCTTTAAAGACTTTATTTTAATTCTTAAAACCATTTCCTTCCTTTTATAATTGTCTATATTCTTTTTCATCTCTCTCCCAAGTCTATGTACATCTATCCAATATTGTGACTCCTTCAGAGGTATTTTTTTTTATCTGAATCTGTCTTTATTGTGTATCTGTATTTATTTTCTGATGAGAAGGACCCTCTTTTTATTTTTAATGTTATGTGGGCATGGCTAGTGACAACATGCTACTGTCTGGTTGTTCTACTCAGTCCAATATGGCAGAGACCTATTCGCTGCCTCTGAGTGCCATGTACACTGCTCCATTTTTAGGCACACCTTTTTAGGTCTATGTTGTCATTAAGCAAGTTGAAGGACTCTGCTCACAGACCCCATTTAAATGCTCTATAGCTTGACTTCCTGAAAGAGTTGAAAGAGAGCCATTCATGTTGGCAAACCATGAAGCCTTCTTAAAGGAGCCACACAGTTTTTGCTGCTACCTTCTCTTAAAAAAATCATTACTCTGATCACTTCTATTAAACAGAGCCTACCCACGAAAATGCTACCAAAGACATGCTTAACTGTTTTCTTTTGTGTCTAGAATTTGTTTTTAAGCATTCTTTGGTTTTATGTGGATGTAGTCAACCATGTTGATGCACAAATTTGTTGGGGAGGAAGCTGTTTGTTTGTTCCAGACTGCCCAAAACCAAACTATTCACACAGAAACTATATTATTTACAATACTGTTTGGCCAATAGTTTAAGCATATTTCTGGCTTCCTATTACCCCATTTCAATTAATCTGTGTATTACCATGTGGCTGTGGCATACCAGGTGAAGTTCCATTCAGCACCTGTCTCTGGCTGGGCTACATGGCTTTTCTTTACTCTGCCTCCTTTCTCCTAGCATTCAGTTTACTTTTCCTCACCTAGCTCTACTCTTCCCTATTACAGGCCAAGGTAGCTTCTTTATTTATTAACCAATAAAAGCAACCCATAAACAAAAGGGCTTCTCACATCCATCATATGTTGTTTTTTTTCTTTCAGTTTGTTTGTATGGTGGATTACATTGAAAGATTTTCATATGTTGAACCATCTCTATATCTCTAGAATAAAGCCTACTTGGTCATGGTGAGTAATTCTTTTTATGTGTTCTTGGTTTGTAAGTATTTTACTGAGTATCAGTGCATCGATGTTCAGGAGGGATGTTAGTATGTAATTCTCTTTCTTAGTTGTGTCTTTGTGTGATTTGGGTATCATGATAACTGTAGCCTCATAAAAATTTGACAATGTTTCTTCTGTTTCTATTGTGTAACAATTTGAGGAGTGTTTGTATTAGCTCTTATTTGAAAATCTTGTAGAATTCTGCACTGAACATATCTGGCCCTGGGTTGTTTAGGATGGGAGACTTTTGATGACTGCTTCTATCTCCTTTGCAGCTGTAGGACATTTAATTTGCCCGTCTTGGTTTAATTTTGGAAACAATTGTGTATTCAGAAATTTTTCTATTTTCTTTAAGCTTTAGAATTTTATGAAGTACAGGTTTTTGAAGTAAGATCTGAATATTCTCTGGTTCTCCTACATGTTGTTATGTCCCACTTTTTATTTCTGATTTTGTTAATTTAGATTTTGTCGAAGAACCAACTCTTTGTTTCATTGATTTGTTGTATTGTTTTCTTTGTTTCTAGTTTGTTGATTTCAGCTCTCAATGTGATTATTTCCTGCAATCTAGTCCTCCTGGGTTAGTGATTTTTTTTTGTTGTTGTTGTTGGTTCTTTTTTGTCATAGAGCCTTCAGCTGTTCTGATAACTTGCTAGTGTAGGGTTTTTCCAGCTTCTTTATGTAGGTGTTTAGTGCTATGAACTTTCTCTTAGCACTGCTTTCATAGTGTCCCATAAGTTTGGGTATGGTGTGCAGTCATTTTCATTGAATTTTAGGAAGTCTTTATTTCTTTATTTATTTCTTCCTTGACTCACAGATGATTCAAATGAACATTGTTCAATTTCTGTGTGTTTGTGAGCTTTCTAAAATTAGTGCTTCTTTTGATTTAACTTTAAGTCCTGGTGATCTGATAAGATACATGGGTTTTCCAATTTTTTTGTATATGTTTAGGTTTATTATGTTACTGAGTCTGTGGTTGATTTTTGAGACAGTTACATGGGGTGCTGAGAAGATATTTTTTTAATGTTTGGATGGAACGTTCTATAGATATCTGTTAAGTCCATGTTAAGTCCATGTTAAGACTCATGACATCCATTATTTCCCTTATTTCTCTGTTAAGTTTCTGTCTGGCAGACACGTCCAGTGGTGACAGTGGGGTTTTGAAGTTTCCCACTCTTAGGGTGTGGTGTTTAATGTGTGTTTTAAGCTTTCGTTGTCAGTGGCCACTTGTTTGTTTCCCAGCTGCCCAGAGCAAAAATAATCACACAGAAACTATATTAATTGGAATATTGTTTGGCCAATAGCTTAAGTGTATTTCTAGTTGGCTCTTCCATCTTAAATTAAACCATTTATATGAATCTGTTTATTGCCATTTGGTTGTGGCCTACTGGTAAGGTTTTGTCCAGCATCTGGTGTCTGTCGCCTATGGTGGCTGCATGACCTCTCCCTGACTCCACCTATTCTCTCTCTCTGTCTTTTCCAGACTGGCTATATTCTATTAAGCCATTGGCCTAAAACAGCTTCTTTATTAACCAATGGCAATAAAGCACACAGAATACAGAGGGGAATCTCATGACAAGCTTTAGTAATGTTTCTTTCACATATGAGGGTTCCCTTGTATTTGGGGCAAAAATGTTCAGTATTGAGATTTCCTCTTGATGATTTTTTTCCTGTGACAAAAATGAAAGATCCTTCTTTTTCCCTTTGACTGATTTTAGTTGGAAGTTTATTTTGTTAGATATTAGAATAGTAACACCAACTTGTTTCTTAGGTCCATTTGATTGGAAAAATTTTCCCAACCCTTTGCTTTAAGGTGATGTCTGTCTTTGAGGTTGAGGTGTGTTTCTTGTATGTAGTAGACAGATAGATTCTGTTTTTATATCCAATCTCTTATCTTATGTCTTTTTGTAAGTAAGTTGAGTCCATTTATATTAAGGGGTATTAATGAACAGTGATTGGTAGTTCCTCTTAATTTTGTATTGTTGTTGGTGATGTTATTGTGTGTGCCATTCCTTTTTTTGGGATTTGATGCTCTGACATCATCTATTGTCTATGTTTTGTGAGTATAGTTCACTTATATGAATAAGAGTTTTCCTTCTAGTATTTTGTGTAGGGCTGGGTTTGTTGCTAGGTATTGTTTAAATCTGGTTCTGTCATGGAATATCTTGTTTTCTCCATCTATAGTGAATGAAAGTTTTACTAGGTATTGTAGTCTCGGCTGGCACCCATGGTCTCTTAATGTCTGCATAACTTTGTCCAGGATCTTCTGGCTTTCATTGTTTTCACTGAGAAGTCAGGCGTAATTAGCACAAGTCTGCCTTATATATTACTTGGCCTTTTTCCTTTGCAACTCTTAATATTTTCTTTATCCTGTATGTTTAATGGTTTTATTATGTTAGTTTTATTATTATTTGGCAAGGGTACTTTGTTTTCTGGTCCAATCTATTTGATAAGTTTCTTATACCTTCATAGACATATCCTTCTTTAGGTTGGAAAAAATTACTTCTATGATTTTGTGAATATATTTCTGTGCCTTTGAGTTGGACTTCTCTTTCTTCTCTCCCTACTTTTCTTAGGTTTGGTCTTTTCATGATGTCCCATATTTTCTAGATATTTTGTGTTAAGTTATTGTTAGATTTAGCATTTTCTTTAACTGACAAATCTATTTTCTGTATTGTATCTTCAATTTCTGAGTTTCTTTCTTCCCTCTCTTGTATTCTGCTTTTTATTTTTGCATTTGTGGTTCTTGATTGTTTACCCATATTTCTGTTTCCAGAATTCCCTCAGTTTTTGTTTTCTTTATAGTTTCTTATTCAGTTTTCAAGTCTTGAATCTTTTCTTTCACCTCTTTGATTTCTTTTTCTTGAATTTCTTTAAGAGATTTGTTGCTTTCTTCCAATTTTTTGTTTGTCTTTCCCTCCATTTCTTTGAGGGAATTTTCATTTCCTCTTTAAGGGTCTCAAACATTTTCCTCAATGAACGTTGTTAAAGTTCATTTTCTTCTTCATCATCTGTGTTGGGGTTTAGTAAGTCTTGCTGTTGTAGAGTCACTAGTTTTTTTTTCATGTCCTGTTTATCTTTGTGTTGTTGAGTCTGTTCTTACCTTATTGTCTATCCATCTTTTCCTTTTCCACAATTGGTGTAGTTGGGACTGTGTCTCTGGTGATCCCTCCTCAGGTGCCAGTAGATATAAGGTTCAAATGGATGCTCCTCAAGGTTTTGGTTATGTTGGAGATCACTCAGCATTCCCAGGAGTCACTTGGTGCTCCTGGAGGTTGCTCAGCACTCCTGGTGTTAGATCTGCCTATTTCCACAGAGCTCAGCCCAGCAGCCTTGCCCTGGTGGTGGTTGCTCAGGCCTTTCCTGTGCCCATGGTATTAGTTTTGCCCTTGCCTGTCTCTGTAGAGGTCACTTGGGCCTTAGAGAATCTTCTTTACTTAGCAATCTTTACTGCTTATAATTTTCCGGGACTTCCTGAGCCTAGTGATTTGTTTTCTTTTTATGTCTCTTGTTTAAAAAGATATATTTTACTATGTCTAATGATGAGCATGTGTGGGGTGATGGGTGGGTATGTGCACACAGAGTAAAGGTGCCTGCAGAGTCCAAAAGAGGGCTTCTGATATCCTGGAGCTGGAGTGACAGGTGGTTGTGAGTTGTCTGACATGGGACCTGGATAGTGAACCTGGGTCCTCTGTAAGAGCAATAGTGGATCTTTTCAGCTTATCTTCTTCCTAACCTGTACTTCATTTCTGAGACAATTGTTATACAATGGTTATGTCCTGTTCTCTCAAGGTATGGATTTTTAAGCAGTTAATACTTATCACTGACTTGCTTCATTTGCTAGGATAATTAGTTTAAGAGAAGTACCTTTCTGATAACATGTGGTATTATTTTCCTTCAGGATTAGTAAGATTCCAAGCTCCATTTATCAGGCCCACCTCTAAAACAACTCTCACAAATGTTAAAACTGAGATGATATGGAAATCGGCCCTATTCTTTAGTACCAGAGATCTGTCAGAGAATTAAGGTAGACTGGTCATTTGCTCTGAGTCTCTTTGCCTTAACCTTACAAAAGTATTCATTAACTACAGGGATTTTAGCCCTAGCTATGCTACTCAATGAAGGTTTACCACAGATTTTTAGAAAGATTACTTCATTCCCACCTTTGCCTTTTATATCTTGTCTTCATTAGAAGAATCCTGTAAGTGCTAAGAAAAAAAACATGCCAGACCCTAACAGAAATTTTTGAATTTTATGTTTTTTAGAGTTTTTATATTTACTTCTTAATTATTGATTATAATTTCCTGACAGCAGTTTTCTGAGCTGTATAGATGATTGTCCAAGGAAACCTTCTGTTTTAAAAGGAGAAGTCTTTAAGAGAATTCAACTATATATTTATATTGAACATATAGTGAACTCCTGATGGCTATAAAGAGGACTGTGTAATGTTAGAGCAGAAAAAAAAACATAATCACTTAACACAGCTTCCCATTACCATTTCAGAGCCCAGGAGAAGCTTTTGTATATTTTATTGGATCTTCAATCACAGGGAATCTCTCTGTGAATATTGGAAGGAGATTGAACCTCCTCTTTGTTGCAAGAGCTGACTATTAAAGAATAAAGGAGAAACACCTGGATTTCCAGTTCTGGAGAAGCTGACTTTCTCACAGCCAGTCTCACACTAAAGGACACCAAAAATTAAAGCTTGAAATAGAGAAATTATAGGTACCTTTTATAATGTGCCATGCACAAACCTTCCCTGTGCAATCCCTCCTTTGGTATGCACTAGGAGTGTTACATAAAATGATGGAGAATGAACTCTAGACTGATCTTGAGATATTAAGAAAGCAAAGGGGAATTTCATTAACTAATTGTCCTATTTATCCCATCATTGTGGCAAACTACTTGATTTAAAAAAAATCAAGGAGAGGAATGATTTATTTTTATTTTAGAAGTGTAGCAATGGAGGTGTGACAGAGAGGAGGAGCTGAAATCATGGCCTCTGGGAGGAAGGAGGTAGAGAGGGAGACACAAGAAGGTAAAAAGGCAAGATACAGCTCTCAAACAACATCCCAAATGACCTATTTCTTCCACTGAGGTTCCTCTTCCTACTTTTCTCTGCCTTGTAATAATGTTAGAACATCAGGAATCCATCAGCAGATTAATTCATTGTTTACTTAGAGCTTTGAAGATCCAGTCACTACCAAAAACACATCTGCTGCAAGGTAATCTCCCCCGTATATGGCATTATTCGTACCACTTTGTATTCAAACTGTTAACGGAGATATCAACAAGAAAAAATATCTTGTAGTTATTACTATGCCCTTAAATCATACCAGAGCAAAGGAACTCACATGGGTGAAGAACAACAGAGAAATGATGGTGGGAGGATATGGTTATAAGTAAGATGGTGTTGAGCAGGAATACTACCACACATTGGGGGTGACAACATAGATAAAATAGCAGAATAAAGTAGTGACAGAACAGCATGGTGGTGGTAAAACTATTGTGGCAATAAGTCATCTCAGAACCTGCATGTAATGAGCATTCCACAAAAAAAAATGCATGTTTATTTTAAAACACCGTTTAAAAGTTACTAAGATAGGGACACAATCCTATCATAATATTTAGGTAGGATGGAACATTATCAAACTGGAAAGAAGAATAAAGTCCTGTCACATAAAAAATGAATGGATTCAGATGATAGTAACTTTCATCAAATAAGTCAGATGCAGGAAAACACGTACCACAAACACTTTCTAATTTGAGCGATCTAATAAAATGATGTCTTGCAGTGCACAGTATTCACTACATTAGGGACAGGTATGCATGGGATGGAAAAAGTGAGCATGAATTTGATCTAATAAGTGTTTGTTGAAAGTATATATCTATACATTACCCTGAACTCCCATTACTATGCACAACTAACACAAATCAAGAAAAAACTTCCAGGGATCCATGGATTCTGTGTTAGTACATGTTAGTTTACAGCCTCCTACCACCTTTCTATAAATGAGAATTAAACTCAAACATGTCTGTCAATTCTTTTGGACATTTTAAATGGCCAATTCTGAAGGAGTAGGTAAAGGGGAAGGAATCCAACTACAGTATGCAGTGTGATGTGAATTAATAGTAGAGAAGACGATGTTTAAAGTGTTTGGTTGAAGGTTTGTTATTTTGTGGCAAGATTCAGCATTGTTCCATGTCAGAAATTGATTTTCTTTCAGAAATCCTTGTTTCTCAAATCAGTAATGTGAGCAAGTATATAGTGCCACTTTGATAATGCATAAAGGGCCTGATTCCAGTCCTCAAATGGCACACAGGAAGCAAAAACAAACAATCAATTGTTTCTGACATTTTTGACTAAATTTTATACTCTTGAGTTTAAGTAATCCAAGGAAGAAATACTTCAAATTGGTGCTTAGCTCCCTTTCTCCTCTGCCTCAAGAGGAATGGGTTCACTTGTTTAGCTACTAACAGATATCTTTTTCTTTGGACTATGTCCAATAGGCAGGATGAAGTGAAAGCCTTTTGTTGCAGGTTGAGGTGGCATGTGTTTCCAAAACCCTCTACCTTCCCACAGAGTACTCACAGAGGTCAATAGTTTAACATCTATGGCAGCTTCATGAGCTGGATGCTGGTTCTTTCATGCCTTCATTATTAAGGTTCATGATACAGCAGAATCTAGCTGTATTCAATTCCTACTGGAATACTTTTCAGTTAAATCATTTATGAATCATACCATATTTGCAGGAGGCTGTTTGCCTGTGCCTCAGTAACTGCAACCAGTGCTCTGGAAAATTCTCCGGAGCTTGACATCTTATTCTCTTAACACAAGAATTCTGAAAATAGCTTATTCTGGGATAACTTCTATAACTTCTCTCTCTCTCTCTCTCTCTCTCTCTCACACACACACACACACACACACACACACACACAGAGAGAGAGAGAGAGAGAGAGAGAGAGAGAGAGAGAGAGAGAGAGACCAATGTAGGCTATACAAAGTTATTATACATGTAAAACTATTCCCCCTATGTCCCTCTATATGTGTGTGTGTGTGTCTGTGTGTGTGTGTGTGTGTGTGTGTTATTTGCTCTAATGCTGTTAGTGCAATGATTCTCATCCTTCCTAATGCTACAACCCTGCTGTGGTGACTCCAACCACAAAATTATTGTCTTTGCTACTTCATCACTAATTTTGGTACTGTTATGAATCATAATGTAAATATATTTGTTTGTGATAGTCTTAGGTAATCCATCTGAAAGGGTCGCTCAATACACAAAGGGATAGCAAACCACAAGTTGCTATTTTGCATCTATAGGAGGCTTCAACCAGTCAACTCTCAATTTCTTTTTTGTAAAGAACATGGATGACTATTAGGGCCCATTATAAACCTGACTTGAAAAAATTCCAATGCCTCTATAATTATATCTTATGACAAAAACATACCTCTTCTTAATTCCTATCTTCATACTATCGTCTTAAAACATATTTGATCGAATGAAATATTTTATATGAGAAAAAAATCTGTTTTCAAAAATTGAAAAACACAAAAAAAATTCTCTCAAGTGCCTAAAATGACAGTGACATTGAGATATGTATTTTTTCTTTAAAAAAAAATTAGTGATGGGATGGAGAGATTGCTCAGTGGGTAAGACAGATTCTTACAGATGATCTGGGCTGCTCAAACACCCACATAGGGTTTTCCAAATGTCTTTAACTGCAGTTCCAGGGATTTGACTCACTCTTTAATCTCTGCAAGTTCCAGCATACATGTGCTGTACAAACATATACCCTCACACAATACACGTAAAATAATAAATAATTTAATATTTAAAAACAGATTTATTGTTTGAGAATCTCATGCATGCACGTAATATGTTTAGATAGAATTAACCCCTCTTTTCCTACCCTTTAGTTTTCCCATCCCCCCCAAAAACCACTTCACCCTCCTAGATTCATGCGCTATATTTTCTTAACCCACTGACTCACCTTAATATTGATTTTATGTACATGATTATGGGGGGTGAGACCTTATTCATTCTCGTCTTTTGGATGATTTGACTTTTTCAGGGCTTGCATATGAAGTTACAACCTAAATATAATTTTAAATATTATTAATCATAAAAATATGTTAAAGAATACATTTTCAAGTTTAATTAATAATAATGAAACTTTAGCCAGGTGATGGTGGTGCTCACCTTGAATCCCAGTACTTGGGAAGCAGAGGCATGTAGATTTCTTTGAATTTGAGATCAGCCTGGCCTACACAGCAAGTTCCAGGACAGCCAGAACTACGAAGAGAAACCCTGTCTCAAAACAAATCAAAATAAAACAAGGCAAAAAACAAAAAAAAATTATATAGTTATCCTCCTGGATATTGGAAGTAGACAAGATTGCCAGGCAAAACTTGGATGCACAGGAGTATGGGGGTGGATGTAAGGGGAGATGGGAAGAGAGAATGGAGAAGGGGAGGATTTGGGAGAGCTTGGGGGAATGGGATGGTTGGGATGGAGGAAGGGTAGATGTGGGAGCAGGGAAGTAAATATCTTAATTAAGAGAGCCATTTTAGGGTTGGCAAGAGACTTGATTCTGGAGGGGTTCCCAGGTCCAAAGAGAGGTCCCCAGATTGTTCCTCGGGCAGCAGAGAAAAGGGTGCCTGAACTGGCCTTGTCCCATAGCCACACTGATTAATATCTTGCATATCACCATAGAACCTTCATCTGACGATGGATGGAGATAGAGACAGAGAAGAGACCCACATTGGAGCACTGGACTTAGCTCCCAAGGTCCAAATGAGGAGCAGAAGGAGGGAAAACATGAGCAAGGAAGTCAGGACCACGAGGGGTGTGTCCACCCACTGAGACGGTGGGACTGATCTAATGGGAGCTCACCAAGGCCAGCTGGGCTGGGAGTGATGGAGCATGTGTTCAAACTGGACACTCTGAATGTGGCTGTCAATGAAGGCTGACTGAGAAGCCAAGGACAATGGCACTGGGTTTTGATTCTACTGCATGGACTAACTTTGTGGGAGCCTGGTTTGTTTGGATGCTCACCTTTACAGACCTGTATGGATGGAGTGGGACCTTGGACTTTTCACAGGGCAGGGAACCCTGACTGCTCTTAAGACTAGAGAGGAAGGGGGAGGTGGGGAGGGGGAGGGAAAAGGGAGGCACGGAGGAGGTGAAAATTTTTAATTAATAAATAAATAAATAAAAAGACTGTGCAATGATAAGTTGCTTTGTCTTGTCAGAATTTTCATACAATATTGGTGAGCTCTAAAATATAGCCATTATTCCTCCTTTTAATTTTTGTTCTAGACCAAAGCACCTTTCTTTCTTCCATCCTTCCCATAAGCAATATGAAAGTAAAAAACAGTAACCTATCAATAAGGAATTCCAAATCTTCTATTATCTCAAAGAAATTATTCTATGGCATCCATGCTTAATAGATTGGAGTCTTCATTCCATGCTCATGCTTCAATTGACCTACTTAGTTTTCTTGTCTTGACTTTGATAATTATACTTTGACCTTTGCTCTTCACTTCTCAGAATCCAATAAACATTCAAGGAGGACATTTTCTTCTTCTCGGGAGGGTGTGGTAAGAGGACATTAATTTTTCTATCCTTTCATGGGAGAAGTCTATGTAATCCCTTCTTCGTGAATTCAGGATCATTGGACCACCATTTTCATTTCTGCTTCAGTGTTGTGAGTGATATTTAGTCACACACTTATTTTAAATTAAACAGGTTCATTATCTTTTCAATTTTTCATAAATGAAACTTGTACTGACTAATTTTTATTTAAACTTGACACAAACTGAATTCGTCTGATAGGAGGGAATCTCACTTAAGAAAATGACTTCATAAGATCAGCCTGAAGGCAAATCTGTAGGACATTTCTTAATTGGTGATTGATGGGGCAGTATCCAACCTGGGCTGCCAGTGCCGAGTTCTATAGAAAAGCAGGGTGAGCAAGGCATGATGCTCAAGCTGGTAAGCTGCACTCCTTCATGGCCTCTACATCAGCTCCAGCCTCCAGGTTTCTGCTCTATTTGAGTTCCTGCCCTGACTTCCTGCAGTGATATATTCTTGCCAGGAACTGTAAGCTGAAATAAACCCTTTCCTCCCTAAATTTGTTTGGCCATGATTTTTCATCACTGCAATGGTAACTCTAAATGGGATAAACCTGTAGATTTATAATTTAATAGCCCTGAGGGTGGGTTTTCAGGTATGGTGAAATTTCAAAAAAATTATCAGAGGTTGATGGCCTGTCAGGTCAAAATACTGAATCACAGAAATGAGCCAGTGGTGTTAAATGATACTGCGTTTCAGGTAAAGTTTAGAGGAGTTGTTTAAAATCAAATAGACATGCAGTTCCATATTCATGAAACCATATAAATGAGGTGCTAGGTGACCTGTTCCTAGAGTAGAACCAATTAAAGAGCTTATTCTCATTTTCAGTCTAAATTTCTTCTTCTGTGTTGAATTCCGAAATCCAGCTAATAGTGACCAAATGGAGATATTTAGAATGCAGTGAAATGTTTTTATTTATTTCAAAGGACAAGAAAATTTTGTAGTTTATATTTTAAATATTGCTAACAATTAGAAAACAGTTTACTTTTTATTCCTTCTGGAATACTGAATAGACATAACCATCTCCTGATGATCTGTCCAGAAGGTTGCTGATTGTTTTATTTATTTATTCTCTTCTGAGGAAGGTATGTCCTTCCATTTATATAAATCACTTTCTCATCTGCTGGGCCAGTCATTCCACCTTGATAATGGAAAATGGCCTTTTTTGGTGTTGGCTTTGTTCCTGCCAAAGACCTTCATGACAAATTGTTTGAGACAACGTGTACTACACATCAAAGCAAGGGGAAATTATTTCTTCCAGAGCACTAATGCTGTTGAGAAGGTCAAAGGGGTTGTTGATAAAATATAAATGGGGGAATTACTTGACTCTGAATTGCTGTGCTTATTCAAATACAATATTCTATGAAGGGATAAGGGGGATTAAAGCTTTCTACAGTTACTTACTAGGAAATAGCAAGTGATAATGGCTGTGACCTGACCGCTCAAATATTAAATGAACAAGGTGGAGTGCAGCTTCACTTCAATTCACAAGCCTTGCTCTCCTCCTCAGACAGGTGAGAAGTAGCAATCAGGAGAAAACAAAACTGAACAGAAAGCAGAGGCATTCCTCAGGACAAAGGTGCATGAAGCCATGTGATAGGAATGTTACAGAAAGAAGGTTGGCATTATGTTCTAAGCTTTGCTTTTGCAAAATTATTGCCATATTTTTAAATAAAACAAAGTATTTTTCCTTAAATGTACATCTCCACAGAGTCAACAGAAATGAAGGAAGGAAACTCACATTATTTGGACTTGGACGATAGGCAGGGCGTTTTACAATATTTGTTTGGCCTTATTTAAATTCCCCAGAAGCCTGTGGAAGGTATCTCAGAGAAATCGCAGAGCCTACTCAGAGTCACATAGCAGGAGCAGGACAGGAATAGAATTTAACTCCAAGTGCTTCTGACTTGAATGTTTAAGTGAGTGGACCATTCATATTTTAAGGGCAGAGAAAATTATTGATAAACAAACTACTGGACAGAAAGATTTAGTTTAGAGTGTAGAATGCATTAGCCCTTGCTGCATTCTTCTCTTCAAATCCCTTCTCTTCAGTTTGCTCCACCTCATCATCCTCTGTCATCGGAATGATAGGCAATGCTAGGTTTTATATTTTTAAAAGTTTTTTTTTCATTATTTTCCAGAGTAATATTTTATTTATAGACCTCTATTGCTCCCTTGTCATGACTTCCAGACAGCAGATGCCAGCTGTGGGCAGTGGAGCAGCGGAAGGAGAACTCGATCAATGATGACTTTGAGGACTACAAGCTGAAGACTTTGGCAGCCCTGGGTGAAGTCATGGTCAACTGATCTTGTGAATGAGCTGCCCTGTCTCCTGAAAGATACATTCACGTGGCTGAGTCTCTTTCATCTCCCTTTCTCCACCTAGCAGCCTGTCTGTGTCTGAGGCTGACTGCAGATACCTGATGTGTGAAAGGAGTGTTGCCTTTAGGTGTGTGTGACATCATCGCTGTGGGTGGTGTCCTTCCCAGTGAAGGTCTGTGTTCCAAACCTTCTCCAGTTAGCTGAGCTGGCTTTCCCTCAGTATCTCTGTAAAGATACAGCTGATCTTTGCTGTGGTGGATCCTCTCCAGCAAAGTTAAGACTATCTCTTGTCTCAAGATTCTTGCCACTCAGAACTAAACCAGGCCTCTGGTCATGGAGGGGTGCTGATTTACTGGCACAAACAGCTGGAACAGCAGGGCTGGAGGAGGGTTTCTGAAACCTGTACTATCACCAAGCCAAGATCTGGTACCTGTGGTCACTCCTCACGTTGGGGACTTGGGGACAGGCAAGGGAAGCTGGTTGAACTTGGATCTCCCTTTACAAAGAGAGGAAATAAAAGGATGGGGTTGCTGACAAAAAGTTTTTGTGTTATATTTCTTTTATATTGAATATAGTTTCAATAGGATCCCATTACCATTTCATTGCAATTGAATTATGAAAAGTCAAAAATTTCCTAATTTTTGCTTGACCTTATTTTTGTGGTAATTTTAATCAATAAAATGTAAATAAAATAAATTAAATGACTGTGTAGGGATTTTTTGTTGATATATTATAAAATAGACAGATACTCTACCTTCTAGGAACTTAGTTACATTTAATAGTAACAGGATCATGCATTTATAGAAATCGTTGTGGTTAATGAAACACTTGGACCATGCAGTACTTCTTAATGAGATATTCGCAGAGACAGGATTGAACCGGTTGGGATGTGCTATGTGTAGAGAAATTTATAAACAAAATTTAATTACAGCCAGTATTATAACTGATAAAAGAAGGCTGTGGATAAAGTTATTGATCAAGCCAAAAAGAAGGAAAAAATGATCTTCACATCTTTCATCAATATACCTTTTTAAGTTTTCAACTAGAGAAATTAAATTGCAGTTCTTAAGTTATTAGAGAAGGATCACAGGAGAAAAAAAATCAGAAATAAACTAGATTTGCTTGCTAATCCTTGAGGCCTGGTGTTTGCATCCAACACACATAACCCCAGAGAGTTCAAATGGCAGCTGTGCTTCATAATCATAATACACATAATCAAATTATACTAAAGTTTTTAAATTACCAAAAACCTACAAATATTTAAAATTCATTGTTCTGAACTTAGTATGAGGTAATAGACACTGTGTTCTTTAAAATGAGTCTGATGGTGCTAATGGATATACAGAGATGTTACCTATTAGCATTGGCTTCCAAATGTTACTTCATCTCAATGACTCTGGAAGACAACTGGAAACCTTTCATTCATGCTTCATTGTATCTGTGTTGGTGACTAGTATTTAATATTTGTAAAAATTTCAAGGTATTGCTGCTGCTTCTGGCCCAGGGACCGCATTATAAGAAACTGGATAAAGAAAGTAAAGATGCTGTGGTAAGCAGGATTCATTTACTGACTGATGATATTCATTCAGAAATTTCATGAAAATGAAATAGGCATGGAAGTGTGGTAAAGTCTAGGAGTTCACAGATGAGCATTCATAAAGATCCTGCAATTCAGGTCCATATGGCCCTGCCTTGTGTTCCACTACCAACATTTTTTTGTCAAAAATGCATCGAGCGCTAGGATAAGGGTTCAGTGGGAGAAGTGCACAGGTGGGAATCTGAGTTTGAATCTTGAAAACACACTTAAAAGCAGGACAAGGTCATGTGCACTTGTGATCCTAGTTCCCCTACAGTGAGACAGGAAGTAGAAAGAGAGGAATCACTGGTTGTTAGTGGCACCTGCCAGGCCAACAATAAAAATCACTGTTTCAAACAATGTGAAAGGCAATGACAGCGACAGTGAGACTGTGTATATAAGTTGAGCACTAGAGGAAATGAGGGCGGGGAATTTGCATTCCCACTTGGAGCTCTTCCAGCTATAAACCAGATTCTTCTGTCTGTTTCCACAATACGACAGGACAAAAGAGGCTAGGGTCTGAAAAGCAATGAATGCTTCCAGATCATGAAACCCATGTTTGAACAGCCCTAATAGAATTCAGACTCCAGAGATTTCTATAAACCTATCAAAGTGAGCTGCAGAATCCTTTTGGGTGAATTCTGTGGCAAAGACTTGCTTTGTGTCCTCTGAGTTAAGTCCTCAGTGTTCAGTAAATTATCCTTTGTACACAGGGCCCTTTATATTCTCAAAAGAGGTTGACACCTTCTGACTCACTATGAGTGCACAGCGGTACTGATGCTCTCGATGTTCAGAAGCAGATGTCTTCTTTGTCTCCATAAAGACACAAGTTTGATAAGCTACCTGGATAATAGACATTGCACTTTGGTTGTAAAGAGTAGCATTAAACTTCATATCACCAGATGCCTACAATGGAATGGGAAAATCCATAGTGCCTGTTCTACCTGAGAATGTGTTTCTTTAGTTTTCTCCTTAAGTTTCCTTTGATATTTATTTTTTCATTATAGAATAGAGCTCAGTTAATGGAATATCATACAGTGTAGAATTTGCGAGAATGGGACAAATTTCCTTGATACATATCATATTTTTTATAAAAATCACTGATTCATTTAATATATTTGAGTACAATTTTAGTAAGAAAAGTAGTAAGTCCATATAGTGATTAAAGATTTTCTCAGTAGTGTGATGATATCATTGTCTATTGCTCAGGAGATTGGCCAGTGATGTGTAATCAATATGACTTTCTTCGGAATCTTCATAGTACTAAGGTAAACTATTATTCATTTCTGAGGGTGTCTCCTACCAGAAAATGGTAATGTTGAATATCCTACAAATAGCAAACCTAACCTGCAATTTTCCCAGAAGAGTTATTTATTTGCGTGTATAGAATTTATCTATACATGAAAGGAAAGATAAGTAGCAAAATATTTTCCCATTCAACAGCAGGGTATTCAAAAAAGAGTGTACATTTCAGTTACAGAAGGCAGGAAAGAAAGCACTCAAAATCTACCCTGAAATACTAAGAAGCTGAGAAAGTCTACATATGCAGAGCAAATAAAGGAATTAGTCAATCATTTGACTGTTTTATCCCCCAAGCATTGGTATTAATGAAAAACGTGGAGTGTTCTGAGAACTGAGTTAGGAATTTTGTTGCTTTATCATCCTGATAAATGACTGCTCATGTATTTTACTGTCCTCCTTGAATTTAATTCACGATGGCAGGTAAAATTCTCACTCATAAAATGTCCAGCTAGGGAAATCACTTTAGAAGAAGGGGGAAGTCCAAATTTCTTAGATGAGCTACGAAAAATGAACCTGGAGATCACACTGAAGATTCTGAAAAAAATGAATACATTTTTACTTGAAGTACATTGAAAATGCTACTGAAGGTGTCTGATTATGAATCCATATGTGTCCTCCATGACTTCCAACTACCAAGACGTTGTGTCTGCAGAACCATAAAGCAGCACTGTGTACAGGATGAGGGAATATTTCAGGGTCTTCATCTTTTCAAAGTTCGTCTAAGGAAATGATCTCATCTGTTCCTTATATAAGATTAAATTTGCTTTTTGGCTGCTGTATGAAAGAAAACACATGCACATATTTAAAACACACTGGTGTGGGGCAATGGCTTTACCCTGTAAAGATTTGTTTCTTGAACTTGTTTAATAAAATGCTGATTGGCCAGGCAAGAAGTATAGGCGGGGCGACCAAGCAGGAAGTAGAGGCAGGGCAAGGCGTGAAGCCACAAAACAATCCCACACAGGTTAAGGAATTTTGGATAATAAAAAGGGTTATTTATTTGAGGAGAAAAACTTACGAATCACTGTCCCAAACAACAGTCCTCTCGTCACAAACAGGAAACAGAGAGTCTAACAGTCTGAATGGGAGCTAGAAGCAAGAGAGCGTGTGCACGGTTCCAGCTGCTTTTTAAACTATAAGAGACCACGCCCCAGTGGGCTGGTATCTTAAAGGCTATTGGCTGAAGAAGCAGAATGAGCTCCTGCAGCAAAGGAGAATTCTGGAAAGAGGGAAGTTTAAGTCTGCAGTCAGTCCTCACTCAGACACAGAGGAAGCCAGACACAGGGCAAGTAAGATGTAACTGCCTCACCAAATAAAGGTACCAAGCCACATGGCGAAAGCAAACAAGAATAAGGAGCTAATTTTAAGATGTAAGAATTAGTTAATAAGAAGAGCCTGAGGTACTAGGCCAATAAGTTTATAGTTAATGTACACCTTTGTGTGATTACTTTGTTTGTTTTCTTAGACTAGTACATATATAATTTGTATAGAATACAAATTTCTTAGAATAGTACATATATAATTTGTATAGAATACAAATTTCTCAGAATAGTACATATATAATTTGTATAGAATACAAATTTCTTAGAATAGTACATATATAATTTGTATAGAATACAAATTTCTCAGAATAGTACATATATAATTTGTATAGAAATGAGACACAGTAAGTTGTGGGATAGCTGTATTCTCTGAAATTTCTGATGTACTTTTCCATAACTTTCATAACAGTATTAAATATTAAAATATAATTCTTAGTTTTCAGTAAGTTGCAGAAAATGAGAAGTGTTTTCATTTCACTCCACACAAACGATTCAGAAACACATTGGCTACAAAACTTTTATGGTTTTTTTTTGTTTGTTTATTTAACTTTAGTCTTTGACAGTTTCATACTTGTGTATACGCTACTTTGTTCATTTGCTCAGGGAAGTTGACAGTGTCATTTTCTTTAGTGGTTTAACCACTGATAAGTTGCTTGTGGACTCAAGTTCCATTTTTATGTGGTACTAGTCATAATAGCAAAAATTGATTAAGCCTTTCAAATGTAAAAGGTTGTCTAATGAAAACTTTTGTCACCCATAGGGTTCAGTGTCTTTTCAATTTAAAGCCTTCAAATACCACAAATTAACTTGTCCTTGCTGGAAAAGCATTTAAACATGGGTTCTTAAAGGATGGGTTTTTTAATTATTACTTTTTAAAATCCTCATTTATTTTCTAGACATAGCTTTTAAGTTGTATGTTGATCTTTTAAAATAAATTTCTAATCTAACTCTCTTAGGTAGCACACTGCAGAGGAAGCAGTAGGGTATGGGCAAACAAATAAATATTGACTATCACTAATACCTTAGAGAAAAACCCGTGAAGTGTGTCAGAAGGTTGTTTTTAGCATATGTTAGTCTCTGCTGGGTTTCATTTAGCTTTTGACTCCATACAGCAATCAGTGGTAGAATAAACGAGAGAATCTCAAGCTGAACTCCTACTTAATGTAAATTTTATAGACCACAAATATCATTAAAATATAATAATCAGAATAATTGTTGATTGACAAATTGAATACCACAGTGGTAGATGACATAGGCTTCTCAAATTCTTGTCTTTTCCTGCCTCCCCCTGTAAAGAATTGGTTATGGTAGGGAGATGAAATCTCACTCTGCAGATCGAGATTCAAGGCCCATTGCTATGCTGACAGAAAATCACTCTTCTCTTTCAAGCGGAGAATAGGTGCACTGTTTTAAATTGTAAGCAGTCAGCATAGGTAACTTATCACTGCATTTGATGCAGTTCATAAACAGCGACTCACATAAACTCTTTTAAACAGAAATCATCCATTGGTGCTGCTGGATTCTACTGTTTATGTAACTTACCTTCAGAAACTCTATCTCACTTTTTGATGAATTCAGTAACGTACACTTAATATTTGCTGAAGGCCTCACAGGTAGTCTACTTTACAAAATAATTGTGGTGTTGGTGTTTGGTATATAATACTTCCCTGGTTAAAACATTTATTTTTATTATGAAAATCTATTTTATATATGTGTGTAATATATTCATACATCTACAAAGGTGTCTATACGTGTTTCTTCTGCTGTTCTTTGTCCTATTCCTTCAAGACAGGATCTTCTCTTCTCTTCTTTTCTCTTCTCTTCTCTTTTCTCTTCTCTTCTTTCCTTTTCACTAACCTCTTCTCTTCTCCTCTCCTCTCCTGTTCTCTCCCTTCCCCTTCTCTCTCCTCTCCTCCCCCCTCTCTCTTTCTCCTTCTCTTTGATACAGAATTTATCAGTGTAACCCTGGCTGTCCTAGAACTTATTCTGTAGATCAGGCTGGCCTTGAAATCACAGAGATCTGCATGCCTCTGCCTCCCTCAGTGCTGGAATTCAATGCATGTGCCACCATCCCTCAGCTTAAGGCAGGGTCTTTCATTGAATCCAAAGCTTACCACATTTTGTCTATGCTGTCAAGCTCAAGCTCCATCAATTCTCCTGTCTTTATCTCTACCCCTCTGCAACCAAGGTTGTATTTACAGGCCCAGCTTTTTGTGGGGGTTCTAGGGAATTTGAGTCCTTATGTGTGCTCACCAAATGATACAGCCCTTGTCAGAATGCTTTGGCAGAACCATATCAATGTCATTTTCACAGCCAGTTACTTTTACCAGGACTGAAAACACAACATTCCATTATTGTCTTATGAAATAAAAAAAACCAAATAAACAAATTATTAAATCTATTCACCACCAACACCCAAAAAAAGTGCATTCTGTTAAGTAGTTCATATTGTGAAGGGTAGTTCAGGTACTTAACTGGAAAGTCTGATTTCTCTTAGCGTCAATGGAATAATTATTGGAGGAGAGCTATTCCTGCTGAGCTCAGAAGAATGAGGTTCACCTACTGAGTCAAGGATCATTCCTTGACAGTATGTACACGTATTGTATGACACTTCCTGCAGATGAAGGCACAAAAATTTATTTACCACAGGCAGGGAAGAAGAGTAGCCCTAAGTTCAGCTTTGTAAATCGATGAGCTTTATTGGTATTACTTACAGGTGTGGAAATGATTCAAGACAGCTGTATTACCAAAACCCACCCAAGCCTGGTAGACAGTTGGTGAAATCTGAAAACCTGGAGATTATAACATAACCTGCTGGCAGCCGAATTGGTTGGTGAATGTCTCTTTCAGGGGTCTCAGCTGCAGGGTGAAATATTTCACCTCCCTTTAGAACACTTTGCTGTTTCACCTCCCTTTTAACATTCTGTGTCTTAAAGAGCTTCCCTCCCAGTCTGCCTGTTTTATTATAAAGGAAATTGCTACAGAGCAACACATTGTGAAGCAGGAGGATATGGCTAACTCAGTGCACTAAGAGAAAACCTAGAGCTTGGAAATGAATAACAAAAGAGATGATTCTCCTTGGAGAAGCAGTACATGATGGATATGGAGACCTGAGTCCACAATGAGGAATAGGATCTGCATTTTGAAAGCAATGGACAACTATAAGATACTTTCAACATAGGAGAGCTCTGATGAAGAGGTAGGGGTTAGGACATATTAATGAGTTTGGAAAATTCAATTTAGAGATAACAAAGTAAGGGATAGGGGAATGGAGGTTAACAAAGTAATCAGAAAGAATAAAATATGTTTGAGTAGTTGGAATGTACATTTCTTGGGTACTGGGAAATACGTTAAATAATAAAATTGGGGAATGAAAGAGGCATCACACAAATGACTATGCACCAAGTAGAATGAAGCAATGGGATCAAAATCTGCAGTGGGACTGGAATATAAGAGAAGAGATTAGTAAACTTTGGTTCCGGACTTTGAAGTCTCAGTGAAATGCCCAAGTACAATTATCAAGCAGACAGTTTTAGAGCTGGGACTGAAGCTAAGGGGAGCCATTTAGATTTGAGTTTGCAAGGCACTCACTTTTTGCAAGGTACTCACCAAGGACCAGGAGTGCTAAGCCCCAGCAGGTTCTAATTGCTTAATCCTCTTATTATCAGTCCCAACTGGCAGGGGAGGAGGAACCTGTCATCATCTAGCCACAGTCAAGTAGATAGCGAGACAAAAGTTAGCAGCAGACCGTGAATTCATTCCTTTCCTTCACGAGGGAACATCCCAAGAGACGCAAGAAGGATACTCCAATGCAAGCTCCTTGTACACACACTGATGGTTGACACACCTTCCCCATAGATACTCAATAGTGTTGGCTGACAACAAAGCTCACAGCTATGTAATGCTTTGGGGAGATGCACCTGGCATGATAAGGACACTGGAAGCTATGGACCTATGAGCATGTGTCCAAGGAAAATGTCAAGTAGATTCTGTGACTGCCAATATAAAACGGAGAATTGTGTCACTACTTTGCTAAGTGGTACACAGCTCGCATGCGTGTGCACACACACACTGATTCATCACACATTAATATAATATGATCTTGTCTATCCCTATGTGGACCACAGAACATAGGAGTTCTGAATTTCAGGAGTTCTGAAATTCGTCCTTGTGCAAAATTGTGTTCTTGAACCTAGGGTCTAAGAATAACAAAAACAGAAAAGAAAACTAGGGCTATTCAAAATTGGGGCAGTGAGAATGAGGTGGCCAAGTCATATGGAAAGCAATTGTCAGATAGGTAAGAATAAAAGAGGTAAGTGTTGCGTTTAGACACCACATAGTTTTAGCAGTGCTTGCTTGATCTTTATCCCATGGTGAGCCACTGTGAGGAAAGATGTAGGAATTTCACCCCACTCTTATTAAACCAAGTATCAGCAAAAGAACTGTATGACCTCGCTTAATTCAGAAAAGCCCTTTAATCATTTTAAGCATAGTGTTTGCTAATTTTCTAATAATTCTCTGATACCCCCAGTGATTTGACTCTCATCTTCTCTAATTACTCTATAAACATGTCATAGTTATTTGCTTTCCAATAATTTTAAGGCACTAATGGAATTTATTGTGTCTTTCAACGGAAAATCTAGACAATGAAATTGTCTGCTTTGTAAGCTGATTGTGATCATTTTATTTGATTTTATTAAGAAGTGAAGTAGAAAAGGGAAGGGAAATTGTATGTGGGTCCAGAGAATTTTCCTTAGACTCACTGTAAACCTTAGAGTCAACCCTCAATTAAATTTTATTCTTGGTTGTTTCATTAGAGTAAAGTATCAAACATAAAATTTTAAAATATCATTATAATGAACTTATACAACTGATCCAATCAAAAATAGATGCCATTTTTTTCAATTTTATAAAACTAATGCAAACTGATAAAAATCTTAAAATATTATAGAATTGAATAGAGTTGAAAGCAAGATTGCAGTAGTTGAGGGTCAGGGATGTGTTCTTTGCACGTAATTCCATACTTTTTAGAACAACCATTGCTCAACCTTGATGCAGGGGTAGGGGCACGGTCCTGCCTTAGCTTAATGTTCCAGGCTTTGTTAACTCCTCATGGGAGTACATATGGAGAAGTGGATGGGAAATGGATGGGGGGGGGGAGTGAAAGAGAGGGGGCAGAGGGGAGGGAGGGAAAACTGTGATTATTTTCTGTAAAATGAATAAAAATTAAAATACAAAAATCTGACAGTAAAAAGAGACATTTTGAAGCAAACATGTCAAGACTTAATATTATAATGTCTTTTCAATAGAGATGATTATATCAAAATAACTAAATTGAAATGGCCATCATGATGAAGTCTTTTGCCAGTTCCAAGAAGCATGCAATAGTACTTATTAAAGATGCTGCCAGGACACAGTAGATCTTGTGGAATGTTCTGAAAAAATGCAGGTTATATTCATTTTGAGAACTATGGCACAGGACCATCTTCTTTCCTATTCGCATTGCACACTAACATTTCAAGAGTCTGTTAACTATTTTACAAACCACTTAATATTCTCTTGTTTTCCCAGAGGTAAATTGACCAAAAGAGTGTTGACTATGTCTGTTTTGAAAATGCTATTCACTGCTTATTTGTTCTACCTAAGGCATTATTTTAAATAATTTGGATAAATATTAACCATTGAGACCAAAGCTACTATTTTCACTTTGATAAGACGTGGCAGAGGCAAAATTATGCTCTTAAGTTGTTAATTTAGGAACAACTGTCTAGGATTGACTTTGATTCAGATTTCACAGAATCTTTGACTTGGTTTCTTAATCAAGACACTGTATTAAAAACTAAGGCTAAGCATTTTTTTCTGTAGGGCATATTAATTAATTTATGGAAAAAATCATTAGTCTGGCTTTACATGTTTCTTTATTCTTTTCTTTCTTTTTTAAATTGATTTTATGGAGCTCTATATTTTTTATGTTTTCTTCCCTTCCTCTCCCTACCCCTTCAATCCTCTCCCATAGACCCCATGCACCCAATTTACTCAGGATATCTTGTCTTTTTCTATTTCCCATGTAGTTTAGATCCATATATGTCTCTCCTCGGGTCCTCATTGTTGTCTAGGTTCTCTGGGATTGTGATTTGTGTACTGGTTTTCTTTGCTTTATTTTTAAAAACCACTTATGAGTGAGTACATATGATAATTGTCTTTCCAGATCTGGAATACCTCACTAAATATGATGTTTTCTAGCTCCATCCACTTGCCTGCAAATTTCAAGATATTATTTTTTTGCTGTGTAGTACTCCATTGGGTAAATGTACCACATTTTCCTTATCCATTCTTTGGTTGAGAGGCATTTAGGTTGTTCTCAGGTTCTGACTATAACAGACTGTAGAGAAGGAGATACTATAGTTTTATTTTGTCTGGGTCAAGGTCATGAATATATTTTTCTATAAGTCTATCCCTGTACAAGCCAGCGCTACAGGGGTGAGTTTATTTAGCACATTTCCCTGACTATATATTTAGGTACAACTAGATGAAAGCTAGTACCTTTAAATATAGTCAGGTTAATATGTTCTGGTTTGTTTCCTTGGTTGTGAATATGTTTAAGTCATTAAGATCAGATTTAAAAAATATTTAGTCATTTCTCTAAATGTAATGGGGCTAGATATTCACTTACTCAATTTTGTGTAGACATTTTATTTACACTATAGAACTGTACACATGTATTTGATACATACATCTAAAGACTATGTCCTGGTCACTATTCTAGCTACTGGTGACTGTCAATGATTAAAGTCACACAAAAATAATTCATTCCATGAAAAATATATTTGAGTGAAATGTATATTGCATTTAATGTACATGTTTGTAAATATGAGTGTAATTACCTTGGGTTCAAAGACAGAAGAGAAACAATTTATTTCTACCAAAAGAAATCTACAAATTTAATGCAGTAACCATTAAAATTTCAAACACAATTTCTTACATAACTTTAAAGGACAATAACCAACTCAAAATTGGAAAAAACAAAACACTCAGGATAGCTAAAGCAATTCTGTACAACAAAATATCTTCCTTAGGTATCACCATCTCCGATTTCAACTTGTATTATAGAGCTATTAGAATCAAAACCACATGGTATTGACATAAAAACAGAGAACTGGATCAATGGAATAGAATCAAAGACCCAAATATAAATCCACAAACTTATTGACACCTGATTTTTGACAATGAAGTCAACATTATACAATGGAAAAAAGAAAGTGTCTTCAAGAAATGGTGCCATTAAAACTGGATTTCTGCATGTATAAGAATGCAAAAGAAACACACTTAGCACCCTGTATGAAACCCAAGTTCAAATGGATTAAAAACCTCAACATAAGACCAGATACACTAACCTGATAGAAGAGAAAGTGAGGAATAGCCCTATATGCATTGGCACAGGAGAAAATTTTCTGAACAGAATTTGGACAGTGCTGCACTAACACCAACAATTAATAAAAGGAACCTGATGAAACTGAGAAACTTCTGTAAGGCCACTGTCAATAGAACAATATGACAGACTACAGAATGGGAAAAGATTTTTAACCAATTCCATATCTAACAGAGGGTTAATATTTAAACTATATAATGGATTTAAGAAATTAGATATCAACAAACAAAATAATCCAATTAAAAATAGAACTAATTCTCAACAGCGGAATCTTCAATGGCTAAGAAACACTTAAATATGTTCAACATCCTTAGCCATCAGGAAACTGCAAATCAAAATGACTTTGAGATGACATCTTACATCTGTCAGAATGGTTGAGATCAAAAACATAAGTTACAGCTTACGCTGGAGAGGATACTCCTCCATTGCTGGTGGAAGTGCAAACTTATACAAATGCTATGGAAATCAATATGACAGAGTCTCAGAAAATTGGGAATCAGTCTAAAACAGAATCCACATATAACACTCTTGGGTGTATATCCAAAAAATACTTAATCATATCACAGGGGCTCTTGCTCACCCACGTTCACAACAGCTTTATTTGTAATAGCTAGAACATGGAAACAACTTAGATGTCCCTCAACTGAGGAATTGAAAAGAAAATGTGGTACAGTTACATAATGGAGTATTGCTCAACTGTTAAAAACAGGGAGATAATGAAATTTGAAATCAATTGGATGAAATTAAAGATCATCCTGAATGAAGTAACCCAGATCCAGAAAGACAAACATGATTTACACTCACTTACTTGAGTTAAGCTAGCTGTTAAGTAAACAATAATCATGCTTCAGTCAACAGACCCATAAAGGCTAAATAATGAGAGTTCAATGTGTGTGTGTGTGGGGTGACACATGGACCTCCCTCAGAAGATGGTAATGAAATTGATTTCCTTGGTTGATGTGGGATTTTCCTCTGTATGCTGCAAATGCCATTGGTTAATAAAGAAGCTGCTTTGGCTGCAGGGCATAATAGGGCAAGGCAGGAATTCCAAGCATATGGAGGAGGAGAGAGTAGGTGGAGTCAGATAAAAGCCATGTAGCTACTGCAGGAGATGCCAGACATGCTACGCAAGTACCTTCTGCTCCTTCAGCCAATAGTCGCTGAAGTACAAGCCCACAATGCTGCGGGAGCACCTTCCGCTCCTTCAGCCAATAGCCACTGAAACACCAGCCCACTGGGGCGTGGTATATTTCTCTTTAAAAAAGAGCGGCAAGCCTTGGCTTGCTCTCTTGGTTCCAGTGCTTGGTTACGGCTCCTGCTCCAGCAACTAGGCTACTTTTCTGATGGTTTGTGTGTATGTAAGTTTTACCCCCTAAAATAAATACCCCTTTAAAACCTAACTGGTGTGGGATTGATTCATCATTACAGACGGAACCTTACCAATAGACCACAACCACATGGCGATACAAAGATTAATAGAAATGGGTTAATTTAAGATATAAGAGCAAGCCAATAAGAAGCATGAACTAATAGGTCAAGTCATGTTTTAATAATGCAGGTTCTGTGTGAT
This sequence comes from Myodes glareolus, assembly GCF_982192425.1. Taxonomy (NCBI): domain Eukaryota; kingdom Metazoa; phylum Chordata; class Mammalia; order Rodentia; family Cricetidae; genus Myodes; species Myodes glareolus. The sequence continues at coordinate 29,997,990 of NC_142034.1, forward strand.
TATTTTGGGTCTGGGTGACCTCCAACTACAGTTGGTGGATTGGGGGTGGGAGAGAATGGAAGCAGGATGAATAAGGTTGGTGGTATAGGCACAGAGGGAGAGAGTACTGGAAGAGAGAATTTGAATTGGGGGGATATTTGTGAGATGATGTAGAAATCTAGTGTGGTGGAAACTCAGTGGAATCTCGGAGGGAGAACGTAATGAAGGCTTCTGATAATGAGTGACACAGAAGCTGAACTGGTCATCTTATGTAACATGAGGGGGCCAGGTTGTTGGGGTTTCCATCCCACCTGGTACCCCACAACCGGCATACCCCAAGGAAAAATCACACAGCGATCTCTATAAGTTATAAAACTGATTGGTCCATTAGGTCAGGCTTCTTGTTAACTCTTATAACTTATATTAACCCATTATTCTCATCTATGTTAGCCATAATGGCTCAGTACCTTTTTCAGCTGGGCAGCTTACATCTTGCCTCTTCAGTGGTCTGGACAGGAATGTTGAGGGAACTTCTGCTTCCAGAATATTCCCAATCTCTTTGCTCCACCCCTACTTCCTGTCTGGCTTTCCCGCCTATACTGCCTGCCTGGCCAATCAGCGTTTTATTAAAATACATGATTGACAGAATACAGACAATTCTCTCACACCAATCTTGTATAGCCAGGCAAGACTCCTAACCGTAGGCCTATGATATCAACCAAGCTATATAACTTTCAACCTATAATCTACCCTGCCTGCAAGATGTCTTGAGGTAATTGTGTATAGGACCTGTGGAATGACCAGCTAGTGAATGGTCGAAGTTGAGGCCTAAACCACAGGAGCCCACGCCTGACACTGCCTAGATGGCCAGGAAACTGAGACAGTACAACCCAGAGACCCTGGGTAGAACCAATCAGCCAAATACTACAAAAAGGTCAATAAGACAATTCCTAATGATATTCTGCTAATCTCATAAATTAGTGCCCAGCCCAGTTGTCATCAGAGGGGCATCATCCAACAATAGATAAGACCAGATACAGAAAACCACAACCAAATGCTTAGTGGAGCCAAAAGTACAACCCCACAGAAGAGGGAAAGAAAGGATTGTAGGAGCCAGAGGATACCAAAAGAATGTGGTCCACAAAATCAACTAAGCAGGACTCATAGGGGGCCACAAAGATTGAACTGACAAACAGGGACTCTATATTGGTCTTAACTAAGTCCTTTTTGTAAACCATATGGTTATACAGCTTGGTGCTCTTGTGTGACTCATAATAACAAGAATGTGGGGTGTCTCTGACACTTGCCTGTTCTCAGAACCCATTTTCTACTACTGCATTAGTTGCCAGTCCAGCTTTGATATGGGGGTTTACACCCAATCTTAATGTACATTGTTAGGCCATGTTCAGTGGATATCCATAGAAGGCCTTTTTTGGTTTTTTGAAGGGAACCAACATAATGGAAGAGAAGCTGAATCAGGGAAGAGGGGAGGTGGGAAAGGAGCTTGGAGAAGTGGAGGAAGGGAAAAGTCTGGTCAGAATATAATGTATAAAAGAAGAATAAAAGTTCAAAGAGAAAGAGTGGGGGGGGAGAATTACAAAAGGCAGCTCTCACTCAATAGTGAGTGACCCTGAAAACATGACCAAATTTCCTACTGCATTCAAGCATATCTTAAAAACATATTTTTTTTAACTTTGTCATAAAATAGTTTCTCCATTTGTGTTATTTTGTGTTTGTGTATATGGGTAAATATTTGTAATTTAGTATAAAATATGTCTTGTTCTAAATATGATTTTAAATTATTAATTAACATAACACACAATAAAACAATGTACCTAATTGTTAACTGTTTGTAAAATAGTTTTCATTCAAGGGAAAGCATAGTGTGTATATGCTTCAATAAGAGTAGTGGGCCACGAATTTGCAAATTCATCAAGATGTTTGCAATGTGAGATGAACAATACCAATGAAGGATATTAAAGACTGAAGACAGAAGCTGATGAACACGAGTTGAACGCTGTAGATGAGAAGGGATAATTGTCCCTTCTAGTCTGAACCATTGGCACTTTCTTGCACTTTGTGTTCTGAAGGAGAAGTCTCACTGGGGCATATGTAGAATGAGACAGTAGTCAAGGCATATGTCAATATATAAGAAAGCAGACACAAAAACAAAGCCTAAAGATTGGAGGGAGGATTGAACATAGCAGGGACAGTAAAGAGAATCCTCTGAAATGTGGACATAGGTCTTGATTTACTATTATCTGTTCCTTGTATCTTCTTTGGCCATTTGAGGTAGTCTCCTTTCTGGAAAAGGTGAGGGCTTTCTTGGGAAGTCATACTTATCTACAATCCATCCTGTTACAATGAGATGTTGCATTAGATACAAGAATATATTTAAAGACTTAAGTGTCCATAAAGTTAAAAAGCTTACTAGAGGAAAGTATATCACTGCTTTGTACATGCACCTCAGAGAGGGTCATTAATTTTAATCCAAATTATATTCATCATAATTAAATGAGAACGGGATTGTTGCATGAAAGGAAGGAAATGATGGGACCTCAGAGCTTTTCTTCACTTCACATTATGTGTACCTGGTACAATATTTTTGTAATTTCCAGACATATATTCTACCTCCCCTTGGGCAAAACATCTCACCAACAAGCACTTATTCCTAACAGTATAAAAGTATGGGATTCTTCTTCATGGCATTCTGTTTAAGGGACCCAAGTCAAATACTCTGGGATACATTTAAACTTTTGCCCACTGTTCATTAAGAGCCTGGAAACACACCGTCAGTTTCCTTTTGAGGTCTTCTAAGTACAACTGGTAAAGTGAAAAATGTCTCTATCCTTCCACTTATGATCCACAGTAGTCTACTGTCTTCTAAATGCAAAAAGGCAAATGAGGATCAGTAGGCATCTGCAGTAAAGATAATGGCCAAGGAAAACAAACAGTCGACAAGGCTTCTTTTGTAAGTTGTAAAGAAAAAGAAATTAAGGAAGATAAAATGTCTAGCACATGTCTAGTATCCACAGATAATATTTATGTAGCCAGAACAGACAGAGATAATGCGTTAAAGGGCCGAAGGGAAACTATAAAGTGGACAGTGGTCTATTTGTTCTTACTATAATGAAATATCCAGGCCAGGCTATGTTTTTTAAAGGGGGAGTGTATTTAACTCACATTTCTGGAGGTCCAAAAGTACATGGCACTGGACCAGCTCTGGCAAAGGCTTCTAGTAAATAGCCTAACAATTTTGGAAGCCTGTGAAGGAGGCAAATAACAAACGAGTGCTGGAAAGGAAGCCAAAAACAGCTGGGATGTCTGGCTTATTGTTTATAATTCTCTTGATAGTAAGAGTTCATGCTATGTAATACCCTATTCCATTCATCTTAGAACAGTACCTCATCAAGACCTAAGCACCTCCCACTTATTCACCTATTGTAGCTTTCCCTGCCTCCATACCACCACATGTAGGTCCAAGGTTCCAGTACATGAAGCTCTGAAAACACTTTCTAATCATAACAGAGCTATGGCAAATAAATTTACAATGGTTGTTGAAATATTGATAATAATAAATAATCATTGGAACAAGCAGAAAATGTAATTGAGAAGAAGTCATAATATTGCTAATTCTCTTCATTGTTTAAAAACAGCATTGGAGTTAATTTAGAGACAAAAGAATAAATGCCATTTAGGGCAAATACAAAAGCATGGATTACAAAATTTGGAAGAAATTAAATAGAGAAATAAAGATTGAGAAATTAAGCATGTTCATGTGCTTCTTATAGACAAAGGAAAGCAAGATACAGAGTAATTAGTCCGAGCAGAAGCTTGATGCCGCCACTGCCATGACATGGCTTCCTCTTGCCTATGTCAGTACCTCACAGACTGAAGAGAAATAGGACTTTGTTCTTGTAGTTAAGATCCTTGCTCTCTTCAACATCTTTATAGACTATTATTGGATAATCATGTGGAAATATTGTTTCCTTCATTAGTAAACTTAAAGGTATTTTGAATCAACTTTAATCAGACTGATTTTGACGATGAATTTCTGAAGAGATTAACACATGCTTCAATTAACATCTGAGCTGAGGTTGAAACTGAAATTAGCATGTATCCTAAGATATGCCAAATGATTACATGCATCTATAGGTAACTTCCTCTTGGGGATAAGACAAGACTTGGGGGAATAAGCATACAGGTATGGATTTCAGATGTGAAGGCAGGTAGTGATGAGGCCTCGTTTTTTCAGTCGAATCCTCTTGGTCTGCTTCCCAAATCAAGTCTGTCTATCTCTTTCTTGGGTCATTTTAATGTTTAATTCCATCACTGCAAAGTCTGCTGATTAGTCTAATTTAATTCATTTCATTTCATTCCCCTTGATTGAGCTTGTTTTGGGGACCCAGATATGTGTTAATTGAAATGAATTAATTTCCTAATTATGGTATAGAAGAGAGGGTAGAAATGTTATATACGTTGGTCCATTTGACAACAGAATAGTAAAAATTTTCACTTGATTCATGAAGTAACATGCGCAAGACTTGCTAAATTTCTGCTGGCAACATATCTGTAATCATTAGAGAAAGATCAGAACAGTGACACTACAGGTCATGGAGACATGATCAAAACTTGCTGACGTCTACTTACCTCCATTGTCATAAGACCGTGAAGTAATCCTGGCTAATCAGTGTTAGATTCATCTCTTTACTGTCTAAATCTGAAAGGATTTTGTGAAAAGTGCTACTACAACTGCAACCACTCATGAGGAGCATCGGGAGTGTTTAGGAGAACCAGTATCTTATTTATCCACATTCCTTAGACACAAAGCTATTGATAAAAGCAAACCAAACCCAGCAAAGCAGTTCTTCCCTCTCTGGCTTCTTACATGAGCAATGATGAGAGTATTAAAGATTTCATTTCAATAGTCAATGTGTAGGAATGCCTGTGGGAATTTCAATGAGAATGAATTCTACAAATAAACAAGGCGATAGTTGCATGCCGATACATTAAATGTAACACTACCTGATATAGTGGCTGAGTAATGTAGTATATGTCACCTAATTTGATATATCTAATTGGAAGTTAAAACTTATGGGAGTGTGCTTTGTCGAAAATGAAGGTAAACATTGAATTATTTTACTTAGGCATTTTTGTGGTATTAGATATTCAATCCAGGACCTTCCTTGTACATTCTACGTAAGCACTCTACCATTGAGCCACATCCCAGTTCCTCCATTGTATTATTTTACTCTTTGATTGATTGGATTAGGGTTGGTTATGTATGGTTCTATACCTGGGCATTGAAAGTAATCACTGTGGACCAAAAAGGTTAATGGGGAGTCAGATGCATTAATTCTATGGTGGTGCCTTCATTTTTTTCTCCCTAATATTAAGAATTTATTAAACTTTTATATAGACAATAGACAACTTATGCCCAACAGCTGGTTTCAACAATAGTATGTTATAAAGGGCTGAACATTCTCAAATATTACTACAATACTAAATCTGAAAGAGAGAAGTGGTTAGTGCTTCTAGTTGGTGGAAGGATGAGATGAATGCCTAAGTCATTCTGAATACAACCTCTTTGTGGCTAATTTACAGTATAGAAAAGGACTGAAGACTTGCTTGTAAATTCTGAGAGCGCTGCAGTTCCTGTGTATTGGACTGTGAAACACTCTTGATGAACTTTGATGGAAAGGTTGTTATTCTGGAGGTAGTTTAAGGGTAAGAGTGTTATGTTAAGGGAAAGCTTTACTTGGGTAGCTGTCAGACCAATTACTTCATGTCATCCTTGTAGGTGGAGACTGGCTATGTTGTATTCCTGTGCTATGTTGTACCTTAAGCAGGATTTGGCAGACAGTGATCTCTCATGCTTTCTACAGTCTCCGAAATCACTGGACCAGTATATTTCGACCAGTACATTCCATGCAGTAAGTTTACTGCTCCTCATCATTCCGTCTCATTCCTTACTCTGCCTCTTACTATATGATGTACAGACCAGGAGTATCTTCACTTAAGAACTATTCTAAGTTAGTATAAAAATGTGGTTCATGTGGACAATGGAGTATTATTTGGTGTTTAGAAGTCTGTGCTTAATATGCCTTTACCTACTAATGTTTGAGAAAGTGTCTGAGTTTTACTTTTAATTTTTAACTTTATCTTTGTTTCAGCACAAAGACAGTAGCATGTTTTGTCAAACCTTCTTCTGGCATTACTTCCCAGAAACTATTACTTTTTAAAAACCAACCAAATTCAAATGGTGATGGTACTTGTGGCTGGATGAGTGAAAACTCAAACATACTTTGTTTCAAACACTACAGAAGTGTGCAATTTAGTTTTCACTAAAAATTGATACTCATCAATATGTTATTTTCCTTTAAAACACAAATTATTCTCTCTGTTCTCTAAGACCAAATTCCAGTGCCCTCCCCAGCACTGCAACAGAAAACCAATTGTAGCCTTCCCTCTATCCTGCCCATCTCCTGTGGATTCCATAGTTCCCCTTCCTAACTTCCATTTTCCACTTGTTTTTACCAAGGCCTCAATTCCAGCAGTGACCCCCTGTTAACTGAAGGGTCACTCCTCCCAGATAAACAGGTAGGCTGAATGCTGATCCTGTGATCCAGACCCCTAGTTTTATCCCCAGCTCTGTAGCAGGAACTCTGCTGTGGTTTCCTTTTCCTCACTAATCTCATCCTTGAGGGATGACAAAGACCTTCTCCAGCATTCCTTTCCCCAGTTTACCCCAGTAACTCAGTCTCTAACACTAGCAGGCATGCCCTGAAAATATACCAGATAAACAGGCCAGGGAAACAGGCAACATACAAACATCACACTCTCCAAAATTCCAGAAAGGAAGCAGAAACCAAGGAATAAAGCACCCATTTGAGAATGACAAATAGAGAAAGCAACACCTAGATCTAGAATCATCTCAATGCCAGATTCCTAGGTGCCAGTGTAAAAGTACAATCAATAACAGCCAGAGCAATACATTTTCATGACAGCCTAGCTATCTTATGATGTAGGATTCCCCTTTGTATGCTGTGAATATCATTGGTTAATAAAGGAACTGCTTTGGGCCTACAGCAGAGCTATAGGGAAACAGAACTAGGTGGGAAAAACTAAACTGAATGCTAGGAGAAAGGAGGAGGAGTCAGAGAGCAGCCATGTAGCCCTGCCTGAGACAGATGCTGGAACCTTGCTGATAGGTCACGACCCTTGTGGTAAAATACATAATATTGGAGATGGGTGAATTCTATTTGAAAGAACTAGCTAGCAATACGCTTAAAAAAATAGCCAAGCAGTGTTTTAAATGACATAGTTTCTGTGTGATCATTTTGGGACTAAGCGGCCGGAAACCAACAAGCAGCCTCTCTCTTTCCAACAATCATACCATAGCTGGCCCTGAATATTCCTACATAGGTGAACCATCTGATAAAGATCTTGAAACAGCCTTTATGAAGATGATAGGATGTTGCTGGGCCCTAATGTATTCCTTGGGAGAGGGGGTGAGAAGTCATAGTATCGATATCTTGTCTGACACAGTGAGTCAGGTAGAAGGTGTACAGCAGACTTGTTTATTTAATAATGGGAAAAAATTTTATATACCTTCCCAACACCCAGGTATTTTGATCCATTGACATCACGTGTTGTCCCTCACTGGATGGGCACTACCACGACCTCTGACAGCACTAGGCAGACTCCAGGTTAGCTGCTCTTAGTCTGGTAGGCTTTAACTTCCTTCAGTAGGATTCTTTAAAGAGTAAATAAATAAATCCTTTAAAGAAATCCATGAACACACACACACACACACACCGCACACAAAGAACAGTGTAGGGAAATAAATTAGCTCAAGACTTGAAGTAGGAAATAGAATCAATAAAGAAAATCCAAAATGAGGGACTCTGGAAATGAAAATTTAGAATTTCACAAAGAAACTAGAGAGACAAGTCTTGCCAAAGGAATACAAGGGATAAACAAGAACTTCAGTTATTAAAGATATGATAAAAGAAATGGATATGTTGAACAAAGAAAATGTTAAATATAAAATACTCCTGACACAAAACATTCAGGAAATCTGGAACACTATGAATAAAGCAAACCTAAGAATAATAGGTATAGTGGAAAGAGAAGAAATCCAGTTCAAAGGCCAAAAAAATATTTTCAACAAAGTCAGAAAAGAGTAAAGAAAAATTTCCTAACTGAAAGAAGGAAATACAATATAGTTACCAGAACCATACAACACCAAATAGATTGGAGCTTTAGTGGGTGGCCACTTGTTCATTTCCTAGATGCTCAGACTCCCAAAATAAACACAAAGAAACTGTATTAATTAAATCACTGTTTGGCCTATTAGCTCTAACTTCTTTTTGGCTACCTTTTAATCTTAATTTAACCCATTTTCTTTAATTTATATTTTACCACGAGGCTTGTGGGTGGCCTAGCAGCAAGGTTCTGGCATATCTGTCTCTGGAGGCAGATCCATGGTTTCTGTCTTATTTTACCTCCTTTTCCCAGCATTCAGTTTAGTTTACCCTGCCTAGCTCTGCTCTACCCTATCACAGGCCCAAAACAGCTTCCTTATTAACCAATGGTATTCACAGCATGCAGAGTGGAATCCCACATCATGGACCAGAAAGGAAAGTCACCTTGCCACATAATTAAAATACTAAATGTACATATCAAAGAAGAAATACTAAAAACTGCAAAGGAAAAATACTAAGTAACATATGAAGGCAAACCTGTAAGAATTGCAACTGAGTTCCTAGAAAAGACTCTAAAAGCCAGAAGTTCCTAGACAGATATGATACAGACTCTAAGAGAATACAAATGCCAGCCCAGCCTATTATATACAGGAAAACTTTCTGTTACCATGAACGGAGAAAATGAGCAATTCAATGATAAGGTCCAAGTTAAACAATATGTATCTACAAATCCAGCCTTATAGAAGGTGTTAGAAGGAAAATTTCAACATAAAGAGATTAACTGCACATAAGAAAACACAGGAAATAAATCATCTCACTCCAGTAAAACCAAAAGAAAAGACAGATAGACAGACAGACAGACAGACACACACACACACACACACACACACACACTCTCCACTATCATCAAAAACATCAATAACAAAAAGAATCACCAATTATTGAATATTGATACCTGTCATTATTAATGATCTCCAATTCCTAATATAAAGACACCAACTAACAGAATGGCATGAAATCCGGATCCATCCTTCGGTTGCACCCATGAACTGAATTTCAACATAAAGGATAAATATTGCTTCAGGGTAAAGGGTTGGAAGAGATATTCCAAGCAAATTGATCCAAGAAACAAGCTGGTATAGATAGCCATTTAATATCTAACACAAAGATTTCAGATCAAAACTAATCAAAAAAGATAGGGAAGGACACTACATATTTATCAAAGAAAAAAATCCACAAAATAGTGGTTTACTTCTTAATATCTATGCCCCAAATACCCTTGTGGCACCCAGGTTTGTAAAAGACAGACTACTACAGCTTATATTGCATATTGACTTTCACAGATTGAGAGTGAGAAACTTCGATACCTCACTCTCACCAATAGACAGGTCATCCAAACCAAACTAAAGAGGAAAATACTGGATTTAAGAGATGTTATAAACCAAACATTTTACCAAAGAATATGCATTTCACTTAACACCAAAGAATATACCTTATTCTCTGAATTTCATGGAACTTTCTCTAAAATGGATCACATACTCAGGCACAAAGCAAGTCTTAATCAATATAAGAAAATTGAAATGACTCCTGGCATCCTATCATATCACTATGGATTAAAGCTGGATATCAACAACCACAGAAACAACAGAAAGCTTGTGACCTCAAGGAAACTGAACAACTCTCTTCTGAATGAAATCTGGGTCAAGACAAAAATGAATAATGAAATTAAAAACTTTCTAGAATTCAATGCAAATGAGTAGATAGCATATTCAAAACCTATGAGAGACAATGAAAGCAGTGCTAAGAGGAAAGTTCATAGCACTAAGTGCCTACACTAAACAAATTATTGGAAATATATCATGCTATCAACTAAAGGGCAAATATTAAAGCCCTAGAACAAAAAGAAATAAGCAACCCCATGAGGAGTACACAGCAAAAAAACTAATTGTATTGAAGATTGAAATCAATAAAATAGAAACAAAGAGAACAATATAAAGAATCAATAAAACAAAGACTCGATTCTTTGAGAAAATCGACAAGATACAAAGGACAAACCCTTAACTAAACTAAAAATCAAAGAGAAAATATCCAAGTTATTAAAATCTGAAATGAAAAGGTAACATAATAGTAGACTTCTAGGAAATCTAGAGAACTATAAGGACATCTTTTAAAAAACCTGTACTCCACTCAAACCTATGGGACACTATGAAAGCAGTGCTAAGAGGAAAGTTCATAGCACTAAGTGCCCAATTAAAGGAAAACTGAGAAAGCACACATTGGAGACTTAACAGCACACTTGAAAGCTGTAGAAAAAAAAGAAGCTGATACACCCAGGAGGTCTAGAAGACTGGAAATGATCAAACTGAGGGCTGAAATCAACAAAATAGAAACACAGAAAACAATCATAGAATCAATGAATCAAAAAGCTGGTTCTTGGAGAAAATCAACAAGATTGACAAACCCCTATCCAAATTAATCAAACAGCAGAGAGAGAACATTAATAAATAATTAATTAATAAATTAATAAATAACAGCAAATTAATAAGATCAGAAATGAAAAGGGGGACATAACCACAGACACAGAGGAAATTCAGAGAATCATTAGATCTTACTACGAAAATTTATATGCCATAAAGTTGGAAAATGTAAAAGAAATGGACATTTTTTTAGATAAGTACCATATACCAAAGTTGAACCAAGACCAGGTGAACAATCTAAATAGACCTGTCAGTCGTGAAGAATTAGAAGCTGTTATCAAAAATCTCCCTACCAAAAAAAGTCCAGGACCAGATGGTTTCAATGCAGAATTCTACCAGAACTTCCAGGAAGAGCTAATACCTATACTCCTTAATGTATTTCACAATATAGAAACAGAGGAATCATTGCCAAACTCTTTTTATGAAGCTAAAGTTACTCTGATACCAAAACCACACAAAGACACAACCAAGAAAGAGAATTACAGACCAATCTCACTCATTAACATTGACGCAAAAATACTCAATAAAATACTGGCAAACTGAATCCAAGAATACATTAAAAAAATCATCCATTATGATCAAGGGGGCTTCATCCCAGAGATGCAGGGTTGGTTCAACATACACAAATCTAGCCGGGTGGTGGTGGCACATGCCTTTAATCCCAGCACTCGGGAGGCAGAGGCAGGCGGATCTCTGTGAGTTTGAGGCCAGCCTGGGCTACAAGAGCTAGTTCCAGGACAGGCACCAAAAAACTACAGAGAAACCCTGTCTCAAAAAAAAAAAAAAACATACGCAAATCTTCAATGTAATCCATCATATAAATAAACTGAAAGAAAGAAACCATATGATCATTTCATTGGATGCTGAAAAAGCATTTGACAAAATTCAACACCCATTTATGATAAGGGTGTTGGAGAGATTGGGTTTACGAGGATCATACCTAAATATAATAAAAGCAATATACAGCAAGCCGACAGCTAACATCAAATTGAACGGAGAGAAGCTCAAAGCCATTCCACTAAAATCAGGGACACGACAAGGATGTCCACTCTTTCCATACCTCTTCAATATAGTGCTTGAAGTTCTAGCAATAGCAATAAGACAACATAAGGGGATCAAGGGGATTCGAATTGGAAAGGATGAAGTTAAACTTTCGTTATTTGCAGACGATATGATAGTGTACATAAGCGACCCCAAAAACTCTACCAAAGAACTCCTACAGTTGATAAACACTTTTAGTAATGTGGCAGGATACAAGATCAACTCCAAAAAAATCGGTTTCCCTCCTATACACAAAGGACAAAGAAGCAGAGAGGGAAATCAGAGAAACATCACCTTTAATGATAGCCACAAATAGCATAAAATATCTTGGGGTAACTCTAACCAAGGAAGTGAAAGACCTATTTGACAAGAATTTTAAGTCCTTGAAGAAAGAAATTGAGGATACCAGAAAATGGAAAGACCTCCCCTGCACTTGGATTGGGAGAATCAACATAGTAAAAATGGCAGTTCTACCAAAAGCAATCTGTAGATTCAATGTGATCCCCATCAAAATCCCACCAAACTTCTTCACAGACCTTGAGTGAACAATAATCAAGTTTATATGGAAAAACAAAAAACCCAGGATAGCCAAAACAATCTTATACAATAAAGGACCTTCTGGAGGCATTAACATCCCTGACTTCAAACTCTATTACAGAGCTACAGTATTGAAAACAGATCAATCAAAGATCCAAGAAGGGAAATAATATTTCTTAAATAGCAAGCAGGAAGTACAATCAAGCAACTTCCAAAAATATACAACAAATAACAGAGGCAACTGGCTACCTGGACAATCACCCAAAGTCTCATTTGTAACGTTGAAGCAACCAACTTTAGCTAAGGCCTAGAGTAACTGACAGACCATTTTCAGCGGAAGGAAATTTTTTTAATTAATTTATTTATTTATTAAAATTTTCCACATCCTCCCCACCTCCCTTTCCCCTCCCTCTCTTCACCTCCCTTTCCCTCTCTAGTCCTAAGAGCAGTCAGGGTTCCCTGCCCTGTGAAAAGCCCAAGGTCCTCCTTCTTCCATTCAGGTCTATAAAGGTGAGCATCCAAACAAACCAGGCTCCCACAAAGTCAGTCCATGCAGTAGAATCAAAACCCAGTTCTTTCTCCTTGACTTCTCAGTCAGCCTTCATTGACAGCCACATTCAGAGTGTCCAGTTTGAACACATGCTCCATCGCTCCCAGTCCAGCTGGCCTTGGTGAGCTCTCATTAGATCAGTCCCACCATCTCAGTGGGTGGACGCACCCCTCGTGGTCCTGACTTCTTTGCTCATGTTCTCCCTCCTTCTGCTCTTCATTTGGACCTTGGGAGCTAAGTCCAATGCTCCAATGTGGGTCTCTGTCTCTATCTCCATCCATCGTTAGATGATGTTTCTATGGTGATATGCAAGATATTAATCAGTGTGGCTATGGGACAAGGCCAGTTCAGGCACCCTCTCCTCTGCTGCCCAAGGAACAATCTGGGGACCTCTCCTTGTACCTGGGAACCCCTCTAGAATCAAGTCTCTTGCAAACCCTAAAATGGCTCCCTTAATTAAGATATTTACTTCCCTGCTTCTATATCCACCCTTCCTCCATCCTACCCATCCTCTTCCCCCAAGCTCTCCTGAATTTTCCCCTTCTCCCTTCTCTCTACCCATCTTCCCTTACATCCACTTTCCACACCCCTGTGCACCCAAGTTTTGCCTGGCCATCTTGTCTACTTCTAATATCCAGGAGGATAACTATATGGTTTTCTTTAGGTTCACCTTCTTATTTAGCTTCTCTAAGATCACGAATTATAGGCTCAATGTCCTTTAATTATGGCTAGAATTCACTTATGAGTGAGTACATACCATATTCCTCTTTTTATGTCTGGGTTACCTCACTCAGTAGCTGTCTTACCCTGTCTTAGCAAGATTTGACAGTCTTTTTCCTTGTGTCCTGCTTATCCATTTCCGGATGCCATGTACCTTATTAGTGGTTGAGACATGGGCTTTTTCTTGCCCAAAGGTCAATCATGCCAAGAAGAAAACAAACTCTGAGTAGAGTGTCTTTGTTGCTCAACATTCTCTTGGAGTAGATTGGTGCTGCCAGGAACAATCATGTCTCATGTCAAAAGAACCCTAAGTTATTTAAATGCCATATTCTACAACTATTTGATGTGGTTGGAGGTTACCTATCTATGCAGAACACAATTTCTATGTATCTAAAGAAATTTTTTAGTCTAACTTAGAGACTAATATTTCATACTAGAATATTATAAAATAAACAACAAATGAGGACAATGACCTCAAAATGTAAACAATGTATAAGTATCTTTATCAGAGGTAGAAATGAATATTGCAATATAATAAATATTCCCTAAAATTGTATCAATATACAGAAATGTTTTAAGCAGAGGTGGAAGCATGCATATATACAATATGACAAAATAACTTTGCCTAGATATACAAATATTTTAGACAAAAATAGGACCATATTCATATAATTTAAGTTTGTATCAAGATACAAGAATCTATACCAATGTAAATTGCCTATAAATAATAGCTCATAAGTATTCACTTTATTACTCACTATTATTATTAGTGTAAGCTCACACTAATCTATCATCCCATCCAATTCCTCCCATTTTTTTCAAAGAGATCCCTGAGTCTTCAAAATTTCACCCCCCAACCCTCACCCTAAACCAATTATAATCAACCCCTAAATGATGTCTGTAGCCTTGAGGACAAATTTTGTTGGGAGGGGGGATGGGACATTGTCTTCTAGAACTACTTCCAGCTGTCTTGAGGGCAATGTTCCTTTTCATGGAATCCTGTGAAATTAAAAATGATGGTTAAGTTACAAGATTACTGTCTAGTATAATTGCAAATAGTCTCTGAGTATCCTGTATGGTTTTTCTGAGGTTCCTATTTGGAGTTCTGGTCAGAACAGCTGGAAAGAGTTTGGACAAAACTATGCTCATATTCCCAAATATTATTTATAAATGTTCTTTTTCATTTAAAGGAGGATATGATATAGAGATTTGCATTGGTATGGATCTTGCTTTATTGATACAAACTTAAAGTCAATTTTGTTATTTGTATATTTCTGCTCTTGATTAAGTTATTGTGTTTATGCAACTCATTAAAAATGTAATATATAATTAAGAAATACAGATTAATAGATAATCATATATAATAGTCAAGTTTGTAGTCATGTTAGATTTTCTAAATGTAAAGAGATGTATATCAGATAGGTAGGTATTCTTCAAACCTTTCAAAAACTACAGAATATGGCATTTAAAATGTTTTAATAACTTAGGATTTTTCGTGACAATGAGACACATCTGCTCCTTGCAGGAGCAATTACTTAGAGAGGAAGACGGGCATCAAAGAGACTCCTTATAGAATTTACTGGCCATTTGGGCAAGAAACTGCTCTTTCCTGGACTGCTTAACTGGACATGCAAGACCCACAGAGAAATGACTACTGAACTTGCCTGAAGTTGAGAAGGTCCTTTAGGTTTCCTGCTTCATGAAAGAATAGAAAAAGTCTACTAGACATTCTGCAGGACACAGAAGAAGGTGACTGACAAACTGCCAATATAGGCAAAACTATCTTTGAAATTTCCTGCTTCATGGAAAAGTCTGCCAGATATTATGGACTGGAAAGCCGAAGATGGATGTTCCAATAATACAGAAGAACTTTGTGTGACTGTCCAGGCAGCACAATGTCTCTGTCAATTCTAGAGTTCTGGAAGTAACTTTTAATGCACTTCCTGTTTACTTAGGTGATATTATATCCTCCTGGAGTCTTTGATGGAGTTGAAGAATAGATAGAGAGTAGATATAAATATTGTAACTGTAATTCTTGCTTAATAAATGTTTTGTTATATGTAATTTTACTACGTTAAAGTTAAAGCCTTCCATTTTGTTTAAACAGGAAAGGGAAATAGTGTGGGAGCTCCTTCTATATATGTGTTGCTTTTATTGGTTAAGGAATAAAGAAACTAGTTTGTCCTATATTATGGGAGAAGAAAGGCAGAGTCATGGAGAACCCATGGAGCTGGCACCGAAGACAGAATCTGGAAACTTTACCCAGTAAGCCGCAGTCATTTGTCAATACACAGATTAATAGAAATGGGTTAAATTAATATGTAAGAGTTAGTCAATAAGAAGCTAGAGCTAATGGGCCAAGTAGTGATTTAATTAATATGGTTTCTTTGTGATTATTTCACGTCTAAGTTAGTCAGACACCTGGGAATCAAAAAGTGGCCTCCCTCCTCCTACATAGAGGAATTGCAAATGGCTGAGAAACACTTAAAGAAATGTTCAACATCTTTAGCCATTAGGGTAACACAAATCAAAATGACTTTAAATCCCATCTTATACCTGTCAGAACATCTAGAGTTAGTAGCACAAGTGACAACTCATGCTAATTAGGATGTAGAGAAACCACTCCTCCATTGCTGGTTGGAGTGCAAACTTATAGCTACTATGGAAATTCCTCGGAACTGGAAGTTGATCTACTTCAAGTTCCAACTAGAGCACTTTTAAGCATATATACACAGGATGTTCCATCTGACCCCAATGACACTTGCTCAACCGTGTCCATTGTAACTTTATTTATAATATCTAGAAACTTGAAACAACTTTGATGTCCCTCAGCCAGAAGAATGGATTAAGAAAATGTGATATATTTACACAATGTGGCATTGTTAAGCTACTAAACAACAACAACAAAAGAGGCCATGAAATTTGTAGGCAAATGAATGGAACAAAAAAAGTCATTCTGTGTGAGGTAACCTAGTTCCAGAAAAACAAATATGATATGTATTCACTTATATGTGAATATTAGCAACTAAATAAATGATAATCAATCTACAATCTGTAGACCCAGAGAGGTTAGTTATGGAGGAAGGGACTGAGGGCACAATGGATCTCACTTGGAAAGGGAAATAGAATAAATTTTATTAGAAGACTGAGAACTGGAGGAATGGGAGTGAGTGATTACGTTGGGGTGGAGGGAGATAGTGTGGGGAGAGACAGCTGGAGTCGGGGAACATTTACATGGTGATGCAGTTATCTAGAGAAGTATAAAAATCTTAGAATCTATGGAAGGTGAGTATTCCTGGTAGTGGGGGTTATGGATTCTCAAATAGCCATCTCTTACAGCCAGACAAGGCTTCCAGTGGTGGAACTATGCTGCATTAATTTGAGTCTTTGGCCAAGGGGTTCACATAGAAATCTATAAATAATCCAGTCTGTTGCTAAGACAAAGGGTTGCTCCACGCAAACTGACAGAAGGGCCCGTGACTGAGGACCACACCTGTACAACTAATTGAACATGAAGAAGTTGAACTGTTGTCTTCTTGGAGCCCTCACCCCTGTGTTCTGGTCTTTTGGGGGGGGCAGAAATGTAGTACTCTGCAGGCTACCAAAAGAAAAACACAGACACCATCCCGGTCACAAAACCTATGATCTACAATTTGCATTGCCTGAATCATATGAAAGGGCAGTGGTGGCACAGAACTTTTGAGAGTAGTCGTTCAATGCAGGAAATTCTACATTACTTAAGGCCTACTTCATGAAAATCTGTGCCAGACTGCATGAATAACCAAGGTCCAGAGTCTAATAGCCTAGAGACCTCGGGTAAAACCAAACCAAAACTATTGGTCTAAAAAAATTAATAAAACATCCATAGGTAGATGAAAGATAGACACTAGACTGATAGGTAATAGATAGCTTCCAAGACTCTGTAGCTCTGTATTGGTCTGTATTTTACAGAAAGTCTATTATGGGTTAAAATCTTGATTCTACTATTTACTAAATGAAGACTAATTTTCTCAAAAGACTGTACTAATGTTTAATTTACTTATTACATGAAAATACAGTGATCAACAAATGTCAATGACTTGATTATGGATCCATGTATATGTATGCATATGGATATATATGTATGTGATGTAGATAAAAATTGATCCATACTTCATATGAAAATATATAAATGCATACACGAATGTCCTTAAAACCTTTGTGTGTGTACATGTGTGACTGTTGGTATGTACATCATGCAGTCATGTGTGAGTGGAAGTCAGGGGCAAAACCCCAGGGTGAGTCCTGACCCTCTACTTTGTCTGAAATACGGGATTCCCTTATTTACTACTGTGAATTCCAGACAAGCCAGCCTGCAAGCCTCTGGGGATTCTTCTGCCTCTACCTCTCTTATATCAAAGTAGCATCAGAATTACAGACATGAATTTTAGCATCAAGCTTCACATGGATTCTGTGGATCTATACCCAGGTTCTCACTATTATTTTTGAGACAGGTGTTTACTCACTGAGTTGTCACCTCATCCCTGTATACTCTACTTGTTGATGAAGATTTCAGAAATATGTGACTCTTCATTTATGAAGATCACATCCTAAAATATGGTGATCACTGCTAAAAGTTGCTGGGTTTTTGTGCTTGGAACAGTTTATTGACTAAACTGTTTCATTTCTATATACAATGATCTCTGATTTTCACTAATATCATCAATAATAACTCCAAACAAAATATTTATGTCAAACAAACACTCTTTATTGATTCAGTATTAGATGAGGATGCTTTCCACAAAAACCTTTAGAAAACTACTTCTATAAGGAACTTCCACCTGTTCACACAAGCTCTTCCTCCATCTAACTAATTACTCCTCTGAGGAATCTGTCGTCCTTAAACCTGAGTTTTATTGTAGCAGATAGGTACTTATTAGGGGTTTCCTTTGCAAAAGCCACTTTTTACATACATAAAAACGGGCATTTAGGAAAATGTGAGTCTGATACTCAATTGTTTTCTGGGTTGATTTTTATGTCAAACTTCACATACGTTAAAGTCATTTGAGAGAAGGAAACTTAATTGAGAAAATAACACCATAAGATCAATGTGTATACAAGCTTATAGGGCATTTTATTGGTTGATGATTACTGTGTGATGGCCCAACCCACTGAGGGTGGTGCCACCCTGGGCCAGTGGTTTTGGGTGCTATAAGAAAGCATAGTGAGCAAGCCAGTAAGCAGTACTCCTCCTTGGTCTCTGCATCAGCTCCTGCCTCCAGGATCCTGCTCTGCTTGAGTCCCTGCCTTCAGTGCTTTTAAAGTTGAATTATTATATGAAAGTGTAAGTGAAATAAATCAATCCCTCCCAAGTTGCTTTTGTTTATGGTGCCTATCATGGCAACAGAAATCGTAGGACAGTGCTTGTTTCTATTTTGTTGTGTTCTTTTATCAGCTGAAATCAAGGGGCTATTTTCCCGTCTTTAGCTTTTGCTGTGAGCCTGTTTGCACTTTGGGAATGTTCTCATCCACAGTTGCTAAAACCTGATTCCCCAAGCTGTTGGAGAGGAAACGGGATACATTTTACTTGCCCTGAACTCTTTGAGCTCAGTCAATCCTGTTTTTGTTTGTTTGTTTTATTATTTTTTTTTCTGAGACAGGGTTTCTCTGTAGCTTTGGATTCAGGCCTGGAACTTGCTCTTGTAGACCAGGCTGGCCTGGAACTCACAGAGACCCACCTGCCTCTGCCTCCTGAGTGCTGAGATTAAAGGTGTGTGCCACCACCGCCCAGCTCTCAGCCAAACTTTTAATCATTAGATGATACACTAAATGGAATGGACTTAGAGGGGCATGAGAAGGCAGAAAACTATGTCTTGTGACACATTTTACAACCCTCAATTTTTATAGACCCCGGTGGGCATGTAACCATAAGAGCCAAGCATTTCAAAGTGCCCATAGAAGTATATGAACAAAAGTCAGCACAGGAATATCATATTAAACTATGCTATTTCTGCCAAATGCTCACCTTTTGCAAATGGAAACTAAAACTGGGTCAAGTTGACTCCTCAAAGAATTGTAACTATCCTTAAACAATAAAACCAGACCTAGGAAGGTGTCCATCCAAACAGACTAGGATCCCAAAAAGCCAGTACATGCAGTAGAATCAAATCCCAGTGCCATTATCATTGGCTTCTCAGTCAGCACTTTCCTAGGCCTGGGTGGAGGAGTGAGGGCCTTGGACTTCCCACAGGGCAGGGTACTCTGCCCTCTCTTAGGACTGGAGGGGGAGGGGGAAAGGGGAGTGGAGAGTAGGAGGAGGTGGAAATTTTGAATGCTATTATTTATAAATCAAAAAAATAAATAAATAAAAAAGAATTTTAAAAAGAAAAAAAATAAAAAAATAAAATCAGAAACTAGATTTTGTTTCCCTTTTAAAAAATACACTCCAAAAGAATAATATTCAAATTCCCTGTTTATTTTTCCCTTTCAGCTATCATAGTTGTGTTTGACTGATTATACATGAATCCTTTATAATGCAAGAATTATCATCACTTATAACATTTTAGGATCTAATGGTTGCTTTAAACTAATGTATTCTAAATCACACCATAATTCCAATTGTAATGTGTATTTTATATGTTGTTAGTTCTACGAGATGCTTGAGGGCAGAGTTCTTATCATATTTACCTTCATATTTCTAGAATTTAGCATAGAATCCATAATAGGGATGTACAAATTTGCTTCTCTGAATACAACCAAATCAGAACATCAGAAGTTCATGATTGCATTATGTCTTCAAATATTCCTATGTGAAAGTTGCCTTTCCTAATAAAGTAGCTAAACAGCAATTTTCAGAGATTGACTTGAACATTAAGTTTGCCTTTATTGTTTTCATAGAATATGTTTCACAAAAGTAAAACTAAGAAAGCATCATCTCTAGCAGAAAAGATATGGATTTTGTTTATTTTCTGTGCTATATTAACATAAATTAGTGGCATTAGCATACAACATTTTCCAGCAAATAAGTCATCTAGAAATCATAGAAACTCACATTTTCAGTTTAAGTAATATATCTGATAGCAGTAAAACTGTGACTGCATAAAATTTATTTAAATTTGTAATAAATATGCTCACAAGGAAATGCTAAAATGTGCATATAGCTTCCATTTAATAATTCATATTTGAGTCCCTGGATAATGTAACATTTGAACTGTGTGTGTCATCAGTTGTCTTGAGTGATCCTTCTGATTATATAATTAACTGGCATCCCAGGTGTAGCTAGATATGGGATTACCAGAAACTATGCTGTTCTGAGTGAGAGAATTGGATCACTGACCCAAGTGAGTTGTTCATGTGTTAAATATATTTAGAAAGCTATGAGAGGGGAAAAGTTGTTTTCAGTTTTTTCTGATTTATTTTCTTTCCATTAAACCAATGGAGAGGGATCATTATATTTAATTTAAATATTCTAGAGAAAACATGAAGTTAAATATCTTGATGAAATTATACATGAAGTTATTGAAGTAATAAATATTATATAAACTTTATATGTGCTCTAAATTGATACTAATTTCCAAAAATTCTATGTTATACTTCTCTCTCCACAAAATTTTACCATTAACTTTCATCTTGAACTTCAAAAAGTCTTCTTTATTTTCTTTGCTTATTTCATGTAGTTTTTACAAACCCAGGCACTTCCACGACACAGTGTTAACAACAGTACTTAAAGACAATCTAAATCCAAAACAGATACTTTCTTCTAGAGAAGAAAGATAAAAGAAAAGGGGACATTAATTTTAAAATGCATAAAGTAAACCTGATGTGATGCTCTGTTGTCACATGTGTGACATACTCTGCACACTCTCCTGAAGTACCAGATGTCCACTTTGATAAATGACCGAGTTATTTAAGCTGGTCCATTGGGTGGACATAGAGGCAAGCATCATCCTGAAGTATTTCTTCCTATTTTTTTTCCTATGCTCTAAATCCTATAGTTAAATGAGAGAGGTGATACAAATATAGGATACAAACTATTAGCTGCTAAATAGGGGAGGGCTGGTAAAGTAACATGAGAATATTAGAGACATATTTCATGCTTCAAACTGTGAAGGGTAGGAAAGGAATTTGGGGGTTATCATTTGTCTTTACCCACAATGGTTCAAGACTCAGGCAGCAACATTCAGGGACTGTACTCTTTTAAATCTGAAAACCTTAGGAGCAACCAGATAAGCACAGTATGTTTTGCGCTATTACACAGCTATCATAATATTAGACATTTCTTTCATCTTTTAAAATTCATTTAAAAGGTAGCATTCTACTTTCTTTCCTTTGAAGAGGGCCTCTAAAAGTCACCCACAGGTCATTATAGTCCATGAAGTATTTACAGTAGCTGGCCTCCAAAGATGGCAACATCCATAATTACAACCACAGGTCACACCCCCCCCCCAGATGTTCCTACAGCTTTAGCGGCTGTAAACCCATAATGAAGCTCCACATTCCTATTTATATGGCTCGAACCAATCTCTTTACTATGAAGCTGTAGGTAATCAATGCTTTTCTTCACATCACTCAGCAACTGGACTTTACAAGAACTTGAGGACAGAGTTTTTGACTGTTGCTCTACCTGTTTTAAGCCTTTCTCCTTTTTTGATTTTCTGCTTTTTTATTTAAACATAGAGCATTTGTTCATTGAACATTTACTATGAAGCTTTGTGTGGCTCAGAGAAAGGTTTTATAGTTGTTTTGGATACTCAAAGACCAAGTTCTAATGTGATGGGTAAATAAAAATAAGGGAGCAGGGTCATGGCCCTAGTTCTCAGGCCACCCACAAAGTCATGACTTGTCTCTATGAGAAATGGGAACTAAAGCTGAAGGGAAGAGACATTTACATCTGGCTCCCTTAGAGCATGTTAATGGGACATCCTTACAGTCCTAGTTACTGTTTAGTTATTGCCACAATAGCATGAGAGTCCAGTAAGGAAAGCTATGTGCTCTTGGTCAAGAGTGAGGAACCTATTGGCCTCAGTGCAGAGGTAGCAGTCCAAGTAACCTGAGACATAACAGTTAATCCAATTAGGCCACTCAGTCACCTGGCTAAAAAAGCAACCTATAGAAAGGCAAATTCATCTATTTATCATGCTAAAGATATGGGATGCAAAATTGTCGCCTTAATGGGCTACTGTATTCTTTTTTTCCCAGAACCTTGCCTTTCATGTAGCACTACCCTTTCTTATCTCTTATCTATTCTTCTTATTATTATTAATTATTTTGCTTTTCACTGAAGCTTCCTGCCTTTTTGCCATGTAGCTCCTTGCCAAACCTCTATGCTTGATTTAAATGACATAGATTTCTTTGTTCATCTTCTCCATCTTCCTCTTCCGGGCAACCGAAATGTAAATGTCACCTTCCCTTCATATATGTGTTGTTGGTTTATTTAATTCTAGCAAATCTGTCCTCAAACTTCCTGAGTCAGTTCTTAAATTGTTTGTTAATAAGACCAAGGCCCTTAAGAAAGGACCTTGACTTTTCAAATAAGATTATGAGATCCCTGGGAGATTAAACTTCATAATGTGAGCCAAAAATAGTAGCATCAGCTGCTCAGATAAGTGTTTTGTCAAACTTGTGGAGTAAGTGATAACAATGTAGTAAGATGTCAGCAGCAAGCTAGTTCAATAGCTCAAGAATGTGCGTGAACACCCACTGGGAATTCCCAGAGATAGGTGAAATGGAAAGGTTTTTTTTATAGCATTATAGATTCCTGTGTGGGCAAAAAACATATAGTTCTAATGTTCTTAGGTTTGTTTGCATACAATATGAATACATAATACAAAGACGGATTGAATTCCTAGTGTATGCGTTGTGTTCAGACATAGATTGTATAGATTCGTATGTGAATCTTTAATGGTTTGTTATTGTACCACTGGTATCAGGCCCACAGTAGACAGTGTGAACTTTTTGCTGATATTGTATCTACGCGTCCTGTTATTTGAGGTATCCTCAATCAGACGCCTCAGAAATATGTTTATGTAATAATGATATTAGTTATAATTTAGCATTCTTGAATCATGGTCCAGATGCTCTCTTAGGATTTTATAAATGTTACAAATTCAATCTTTATACCAGCCTCAGAAAGTGCTATCTGCTCCTGACTCCTGTATATCACAGTTACCTACTGGTGACCTTGGAAGAACAGCTTAATTAATCTCTACTTCAGTGTCAGAGGATGTTTAAAAATAGTAGGACAGTTCCAAGTACTTGGGTGACTATGCTGAGTGCAGACGATGTATGATGACCTTCACAGAGCAGACAGCTGTGGCAATGCTCATGACTGCCTTCCTGTTCTTTCTCCTGTGGTACCCTCGTCTCAGATGATAATGAGTCTGTAAAGAGCACCAGAGAGATGCTTACTTAGAAATGACCTATGTAGTCCCCATATGCTTTCTTTTTATTTTGTTATTCTTATAACAAAAAGGTTTCTCGGGTATTGGTGACTCTTTACATTTTTGCTCCAGATTGCTTTCTGTGCGATTCCTCATTCCTCGTCTCCGCACAGCCCGCATGCTGGAGGCATCAAAGGTCACTGGGGAGAGTCATCCATCATTTTGACACTTTTTATGAGTTTACTGCTCCTGATGGTGATTATAGGAAAGGCTGCTTAAAAGTGATAACTGCCCAAGCCGCTCGATGCACACGGTGTTGGTGATAGAAATATGTCTTAAGTTTAGGGCAATGGAAAAATAAACAAAGGACAAGCTGAAGATGTTGTAAATGTAAATAGAACTTAAATGTAGGTTCCGGTGGAGAAATACTGATTTTAGATAGAAATGAACCTATTACTATGTTGTCCAAAAGGTCATTGTGCATGGAGTATACCTCTTCCATAAGGGCAGATTACTCACATTAAAATTAACCAGAACCACTGTCCTAAAATTTTGTTCACACAATTGAGGGTTAGCAAGTTCAAAATGCTATTTGCCATTACAATATGATATCAATTATTTGTTGGATGTGTAATATTATTGTGACATGAGTATATTCTGCAAAAAATTATGTAGTAAAAGTATCAATTATATTCAAAATCATAACTTACATTAATTGAGTGTATAGGACATGCTCCATACTGTAAGATGCACTTTACATTTTCTTATGTAATTAGCTGAATAGTTAGAGTTTGGTGGCTTAGTTAACAATGTCGTTTTCTCTATCCAGATTTAGAAGTAAGAAAGCCTAATTTAGCATAAGGAAGTGAACAGGTTAAAGCAAAATACCATTTTATTGTTTCCAATGTTTGTTGAAAAATATAGCTTTAGATTTGTAGCCAAATGAGACAGTTAATGATTTGCTTTATAGTAAACAAACCTCTCTCATCCACTGACTAAACTGAGCACAATGAAAAGGTCCCTAACAGTGCAAGCATCTCCCCCAGAATGTTCATAAGAGGGCAGGCAATACAATGGGGAACCAGAGAGCTCTGAAGAGAGAAGGCTCCAAGATAGGCAGCTGCATTCATTTCTCCATATTGGCTAACCAGGTTTGACTTTCTCAGGCATATATCATAGATAAATGGAGGAGGTCAAGTTATTTCTCCAAAGATTTTTACCCAGTAAAGATCAAACTTCCCTTAATGGAAATAAAAGTGAGGCAGAGATAGTCTTATTCTGTACATACCACAGTATTGTATAAGTAACAGTGAAAAGCAAATTTAACATGCTAATTCTTTTCTCGGTTTGACCACACTAGAAGTGGCAGAAATTGGCGCCTAATAGACCATGTAATGCTGAAAGCTTTTACTACATCAGTCTATGTGTACCAAATAATTTGTAGAACATGAGGCAACTTTGATATTCGGAACTTGTAACATACAAACAATAGTGGATTTAATGTAATTTGTACAGGTGTACAATTAATACTGAAATCTTCTAAAATAGGGCAGAATAGACACAAGACATGTTTAATTCTTCTAACTAGAATAAGATATACAGGTCAACTGGAAAACAGTTTCCCAAGCATAGAGAAATGCCTGCATCATAAGTTTCATAAACACAAATAATGTGTCTTTTAAGAGTAAAAGATAATGTCATGGGAAATGGGTGTGTGCATATGGAATGATGGCAAGAAAGTTATAATAGAAAAAAATGAAGCAGGATCGAATCAGGATGAGCCTTGCAATATAAGCTAAAGGGTTCAAAATCCCTCCTGAAGTATTCAAACTACCCTAATTTGAAATTGAGGGTCATTTGCATGATTCAGTATCAACTTACCAGGCAAGATATGCCAATTGTTGAAATAATGGTGTGACTGATTGTGGTGTAACCAATTGCTTTCTGATTGGATAGAGCCTCACTCCACCATAAAAACACATCTCTGGTACTGCAAACCTGGCTAAAAACCTATGACTGGGGAGGTCTTAAGTTATCTGGGAGACTTTACATCGTTGTTTTATTAAGTGTTCATGCTTTCAAACTGTCTTCTAAATATTTATGTTTATACCCACAAACAGGCGTTGATCTCAGTCTTCATGATTGGGTGGTGGCTAATGTGGACACACAACTAGTAAATGCATTGTGGAAAAGGATGATGGGAGACTCAGTGCCCCCCAAAATCATTATATCACACATTCTAGGGCCCAAAGTGTTTCCTGGAAAAGGAGGTAGAAATAAAGTAAGGGAAAAAGATAAGCTGCTATGAAGTTCTGTCTTCTACATATGGCCGCCATCATTAATATACAGAAGCTGCCCTACCAACATTGGGCCTTTCAACATTCTATGTTGGATAGCATATGACTCCAGAAGAGCAGTAGACAATCAATGTCTGCTGAGGGAGTGGGAGTCATTTTCTACTAGTGAGTTGCCCATTCTCCAGTATATAATGTAGACCCCTACTCATACTCAGCAAACAACCTCTACTAAACTTAAAGGAATGTACAAAAAGACATCAAATTGGGAGGCAGACTAACTGGCAAGAAAGGTGAATATCAGTTGGAATGGAAGAGACCAAGAGAAGGTAATGAGAAGCCAACATGATCCCAACACTTGTAAACACATATGAGACTGTCAAAAATGTAAAAGGTTATGTTACACATTTTAGAATTATTGCCTTTGAATAAATACAAAGAAATGTCAGAGTAGGTATGGTACTTAAATATTTACTTAGAATAGAATAATAGCCATGGTTTCGTGGATAAATTTTCATGGACAGACAGTGAGGGTATTGATAAAAATGAAAATGTCCTTTACTTGTTTAAAGAGCTCTTCAAATTTAAGAAAATCATGAGAATTAAATGATAAGAAAAACACATGAGCTAGTTGTTCTGAATCCCATATTACAGGTTAAAGCTTTTCTAACTTATGCAGTAAGTTTGAAAGAGACACTTGATGAAAAGACCATGTCACATTGAGTGTCCTTCTTAATGACATGTATCTCTCTAAACATCTTTGTGGATGTAAATAAGAGTTTGGTAAAGGTTTTATTTATAAAGCGAAGTGGCAAGGATCACTTGATAGGTTAGGTTATAAAAATAATATCAGAAGAGAAAATGTTTGCAAAAAACACTGTGTAAAAAACTCAGACTTGCTTTCTTGTGGAGTAGCATTCTATCTGCAATCATGGATCACACAGTGAACAGACACAGATGGGCTTTCATTTTTTCTGACTTTTTAATAAGAAAATTTTTACAGTGAAAATTTTCAAGTTTTATGTTTCTATATGCAAAAATCAATGATAGTATAAGAGACCATAAAATACATTTATTTTGTATAAGTAAGATGAAAATTAAGTTGTGAAAAGAGCTATACACAATTCATACCCATTAATTTTCTATATATGACAAATTCTAATTTCATGGAATAAAGTGATAAGAATCTGGGTGGCATAAGATCATGCAGGGCAACAGTTAGAACTGGCTTGTGTGACATTCCCTTTGGTTTGCCTTTGCTTGAAGGTGGCAGTTCTAGTGTGTTTGCTCATGAAGAAGGTATCAATTGGTAATCAAGATAGCTCACTCATGAAGTCTTGTCCAGGACACCTAGGATGGCCAGCATGTACATGTATTGAAATGTCCTACTGAGGTTCATTTTATATAATTAATATACACTAATTATAAAAGGAAAAGATGAAGAGATGTTAAGTGAGAAGAAATCATCTCCCTTCAAAGAGCTTACAAGATGAAAACTTATGATTTAAAAATGTCAACGCCAAGGTCCTACCCAAAGACTTCTTAGAGTGTGGCTCTTCACTTTTGATCTTTGATATAGTCCTGAATGATTGTTCCAGCATTATGCATTTAAGATAATAGTCATTGACTGAGAAAACCATCACTCCCCCAAAAGAGCGCCACATCTGCTGTTTACGATAGTCCTTGGTAAATCTGCTCAATTATAGATCTTACATCAACTCCAATCACAGCATGTGTATCCCTGTAAGACACTGGGTCTTAGAAAATAGTCACAGATTTGGATGGCAGTCAAAGGTTATGGAGTGGAAAGGACAGACTTCAGGAATCAGTTCTTACTTTTTTATTTGTTGAGGTATGGACTGTCTTGGTTCTGTAGCTATTATGCATGGTCTTATCTCTGCCTCATGTCTCATTTCAGAGTGCTGACATTACATGCATTCTGTCTTTTACTGTGGATTTGGGGTCTTGAATACAGGGTATCAGGTTTGCGAGACTAGTGCTTTTAACCTATGAGTTGTCTTCCTAGCCAGTCATTAATTTTTGCAATAGGATACATTCTACCACTGAGTTATACCATCATTCCTTAGAAATTACTAGCTATATCATTTTTTAATTTTTTAATGTGAACTCAAAACATTTTTCAATCTGTAATTTAATTTTGTTTTAGTTTTATAGTTAAGTCCTTATAGATTGACTTCAATTTATTTTTTTCTGCTTTGGTTTTACTTACCTTTTCATATATGGTCACAACCACTCTTCTCAGAAAAAAAATGCTTTAAATAAAATTATGAAAGTATTAATACATTTTAATTAAGTTCTTAGAAACTGGAAAACCTCCTCAGAATGCTTCCTTTATATTATATATATTGTTTGTGTAATTAAAATATGTTTTCTGATTTCATCACTACTGTTCAGCATATTTACATTATAAAACATTATATAAACATTATAAAAATTAAAATTATAAAACTAGTAAAAGTGTAAATATTGTCTTCTTCATCCGGAGAAATAATGTATTAGTGAAATATATTAGAAGTTTAGCACTGTGCTAATTATGGAATAACTCATATTAACTTTAAAAAAGGTGGCATCTAAGGTACAATTGTATGTCTATAACTCTTAGAGTTCCTCTTAAAAGTGTAAAGCTTTAAAAAATTGCAAAACTTTAGGGAATATGTGAAATAACACTACAGTCTAGGCTTACAAGTTAATTGGAATTGGCTCATATCCAAAATAGTTTAGTGATTATTTAAGTTTTGTCTACATTAAGCTTGAATAATGAAACATAAGAAATGAGTTCTATCTCCTGGCAATGTGTCAGATGCGTTTTGTGAGTTTCTGGAGGGGGTTTAGTTTTGAATCAGAAGCACAGTGTCTGGCAAGCAGTAGATGTTAAATAGCAGTGTGAGTGATCTGAGTCGGAGGCAATATTACAAGTTATGATAACACATGAAAGTCAATGCAGAAGAGATACCTCTTATTTCATGGAAGCTCCTAGCTCTGTTCGATTGGAGTATGGATATTGTTGGGAAAACTTTGACTTGGAAGTATTTCTCTACCAAATGAAAAGACACTAATCAGAAATATGCCAATGGATT
Source organism: Myodes glareolus (assembly GCF_982192425.1). Lineage (NCBI taxonomy): Eukaryota > Metazoa > Chordata > Mammalia > Rodentia > Cricetidae > Myodes > Myodes glareolus. The sequence continues at coordinate 30,027,251 of NC_142034.1, forward strand.
TGTATTAATGAATAGCGTTGCACCCTGAATAGAAGCCACTATGCCAGCAGTCATTTCTCACATATGTCTCTCAGTTCCTAAAATTACATTCAAAAGACCATATATCACCACGACTTTCTACCCATACTTAGTACTTCCCTGGGTTGTAGTAGTTCACCAAGCAACTCCATAATCTTGAAAGACAGAAAGACACCAAACTCATCTTCCAGAAGCCTATCATAGCAGAAACAGCAGACAACAGAGTGATTTTACACGGAGCTGTATATTATGAAGACATCTTCTCAATGCGCAGCAGAGTTTGTTTGGTTTGGGGTGATGGCTGATTTACTTAACTTGGAGTGAGAGCTATCTTTGACATTTGTTAGATAAAGTAGATTTCCTTGATGTAGGATTCCACTATCTATGCTGTGAATCTGTTTTATTACCACTGGCTAATAAAGAAATGGCGTTAGCCTATGACAGGGCAGAATAGAGCTAGGCAGGAAAACTAAATTGAATGTAGGGAGGAAGGAGGTGGAGTCAGAGAAATGCCATGTAGCTACTGAAGGAAAGAGATGTTGGAACCTTATCTTGTGGTGATACATAGATTAATAGAAATGGGTTAATTTGAGATGTAAAAGCTAGCTAGTAAATGCCTTAGCTACCTTAGTCATTGGCCAAACAGTCTTATAATTAATATAGTTTTGTTTGATTATTTGGTTTTGGACAGCCTGGAAACTAAAGTGCAGTCTCCACTTATATTTCACAGGCTTTTCACATTAAACACTCATATCCACACCTAATAAATCACAGTATTCCTATGGCGGAAATGAAATATATGAATGGAGATGGCAAGGAAGAATGTAGTAGTTCTGATTTCCATGCCATCACATTCTTGTGACAGCAAAATCAGCTGACTCATTGAAGCTTGAGGTTTTAATTAAGCATAAGGCACTTTTGATCACTATGGCTTGAAATATAATCATTTTATGCTATTTTGATATTTTTCTTTGATCTAACATTTTGAATTTTGCATTAGATATAAATATATTAATTTCCTAGAAATAAGAAAGTGTGGGAAGAATGTTGATGTGGAGATTGGGGGATGCTTCACCAGACATTTTTCTCTTTTCTTTCACGTCTTTTTTATATTTACTTAAGAAGTCTTAGGATGAATTCATTCTTTGAATTGCCTAGAACCTCTGGTTCAAATTACCACATCTCTAAAGCTGCCCTTTTTCAAAGGGTCAGAATTATTTTTTTCACAAAAGCTATTGTCCAAATTTATCTCTCCATTTTTATTATGTTGATTTTACACAAAAGAAAATACTAGAGGATGTGCTTTTTTCCCTATGGAAGTGTAAGTACGTTATAATTTAGATAGACATTGTGAACCTCGGGGACTTTCTCAACAGGAGGTTTTTAATATTTTTATATCTCAGTTGAGAAGGAAAGCACTCTTTGCACATCCTTTTACTTCTGCATCTTCAGTCATCCAAAGTAATAAGTATCTCAGATGGAAGACAAGAGTTGGCAATTTATTTGTCAAGCAGGATAGTGGATGCAGAGAGAAGTCAATAGAAAAGTGCTTAGACTGATTGCTGATGCAACATTCTTTTTCTTTTCTTTTCTTTCTTTCTTTCTTTCTTTTTTTTTTTTTTTGAGACAGGATTTTGCTGTAGCTATTGAGCCTGTCCTGAACCTAGCTCTTGTAGACCACAGTGGTCTCTAACTCACAGAGATCCACCTGCCCTTGCCTCTCGAGTCCTGGGATTAAAGGTGTGTGTCACCACCACCTGGATTGTAACATTCTTATATATCAACAAAAATCAAAACAACTCAGACTTTAAAAACCAGTAACATATTGACTAACTTTTCATTATTCTTTTCTGAGCCAACTAGCTAGCTTTAACCATTTTTGTTTGCTTGAAGAATTTCCAGTTTCTCTGCTGTCAGAAAGGGCAGCCACCAAGATAAAGCTATGTGTGATATACCACTTATTCTTTGAAATAAAGCAGATGAGACTCATCTTCTCAGTGATTGTCCGTGTACTGTGTTAACCTTTGTGTTGGGAGAGTGACCGCTGTCTGTATAGTTCAAAAGTAGATGATACTGATAGAGACAATTACTGAGTACCAGGTTATGTCTTAATAAGAGAATATAAGAGAATTTCATAATGCTTTAGGAAATGGCTGCTGTTTTTCAAACTTGAGTGAAAATTATAAAGGTGAAAACCAGAGTTTAAAACCAAAACAAAAATCAAAAGGGTATCAAAACATGGACTATAAGGAAACATAGGAGTCCTCAATCCTACACAAAGAACTACAGGTTACTAAGGAATTTGGGGGGAGGAATGTCATCTTCAGAAAGATCATACAAATTGGTTACCAAATTCCAAATGATCAGCAGTGAAAACATATATACACATCAAACTAGACAGTCTGCGAAAGTTGTGTGTATGGTGTTTGGGAAAATAAATGTGTACATATACAAAGACATCATATACATATAGGTATATTGTGTTGGTTTGCATAGATATGGCCACTGAGATAGTTTGAATGTAACTGACCTCCATATAATTGCATAAGAAGTGACACTATTAGGAAGTATGATGTTTTGCAGTAGGTATGGCCTTGTTGGAGGAAGTGTGTCACTATGGGGACAGGCTTTGATGTCTGTTGCTCAAACTTCCCTCAGTGTGACTGTCATTCAATTTTCTACTGCCTTCAAGATACAGGAATGTAGCATGAGAAGCAGGGTCCCTTGTTCCATCCTGCCCGGCAAGCTTATATCCGAAATAACCACACAAAAACTGTATTCATTTAAACACTGCCTGGCCCATTATATCTAGCCTCTTATTGGCTAACTCTCACATCTTGATTTAACACATTTCCATTAATGTGTATCGCCATTTGACTGTGGTTTATTGGCATGAGTCTAACCAAAGTCTGTCTCGGGCAGGAGAATCATGGTGTCTGCCACAATTTCCTTCTTCCCGACATTCTGTTCTGTCTACTCCTCCCACTTAAGGGCTGCCCTATCAAAAGGCTAAGGCAGTCTCTTTATTCAACCAATGAAAGCAACACACAAACAGAAGAACCTCCTATACCACAGGAATCCCAGATACATCTCAAACACCACATTTGCTAGCATACCACCATGCTCCTTGTGATGATGAAAATGGAGTAATCCTCTGAAACTGTAAATCATCACCTCAATTAAATCTTTTCCTTTATAAGAGTTGCTGTTTTCATGGTGTCTCATTACAGCAATGGAAGCCCTAACTAAAATAACCCCTATAGACTCATGTGTTTGAATGCCTGTCCCATAGGGAATGACACTATTAGGCAGTATGGCTTTATTGGATTAAGTGTGGCATTGTTGGAGGAAGTGTGTTGTGGGCAGAGACTGCTTGTTTGTTTCAGGACCACTCAGACCCAAATAATCACACAAAGACTATGCTAATTATAACACTGTTTAGCCAATAGCTGAGGCATTATTCTAGCTAGCTCTTACATCTTAAATTAACCCATTTCTATTTATCTGTGTATTGTCCCTAGGCTGTGGCTTATTGGTGTCAGCATTTTACTTCTTTGGCAGCTACATGGTGTCTCTCTGATTTCACCTACTTTCTCTCTGTATCTCTGTTTGGATTTCCCACCTGGCTTTACTCTACTAAGCCACTGGCCAAAACAGCTTCTTTAATAGCAAATGGAAATAAGACATATTTATAAAATGTCGAGGGGAATCCAACATCAGTGTGTTACTGTGGGGCAGGCTTTGAGGTCACATATGCTCATATAACACCCAGAGTGGTGCACAGTCTCTTCTTCTGCACCCTGTGGATCAAGATGGAGAAATCTAAGTTCCTTTTCTAGCAACATATTTGCCTGCATGTTGCTATGTTTCTAGCCATAACAATAATAATCTAAACATCTGAAACTGTAAGCCAGCCCCAGGTAAATGTTTTCCTTTATAAGTGTTGCCATGATCATGGTATCACTTCACAGGAATAAATCCCCTAGCTGAGACAGAAGTTGGTACCAGAGACTGGGATATTGCTATATAGGTCTGACCATGTTTTTATTTGAAGGAATGTGGAACTTGGGACTGCGGATTAGAAAAGCAGTTGAAAATTTAAGTTGGGCTTAATGGGCCATCATAGTAGGAACATGTTCAACAGTGGTGCTGAAGGTGATTTGATTTATGGGAGCTCAAGAGGTTTCAGAGGAGATCCTGAGAGTTGGTTCTGCAGAACTTGCCCTTCTAGCACCCAAGTAACTCAAAGATGGAGAAGGTGTTGGGGTACCCTGTAGTGTGATTAATTAAAAACTCAGAGACAGATTTTGGGATCCAATATGAAGGTCAGAAAAGCAAAACATCCAGACATGCCTCTTATCTCTACCTGAAATGGCAATCCTGCTTCCAGGAATCCTCAGAATGAGCTGGTGCCTAAGATCTGTCTCTTTCTGCCTTTTATTTCTCTCTAGTGCTGGAATTAAAGGTGTACACCACTACCGCCAGGTTCCTATGGCAAACTAGTATGGCTACTGGGATTCAAGGTGTGTGTCACCACTGTCTGGTTTGTAAGACTGACCAAGGCTGTTGTTTTACTCTCTGATTTCAGGCAACCTTTATCCATTAAAATACAAATTAAGTATTAGTACAGCTGGTCATCTTAAAGTTTTAGATCTGGGCCTGGTTGGTGGCTAAGTTGGTCAGTCCACCAGTTCTACTGTGGCAATGGCATCAGGGCCAACTCCTCTTTACTGTAAAGGCAAGGAACAGGACCAGCTCTCCCAAGTGTTGGTGAGGGTTGGTGCCAGCTCTCCCACACCCATGTGCAAGGCCAGCTCAAGAAGCTGTTTACTGTATGAAACACATGCTAATTTCTTCTTGTAATATTCAATCACAACTGTTAAAATAGTAACAACATTCCTGTCAAATGAAAGAGTATATATATCAAATTCAAGAAATTCTTAAAATATAATTGTAGACCTTTCAGGATCCCAGAAAAACAATGCCACCAAATGGAGCTTGCCTATGATTTTACATGTTTTTTTTTAAAATTCTTTATCTATACCATGCAATGACAAAATCATTTTGTTGTATATATTGAACATATACATAGAGAGTACAGTAGGTGATAGTACAATTTACTATCCATCTCATTAGAAATGTTCAAGTTTTTAGTTAGCAAAAGAGAATTGATCTGAGTCTACTTTGGAGAACTATCTAGCATGACTCTTTAATGGGAAGGGGAAGGCAATGAGTTCAACTCATTCTAAGGAATGAATAACCAATTTTATAAAACATTTCTAAACAACCAGGGCTGAATGAAGTTTGTTTTTAAAAATAGACTGGCAGCTATTGTAAATATAATAATATTCTTGAAGCTTAATGAATCCATAATTGAATTATTTATCTTGAAAAGTGGTAAATGGGAGACATTAAGGAGTAGTTCATATAAATTAGTGATGTAATTGATGAATAAGTCTATAACTCAGTGGGAAGTTTCACCATGACCTTGTGTGATGCCTTATGATTGTTCCAGCAAATCTCAGTAACAGTCATAGGGTTCTCTGGCTGTATTTAATATCTGCAGTATTTAGTTCCACCCAAATAACTTTTTTCAGCTCTGTAAAACACCAAGTTTAGAAATAATATTCAATTTAGAAACAAAGACTTGGGGTCATGTGATCTCTATGATACCATGCCCCTGCTTTTAAAGTACCTAGCAACCTAGGCTTCAGGAGAAAGGGCCCATGGATTTAGTCTTCTTCCAGGAGGTAAAAAGTATCAGTTGTCTACAGATAAAAAGATATTAATAATAATATCAGAACTCAGGACTAATGCTGAAAACCTTCTTGAACTTCAAAAACCTGCATTAGATAGTAAGAAAGATGGCTTTCCTCTGATTTACTGTTGTTTCCTTCTACGGATCTGCCACAGTGCAACAGTGTGAGGATTCCCCAGGACTTGTGATTTCAGTTATGGGAAGGCATCTTCTCCATACAACTGGTGTGCTTCTCTTAGGGCCCAGTTCTGACATTTTTTAGGGTAAACAGAGAAGAAATTCAGGAGGATTAAACTGTCAGTGGTCAGCTAAAAACAAAATAGAGAGTAGAGCTCACAGCAACACATACACATTCTTTCCAGCAACAGGAAAAAGTTAAAGAGATCAACAAACACATACCTGGAACACATCACTCAGGCACTGCTCATGGGACCATGGTTGACAGTTTTACCTAACTGGAGTAGCTGATCATTTATCCATTCAGCCTTGAAGCTAAGTTTAAGACTCTGTCCAGGCAAAGAGAAAAGCTGTGTGATCTTGAATATGAGTCTAACCTGTTGAAACTTAGATTCCAGCTGAAGATACCCATCTGGGGTATGTTACAAAATTATATGCCAGCTTTTTCTGTGCTCATCACATTTTGTGTCCATCATTTTTTTGTTATTAATTTCATATTCATTGATTGACCAAAGACAATTCCTTTTAATCTAATGTGGCCCAGAGAAGCCAAATGGTTGGGTACCCAGTAGCTAAACAATATTTGGAGAAAATTCTAAAACAAACAAACAAAAAAATCAAGCAAACAAAAAAGAAAAAAGTCCAACAAAACCCCAGAAAATCTAAAACAAATATTATCTGTGATTATTTAAAAAGACAGAATTCTAATTAAAGTCAGGGGAAAGACATACATTATCACACTTCCCTGATATTTGACATTGGAAACCATGCCTTAAGATATGAAATAAAATGCATGAAGGAAATAAATATTATAAAAATTGAGAAAGAAAAAAATGTCATTATATGTGGATCACATTGTTCTCAGCATAACACAATCAATATAAAAAGTAGGCAAATTATTGGATCTAACAATAGAGCTTAACATATTTTCTGGTTATAATACCAACATAAATATTTAATTTTGTTTCTCAGTATCAGTAATAAAATAGTACTAATTATTAAAATGAAACTTACAATAATAGTATAAATTTTTTAAGAGATAGGTTTAACAAAAGATGACATATTTCTATGTGAAGTAAAAAAATTGTTTTATATAAAATATCTGGATGCTATATGAGATAACCCCATTAAACAGATAGATATATCCTTAGCAAATATATAGATTCCATCTTTCCATGCATACATTTAATTCTAATTATGCTAATATCTAGAAAAGACTGTAAATTAAATGTAATAAACTAAAATGCATGTGGAAAAGTAATATTTAAAGTGTATCAGAAATAGTGCTGAAGGAAAGAACTAGGCTGGAAGCCTTACCATCACATAGCAAAATACAGTAATGCTAGAAAACTCAAAACCTACATTAGTGAGTGGGACTGGGGATGCAGAGGGTGGTTGAGTATCTAGTTACCATGGATGTACCCTAGTTCACTGTTCAGCATCACAAAATATTTTTTAAAAAATGCTCTTATTTGCAAACTATGGTAATGGCACAAAATAACAGATCAAAATGACAAGATAAGAGGCTCTAGACTATACTGAAGTGTATAATATAACATTTTTAAAGTAGAAGAGACATTAAAACTTGAAAGATTTAGGTTACTCAACAGGCAATCTTGTTGATACGTTTGATTTTAAATTCTCTTATCACATGCTAAGTAAAAAAGTAAATATCAGACAGCTCCTGTGCCTGAATATTAAAAACAAAACCTAGAAATGTGAAAGAATATGTTTTAAATCCCAAGTCACAACAGAATTGCGAAATTTCACACAAAAGCCAAAAAACTTGAAGGAAATGTCATGAAAATTTTCTAACAACAGTAGTAATATAGGCAATAGTAAGACAGAAAAGAAATACAGATTGTTAAAAGATACTTATAAATCATAAGACTAACAATGTGTATGCTTTGTATTGTATAAAATCTATTACTGAAAAACTAAGAAAGAAAATTTCAAGAAAGAATAGAGAAAATTTATGACTGAATAAATTATAGAAATGAAACAACATGTAAGGAATGAACTTATGATGGACTGAAAATAAGATATTCAGTCAATAAAATGAAAAAAAGGAATTGTAAAAATATTTTGAAATCAAGAATTGACTATAGATTATATAATGACCTCCCATATTCATGGATTGAGAGAATAAACAGTGACACACCTTGTTTATTACACAAAGTAATTTATAGATTCAATTCAATTTATCAAATTTCTGATCATATTATTCATAGAAATGGAAAACATAATCTTAAAATGTATATGGAAATACAAAATAGAGAAAGAAATCTTTTTTTTTATTATTAAATTATAAAAGTTTCCATTTCAGCCCCTCCTCCCAACACCCTCTCACTCCCCCCACTCCCTCTCCTCCTCCCTCTCCATCCCCTAGAGCAGTCAGGGTTTCCTGCCCTGTGGGAAGTTCAAGTTCCTCCCCCCTCCCTCCAGGTCCAGGGAAGGTGAGAGTCCAAACAGACTGAAGCACCAAAATCCAGTATATGGAGAGGAAGCAAGTCCCAGTGTCATTGTCAATGGCTTTTCAAAAAGGCTCCTGGCCAGCCACATTCAGAGAATCTGGTTGGATCACGTCCTCGTTCAGTCCCAGTCCAACAGGCCTTGGTGAACTCTCATTATATCAGTCCCCTTGTATCAGTGGGTGCTTGCATCCCTCGCAGTCCTGATTACTTTTTTTATTTTCTTCATCCTTCTGCTCCTCATTTGGACCGTGGATTGCTCAGTTCGGTGTTCCAATATGGGTCTCCATCTGTATTGCCATCCAACGTCGGATGAAGGTTTCCTCTGCCCTTGCCTTCTTTGCTCACGTTCTCTTTCCTTCTGCTTCTCATTTGGACCTAGGGAGCTAGGTCCAGAAATCTTAAGAAAAAGAATAACTTTAAAAATATTGCATCTCCTCACTTCAAATTCTTCAAAGTATATCACACACAGTAAGAAAAAACACCTAACACACTGGTACAAAAGAAGATACACAGCCAGTAATGTATTTTTCTTTGGGCTATCAGTTCAAAAATCACAACATGCATACTTATTAATTATTATTAAAAGAGCCTTAGCTAAGGCTTGTCTCAACTTGCTCTTATAACTTTCATTTATACATATATTAATCTATATTCTGTCATGTGGTCTTATCTCTCTTCCATCTTGCATCTTCTGTTTTTTTTTCTTCATGTCTCACTGGCAAATCCCAAGCATTTTCTCTTCCTAGAGTTCTATCTCTGCCTGGAAGTCCCACCTATATCTCCTGCCTAGCTATTGGCCATTCAGATTTTTTATTACACCAATCAAAACAATACACCCTCACAGAGTGTACGAATATCCCACAACACTGAATATCAACGACTTCAATGTAGGACAACGAACTTTGAAACTACTTCATGAGAAATGGTTTCTGACTAGGACTCCAATAATTCACGGAATACTAGTAAGAACTAACAAATGAGAGCACATTAAATTCAAAATTTTCTGTGTATCATAAGAATCAGAAGCACAAAAAGACTGTGTATCCAATAGGAGGAAATGTTTTCCAGATATTCCTCCAATGAGATGTTCATATCCAAAATATATTAAAAATCATAGCAACAAATAAAACAATAAAGAATCCAACCAATAAAATAGTAAATAAACCCTTGAGATAATTTTAAAATCAGAAATAAAAGTAAACAATAAAATATGGAGAAAAGTTCAACATTTTTAACTATCAGGAAAATTATAAACCATATTGAAAGTTTCTTTCATCCTAGTCAGAATTGCTGTCATAAGAAAAAAAGCAACCAATTTTTGTGAGGAATCATGTAAGTCAGGTCCTTTATATCTTGGTTGTATGAATATAAATCATCTTAGTTGTCAAACAAGTATGGAAGTTTCTAGAACAATTGCAAAGAGCGGTCATATGTCCCAGCTATATAACTTCTGGATGCTATGTACAATAGCATCAAAATCAGTTTGCTACAGGAATTCCTGCATAGCGATATTTGTGGTTGCACTGCTTATTAAAGACAATTTATTGAATCAATCTAGGCACACATCAGTGAGTGAGTATATAAAGAACGTGTGTGTCCCTATGGACATTATTATAGTCAGCCATAAAGAAGAATGAAATTGCCAGGCGGTGGTGGTGCATGGCTTTAATTCCGGCACTCAGGAGGCAAAGGCAGGCTGTACTCTGTGAGTTCAAAGTCAACCTGGTGTACAAGAGCTAGTTCCAGGACAGCTAGGACTGTTACACAGAAAAACCTTGTCTTAAAAACAAACAAACAAACAAAAAACAAAAAGAATTAAACTATGTGATTTGCAGTAAAAAAAAAAAGTATAGCTTGAGATCCCTGAAAAACCAATATCACAAAGACAAGGAGCATGTGTTTTCTATGAAATGTGCAATGTGAGAAGAGCATTAAAGCAAAGAGATGCTAACAAGGATGCAGAGGAAAAGAAGGAGCTTGGTAGGAGTATAAGAAAGGATTGCAAGGCTGGAGAACTCTTTTAAAGTACTCAGAAAAAACTGCCTATCGTAGCAATTTCATTGTATTTTAATAAGTAAAAACTGCCTGAAGATCTGAAAGTAAAACAGTGCCATTGGTCAGCCTTACAGACAAGGTTATGGTAGTACACGCCTTTAATCTCAGTAACCATAATGACACATACCTTTAATCCCAGAAGTCAAACTAGTTGTCATAGAAACTGAGCGGTGCATACCTTTAATGATAGTGGTGCACGCCTTTAATTACAGCCATAGAGAGGATTATAAAATGGGAGGAAACAGCTCTCAAAAGACAGACTTATTCTGAGATTTTGAGATATAGGATCATTATTTCAGACTGAGTTGAGGTAAGAGCCAGTGATTGGGTGTTTTGCTTTTCAGATCTTCAGGTCGAACCCCAATTTCTGACCCTGAGTTTTTATTAATTGTGCTTCAACTACCCTTGGTAATATATTCACATGGGAATTCTGGCTTTCAAAGCGTAAGTGAATGAAACCCCACTGTTTGAGTCATTAGTTCTTGAAAATATTATCTGGAGACCCTCAGAAACTGATACATTCACCTTGTCCTTTCACCAAGTTCTCTGGAGCCCGGGAAGGAGGAAAGTTTCCCCACTGAGTAGCAAGATGAATTTGGTGAGTGCAACGCCATGCTAAGATCTTCATACTGTACCAATATTAAGGACTCTCAAGGACATGATGACACTTGGGAAAATATTATCCTTCCTGGGAAGTAGATTGATGACAGTTATTCAAGCTCTTTAAATCCTGTTAGTTTGCAAAGGAAATAGGAGACAAGATGAGCAAGTTAAAGAAAGAAAAAGGAGTTGAAGCAAAATTCCTCTTGACTTTACCTGCTAATGATGTCATCGAAATACATTTCATTTCAAGACACAGGAAATCTTATTACAATTTGATTCTAGTGTCTATTGTTTTAATTCACAAAAGCACAATATCTAACTAAGTGGAAAGTGTCAATCAACTGCAAATCAAGTTGTAGTCTCCATAACAACCTCCTTTGTTCCAGAGAAGTCATAATGCATATAAAACTGAGGATGAACGCTAGAAGTAGGAAGAACTTACTCTGTCTCAAAGAATTTAGTTTCTCTAATAGAGACACGTGGAAGGGAGATTATTCACAAAATTAGCCTTTAGGACTTCAGGGGAGAAGACAGTAAAATTGAGACTTTCACTAACTCCCACTGATGCTCAAAGCCTAGCCTTTACACAATTAATTCAAAACATTATTTCATTGATTTAAAGTCATGTAGTCAGTGTGAGATCTATGAGTAATTAAAAGTCCTTTTAAGAACTGCCTAGTGAATCATTCGTCATCATTACATATACCTGCCAGAAACAACTCAAGGGAGCAAAGTTTATTTTGCTCATAGTTTCAGAATATTTCAGTCCATCACAGTAGGGAAAGCATGGCTGAGTTCCTACTTAAGGGGGTATGAGACTGCAGCTTCAGCATCTTTACTTGGGGGGGGGCAAAACAATGAGTAGAGAATGGTGCTAGATCCAACAGCACTAGCTTATCATCTTCAAAGACCTGCTCACTGCCCCCACCTTTACTAATGAAGCTCTCACCTTCAAAAACAATGGCATTGTCAAAGCAAAAACATCTGTGGGAAGTATTTAACATTAAAACCATAATACCCGGAAGGCCTTATTAAAACCCTTGTTCCTGAGGATCACCTCTGATTTCAAGTTTTAGAATTTCTGGGCATTACTTAGGCATGTGATTTTTAAAAGATACTCAACATGTAGCCGAGTGACGCTGGCCTTACCAGGAATTTTCTTTTCGATGTGATTCTGTACGTCCGAGATTTAAAGAACAGAGGTGCATTTGCACATGTTAATTAGTTAGAGTTTATACATGTGTATATAATTATGTATACTCGTATACTTGAAAGCATGATAGATTGCATCTGTCAGTTATAAAAAATGAATAGCCTTCCAAGGGAATATAAGAATGGCTAGAAAAAGATGCTGATTGTATAAGAAACCCAAGGTTGCATATTTCAGGTTCTATCATTAATCAATACAAGGATTTCATCAAAGAAAGAACACTACTAGTCTCATTATACAAACCAGGGAAATGAGACACAGATTCTGCAGATCACTGAAATGTGAAAGCCCAGGTGTGGGTACTGGCAGATAGTTCAAAGTCTTCCAAACTACAAATCCTCCTGCATTCATTTCTCCCCACAAACCAGAAACAGAAAGCTGTCCAATACAACCTAGAGAGAAAGAATGTATTTAGGCTCACATTTTGAGGGTGCAGTCCATGATGGTTGGAAATGAATGATGTGAGGAGAACAAAGTTTCTGGTCCCGTAGTTTCTGCCATTGGCACCAGAGAGTGGAAATGTTGATGCTCATCCAGTCTTCTTTTTATTTCATCTGGAACCACAGTCCATGAAAATTGTGCTAAACCCAGCCAAGAAGGGCAAGGATCTCCTACCTCAATTAAACTAATGTAGATATACTCCTTCAAAGGCATGCCCATAGACCAACCTATTTTATGCAGTCTGTCTGAGGCATGCCCAGAGACTTGTCTCTGAATTGATTTTAGGACCTATCAAGTTGCTAATCAATATGTATCATTACACCCCGCATAGTCTTACTAAGAGCCTTGAGTTTTATGATCAAAATAAATTTCCTACAGGAGAGATAAAGCAGTGCAATTACACTATAGCTTTAGATGATGTTAGAGGGCCTCTACCAGGAATGTTTTACAATCTAATAGCATTTAACTGCAAAAATGACATAAATATTGCATAGGACTGTAGTTTTTCCAGAATATTTACATAAAATGTTGTATTAGGTCCCCCTCAATATGTTTTATGTGCTTATGTTAGTCCGGAGATTATCAACTATGTTCATAGATGAGAACAAGGTCCAGGAATGAAAAGAGATACTTTCTACATAACATATGACAGTGACACACTTTTCTTCTTCTTTTTTTAACTCTTGCTTCCCATTTACCTTGGATATCTCCGCATATTTTTTTGAGGAAGCCATGCCTTTCTTCACCATGAACTCCCATCCAGTCAAGTAGAAGATCTGACAAGCAAACTCTCAAACTCAAACTAATTATTAAGTAAATATATGGACATAGATTTTTTGATCAAGACCTGAGATACTGCTTTGTCGTTCCTAATTGCATAAAAGGGGAATCAAATATGCCAACTTAGCATTTCTCCCTCAGAAAATGAATGTGAAACTAATAATCCATACCTCAGAGAAAGTTGTTGGAGGTATACGAATCACCCATCTCTGGTCCCTAAAATTCTTCACAAGATCTTTTGCTGGACTAGGGTGAGAACCATCACCAAGACCTTGAAGGCGCCCACAGAAAATGAACCAGCACATATTAAAAGGAAAGACTCGGGGGAGTGATGAGTGTCTATTATGCAGAATTTCTGACATACATGGAGGCATGAATTTTGTTGTTATTGTTGTTGTTGTTGGAGACAGAAGTGGAAAAACACACAGGGTATATATAAAAGCTTGGAGAAATTCATTGACTGCCTGAGGTTTGAGGAGATTTGAGAAACTAACTGTGTTTTGGAAATGACAGTGCTTTGTGTTTGCATTTTAGTCTTGGTTTCAGTGAGCAGCAGGAGCCAGGGGAAAGCTAACAGGGTCTGGCTGCCTAGGGCTGGTCCCAGCTTCCCTACTGAAAAGGAAGTTGATAAATGAGAACCTCAGATTTCTTTTATGTTGAGGGTTGATTCACCAGGGTAAGCATGAAGCATTACTTTAGGGCAGGAGCTGTGACTAGGAAAATGACTTATACGTTTGTCTCAGAAAACTCAGTCTCCTTAGGACTTATGCTTAGTGATCAGAGGACAGAAAGAATATAAAGATTAACTTTGGCACTGCGCCTAAAATAGGCCAACAGTATCTTTGTAACCTCTGTCATGGGCTTTTAGGACTAATTCTTTGCCTTATAAAAGAGTAACTAAACAAAGCTAGGCGGTGGAGGCACATGCCTTTAGTCCCAGCACTCGGGAGGCAGAGACAGGCAATCTCTATAAGTTCAAGACTGATCTGGCCTAGAAAAGCTAGTTTCAGTACAGGTTCCAAAGCTACAGAGAAACCCTGTCTCAAAAAAACGGAAAAAGAAAAAAGAAAACTAAACGAAACTCACTGGATTTATGTTTCCAAGAATTATTGAATAGGTAGCAAAAGTCATATCTTTATGAAATTAAGACAAACATTTCCACTATACTATGATACTTGGTATTTCATATATTAATTTACATTTTTATTCACTTCAGAATCACCTAAGAGACAGAAAGAAATCTTAAGCACACCATTCCACAAAAAAGGGGGGGCTGGGTGTTGTGTGAACTTTCCTGGGGAGAGATGTATATAAACATTTATTTACATCCACATCCAGTAGCAATGATTTGCCAAAGCAACAAGTTAGTTTAGTGAATCAGTAATTTTATTGGGGTTACCTCTAAGTTTATAGGTGAGGGGCTGTGTACGGGAGCCTGGGAAACTCAAAGGTATATCACAACTGAAAAGTCCAACAGAGCATGGATAAAAATTTAGGACAGCTTTATCCCAGGAGCATTTTCACAATTTGCAGAGAGCTTGACAAGTTAGAGTTTCCTTTCTCTAGTAGCTGCTATTACTTATGTGAGAACCCTGAGAAGGAGCCTTGTGAATCTTATAATTTCCAGCGACTTCCTGTAAATTATAAATTGTTTATTCTAAGCCGGTTTTTGTTACTATCAGAGTTTTAAAGAGCCTCTCCCCAGGATGTGATATTTCATTTGGAGAAAATGACTACATAACACTGGCTATCATTATTCCCTAAGCATTAAAATATTATGATTAATGTCTATTCGAATTCCAAGAGTTGAGTGATACCTTCCTCACCAAGAACTGTATGTATACTGTAAATAGGACCTTTATAAACCTCCACTCTTGCTTGAGATTCAAACACAATGCAAGAAAGTCAAAAAGAACAGTGAACAGATAAACCAAGCCACTGGTTTGGTTGATCTGCCTCTTTCTTCAACAGTGTCACCAATTCTTCTTCCATACAGTGCTTTATAGCACTGCAAACCCCCACCACATACAAATTACCCCACAACGCTTGCAAACCCCCACCACATACAAATTACCAAGGATAGAATGAATTTTGGGAGCAAAAGCATCTAGGTTTTCCAGAATTCCTGCATCATTCGAGTAGCCATGGCAGAATTTATAAAAAGAAAAATTAGCATAGCTCTCCATTAGTGATCAGAAGCAAAACCTTTACCCCAGGCATACCTCCCAGCTGTAGTTTTCCGTCTCAAAACTGCTGATAGCATGGTGTCTCAAAGTTTTAAAGTAATGTGTCCTGAATTTTTAAATTTAAAATATTTCAAATCAAATATTTACTGGAGAACGATTTAACAAATTTGGATCAAGAGTAAACTATTGGCCTCCTTTGTGAGTTAAGCAGCGTCTGAAATCCACCCCTTGCATCATGTGGTCTGTCTTAATTTTCTTTCAGTATTCCTTTCTACTCTAATGGTTCTGAATAAAAGAAGAAAGAAATCTGGGTTCATTTAAAACTGTCTTTAGTGCTTTTGTGCATTGTATTTAAGACATTAAAATTAGGAAATTAGATAGATGCCTGCCAGCCAGGGAAATTGCTTCTATCCATTACACTTGGAGACCAGATCATCCCACATCATACAATAGTTTCTCTCAATTGTTTCATGTTTTGCATAGGGACATTAACTCCAAATAGCTCCTTCCTTTGTTTTCTTGACAATGTACTGTTTCAACCACAGGCTATTGACAGGCTTTTTAGTAATTGTGTTCTTTACTACTTCTTCTCTCACCTGCTTTCATCTGAAATTTTGTGGTGTCAGGGTGCTATCATAATGTTCTAAGTGCTGTTTCTAGATATCATCTATTATCTATCTATCTGTAACATGAAGGGCCGGGCCTGCTTGTTTGTGTTTTTGTCCTGCCCAGCCCCCCAGCTGTTTAGTCTCAGAGAAAAATCAGACAAGGGACTCCGTATGTTATAAAGCTGATTGGCCCATTAGGTCAGGCTACTTATTAGCTAACTCTCTCATCTTGATTAACCCATTTTTCTGATCTATTTTAGCTATGTGGCTCAATACCTTTTTCAGTGGGGCAGCTCACATCCTGCTGCTTCGGTGATCTGGGCAGGAGTGGGAGGAATCAGTTTCCTTCTCCCCAGAATTCGCCTGCTCTCCTTACGTCATTTCCACTTCCTGTCTGGTTTCCTCGCCTACACCTCCTGCCTGGATGATTGACAACATGATTGACACAATACAGACAATTCTCCTGCACCATATATCTATCTATCTATCTATCTATCTATCTATCTATCTATCTATCTATCTATCTATCTAACTATTGTCTATCAATCATCTATTTGTCTGTCTGTCTATCTATCCATGCATCTATCTATACATGTGTTCCTCCACCCATCCTTACAAGTTTCATGTAATGGAATCAAAGATTTTTTTTTCTGTTCTCTTCTTTGTCTGTCTTATCTAATGTGAACATTCCTAACTAAATGTAGTTACATAAATCACTTAGAATTAATATTTAAATTTCTCACAGTATCTGCTGTTTTGAGACATGGAGAAAGATTTTTATTAGGACTATTGTTAGTAACTCATTTCGAACTTTTGAGACAGAGTCTGGCCATTGTTGTCTCCAATGGCCTAGACCTCATCATGTAAACCAGACTGACCTAATACTTGTAATAACTCTCCAGAGTGCTGAGATTTATAGGTATGTAGCACTATACCTGGTTCAGAAAGTCATCTTGGAGAGAATTTCCTCAGGGGTCCCTTGTAGATGATAAAGTGAGCTCTTCATGTGAGCGAGTATTGTGTGTATATGTGTGTAGAGTTAAAAACTCTATTCAGGTTTTTAACAAAGCCTGAATAATCCCTAGACATTTTTATTATGGAATAGCTCACTATACATTCACTTATTAGCTTTTGGGATATGACGAAATTCTGGCAGAATGTAACCCATGTTTATTGCTGGAATTCAAATAGTTCTAACATGTAAATTGCACCAAGAATTCAACTGACAAGAGACAAGGGTCCAGTAAGAAGGATTTGTTATTTAGAGTGGTGGTGGTGTGTGTGTGTGTGTGTGTGTGTGTGTGTGTGTGTGTGTGTGTATGGGCCTGAGATATACGAGAAAGAATTAATGTAGGAGTTTCTGTTGTAGACAAAGTTTAAATAAATTGAGCTGAGGTCTCCAAACATATGCTTCTTAGGGAGGAGATAGTTATTCATAACAAATGGGAGGCACGCCTAACTAGAGTTTAGAATCTCATAGATAGCAAAGAACATATTTCCGTGATATTTAGAGTAAAGTATTAATACTTTTCTCGGTTTTGAAGCTTGGATTATTTCCCAGTATGTTGTTAGCATTGTGATGCCTAGATAGAAGAATCTGTCAGAAATAAGCACAACAGTCATATCTGGGAGTGGGGGGATTTAGTGTCACATGGAAAACTTAAAAAGTGATGTTTTTTTGTATTACGAACATCCGTCATAGCAGAACTGTGGAAATAGATCCTTGTGGGAGACACAACAACTAGAAGTATGGAAGGCAAGGGAAAGTTTCTTCTGGAAAGACAATACATGCAGTGAAATCTAACCACGTCTCTGTACTTTTGTCCCTGGAAAAATATAGGATAATATCACTTAGTTTTTATAGAGCCCTGTGAGATGCTCCTGCTTGCAGTGAGTGACAGCTGCTGCTGGGACTCATGCCTCTTCAAAGAACTGAGAATTAGTGACTGAAAAGTGTTCTGCTTTAATGGAAAGCATCTATTTTTCCTCTCCCAAGCTTTCGGGGAAGGGATATAGTTGGACATTTTCATCAGAACTGCTGTGACATGGAGACTTATTAGTAATTATAAAAGCTCAGCCATAGCTTAGGGTTGTTGCTAATTCATTCTTACAATTTAAATTAGCCCATTTCTGCCAAACCATGTATTGCCACGTGAGTTGTGACTTTACCGTTCTTCCAGAATGTCTTACTCCTTCTGCATCTCCTGATGACTCTGTCTCTGCCTTTCTTCTTCACAGCCTTCTATCTGCCTCTAATCTCCTGCCTAGATATTGGTCATTCAGCTTTTTATTAAATCAAATGGAGTGACACATATTTACAAAGTACAAAAAGATTATTCCACAACAGAGGGGAAAAAACGTAAGAGCTGACCGTATGGGAAGGAGTAGTATAGACTGCTTTCTGTTTGTACATGACAGAACCAATGCACTTACATACTCGTGGCAATTATGGGTAACTGACTTGCACAAGATGCGACGGTGAACAGCGTATCATTGATGAGAGAGTCCTTAGCTTTCCTTATGGAGCTACTGGCTCTTAATGGTTGTAGGGCTTTTTGTTGTTTGTTTGTGTTTTAGTGGTTTTGCTGATTATAATGAGAATGGCCCCTATACACTCACATGTTTGAATGTTTAGTCCTCAGCTGGTGAAATTTTTGCAAAGCATTGGGAGGCGTAGCTCTGTAGGAGGAGGTGGACTCACTGGGAGTCATCTTTGAGGTTTCAATTCTCTATTCCATTATCAGCTCTCTCTCTCTCTCTCTCTCTCTCTCTCTCTCTCTCTCTCTCTCTCTCTCTCTCTCTTTCTCTCCCTACTATACAGAATATAAGGGTGTAAGCTCTCAGCTAGTGTTCCAGCACCAAACCCCCTTGACTGTTGTCATGTTTACCCCAATAATAGTCATAGATTCTAACCCTCTGAAAAAGAAAGCTCCCAATAAACTTTATAAGCTGCTTTGCTCACATAAATAACATCTACTCACAGAAATAGAAAAGTAAATACGACAGAGGTGTAGCGACAGTGAATAACTTTCTCCTCACATCACAGAAGCACATTTTATTGAACTAACCTATTACAAAACAAAGCAAAGGGTTCACAAGTAAAAGATGGATGAATTTGGAAGAAGGCACTGAGTGGAGTGGGAAAGGGATGAAAAAGGAACATGAATAGTGAAAATGACAAAAACACATTTGTTTAAGTACACAATTCCTAGAATAATTGAAATGAAAATATTTACTATATTAGTTTACTATAGTTAGAATTTCATTTGAAATGTGAGGTCCTTATCAATACATATGGTACAGCACTGGTAGGGAATGAACACCTGCTGTGTAAGAGTTTTCTCTTTTCTCCATCTTACTTCCATACATTATGCTCCTTGAACATTTCAGAGTCAGAGAAAAATAATTTATTTTTCGGGAACTCCTAATGGGAATTCAAGACTCATGTTATCTGGGGTTCCATAAGTGCACCTATGTACCACCTCTCTGGCTCACTTAGTAGTCAGCGTACTTGGAAAATTTATATTCTCTTCCTGAAATGTAATATTCATTTTATAAATCTGGGACTATGTTGAATAAGCACTAGGGAGAACCCCCCAAAGCAATCAATCAGAATTTGAAGCAAATGAGAGAGAATTCTGCCCTGTCTTATTGTCCTTCAGTGGGATTAACACACACACACACAGACACACACACATACACATACACGCACACACTTCATTTGTTTATTCATTTCTCCCTCTCTGTCATCCAATGTTTCAGACACTTTTTATATTCTTATCAGTTTACCAAGTAGATTATATCAGGAGCATTGTTTATCTCAATTTTTCACAGTTAACATGCAAATAGCAGCCCTCATGCAACATGTGAATCGATGTTCAGACAAGGAAACTGTTTGGATGTCTATTTAATTTATGAAAGTATCAGGTACTTTTAATAAAGTTTTAATTTTAGTGCTATTTCTTTTTCAATAACCAGAAATGTAGCAGAACAGAAATTTAGGATAACAGGAATGTAGAATTTGGTCATTCTTGTTTGAGGGAGATTCCAAAGACAGGAAGGAAGCTGGGTCTTTAGCACAAACAAACCTGTAGCCTAATTTTTCCTTCTAAAAAAGCCATAGTACTGCCCTCTATTTATCTACTTGCTTTCATAACAGACTATTGATGACATTACTGAAAGATGTAGAGGGAATACTTTCCCACACAGTGCTCCACAAAAAATACTTTTACAGCAGGGCCATGGTTGTGTGAGAGCTTCCATAGCATTAGCTCCACCGCCCATCACCCCAAGGCTTTAGGAATTCTTTGATTTCTCACTAACCACTTATATTCCAGGCTATCTGAAATATGAATGTTTCCCTTTCTATTTTCTGTCACCAAATATCTCCTCCAATAGTAAATATCACTCATATGTAGGAAAGCAAGCCATATAGGGGCAACTTACTTGTCTACTGAGATACTTGCTTGGTGTAAGTGAAATGGTAGACATGCCAGCCAGGCACCCAGCTGCAGTCCACCCCATCTAAAAAGAAAATATTATATTATATGTTCCAACAAGTTTTTCTTTCCTTTTCATATTATGCGCCATGTTTCCCATCACCTCTTCTCACCATTTCTCTTTCACACATAAATAACTTTACATTTGAATAAAGTCCTCTGATTCTAATTTTATAAGTAGACATTTAAAATTTTTGGTGCATATTAGACAGAGTTAATCCTATGTTAACATTCTAGAGCCTTTATTCTCTATTAACCATAGTGGCCTTTGAGGAAACTTCTCATTTTAAATAAAATACACATTCGCGCATCTCAGAAATTACTTCAGACACTTCAGTTGCTCATTGGCAGAAAATCCTCATCAACGGCTGTCTGGTTTTTCACTGTCATATAAAAATGTGCCTCTTATGTAACAAATTGGAATAAGGAAAATTGGTTAGCATAAACGCAGAGGACATTAGCATGAATAGCATGAATTATTCATGTGGTTGATTCTGACTTCATTGTTCAACTTTTAAACACTAAAGGAGTAATCGGATGGCTTAAAGTTTATCCTGAAGCAGGGTAAAGTAGAAGTGTTTTAGTAACCAGAATTACTACCAATGTTTGAAGAAGAAAAACAGAAAAACTCTGCCAAGTGCAGGCTATGTTATATTCAGAAAGCAAAGACTCTCCTGGGCTTTATGACAGGATGTGTAAAACAAGCTGAAATACAAGTTTATCCTGACAGCTGCTAGAGGGGTGTCCACAAAGAATGGGATATGTCAACATGGACTCACCTTTTAGCAGATGTGTGAAGCAGGGGAGGAGTATTATGAAATGCATGTCAGAGGAGGAAGGTCTTGGGACTGGAGAATTGTCACTCAGCCTGACTACTATTACTAAATGGCAGCTCTTGTGAAGTCTTATTCTTGCCTGACTGGAAACAGAGGGGATTATAAAGACACTGAATAGGCAGACTTTAGATTTCTCACTAAAACTGAGGCCAGTTTTGAAGCAGTATATATCAATGTTTTTAGCAAAACAAGAGCCAGACTAACCCAAAGTAGGATGTAATACCATAGAACATCCAGGTAGCTAACGTCATAGGAAAGGGAAATAAGATGTCTGCTACTGTTGCAAGTTGAGGGGAAACAATAAAAAGAACCCTTATTCGCTTGCCTGTTTACTTGTTGTGGAAAATTAGCTTAAATATGTTACATTTGTTTATGCTGTGGAATATTTGTTTAATAAGGCAAAGATGAGTAGCATATATATATATATATATATATATATATATATATATATATATATAGCTTAAAAGACCAGAGGCAAATCGGCAAACCGTAGTTGAAGAGAAATGGGATAATTTAAGTTATGAAAGCTGGCTAGAAACTAGATAAGTTAAGGCCAGCATTCAAAAGTAAGAATAAGTCTCTCTGTATTTATCTGGTGCTGGGTAACTGACCCTCAAAGAGAAAAAATAAAATAAAACAAAGCAAAAAAAAACCCTGCATCTATTTCTTGAAGGTAAAAAGTCCTTGTTCGTTGGAAAACACTGTGGTCAGAAAAATGTGTTGCAAAGGGAATCTATGAGCTGGAGTTAGTGAGACTGCCAACTCCACCCTTTCCCTAAGAAACTAGAAGATAGCACACATATCCTTCTTCTGCTTTCTTGGGCCGTTTTCTTTACTTAGAAACTATGGGACAACAGCTCTCCATCTGGTGTACTTATAATGGAACTGTGGGGCAACAATTCTCTGTCTTGTGTGCTTGCAACTGGAATTACAGGACAATGGGTGAGTCTGGTGTACTTACAACTGAAACTATGGCAGAATGGCTCTCAGTCTGGTGTACATACAACTTTAGAACTCTCATTACTTTACATTTTGTCTATTCTTTGCAAATTCCATATGTATGTACAATGTACTTTAATATTAACTATCCCCTTCAGTTATCCCCAAATCTCTCTTAAATCTCCTTCTTCATAACCTAATTTTTCTTCATTATCTACTGAACTCTATTAGAGACATCAAGACATTTACCACTGTAGAGCCACCGACTATAGCCTGAGCAACCAATAAAAAGCCATGGTCCTCAGGAAAGCAGCCTCTCCCTCCCACTAGCAGAGAGGTATTGGTACTTGATGGATGTGAGGGGGGTGAGGGTCAGTTTTTAACTTCAGAATATGCTAAAGTGTAGACTTAGTTGTGAGAAAGAATAGGGCCCAAGAATTTTATTTTAGCAAGTAACAGGAACTTCTCACTTCAATTTGTGTATTTCCCTGAAGAATTCCCAGGAGACATAGCAGCTTTTCCATCTGTATTTCGCTCAGTAGAAATGGGCTCCAAGGATACTTATCCCTAGGAGCTACCTATTCTCTCTCCCCTGGTAGAAGTAAATATTAATCTTGGTGCCTGTACACCTTTTCCTATGCTCCTTGTTCTTATGTTTATTTTTAGAATAATAGCATCCAAGCTCTGAAGCCCAAGTCTGGGCCCTGTACACCATCTGGTTTTATGAAGAAGTCTGCCCAACCACTTGTTGAAAACGGGAATGTGATTCAAGACTCTGAAGTCAGATTTTCGCTTAGTGATCTTGCCAGTTCCTCTAAGGCCACTCACCGTCTTCTCACTTTATTCCTGACCCCGAGAACTTACAGCTTCCTCTGGTAATGAACTCCCCTGCCACTTCCACTACTGTACCACATACATCGCTAGACTTTTTCTATTTTCTTTCATAAATCTCCCAGACTGCTAAAGCACCATAAATATGGCCACATAAAGCATCTCCAGGCAGAGGAAATCACTTTATTTATCTAGCGGCTTATACATTTCCCATGTGCCACAAATGAATGGGAAAATGAGACTTTTCATTTAGCTTCATTTTCATAATCTTGGAAAACCTCTACAACTGAGCAAAGGTGAGTCATGGGCTTACCTGCCAAGCAAGGGGCCATAGTAATATGTTTAACCAGACCAAGATAGTCGTGGAAATATAATGTTAAGGCTTTATAAACTTATTTGCTATAATAAAGACCCTTTGCCCTTGCTTATTTTACTACTGTACAGGCATGTGAACTTACATGCAGCACAGTTAGAGACCAGAGCTAGACATCGAGATATCTCCATTTAGTTCCATCTGTCTATTTCCTTGAGATAGGGTTTCTTCCTGAGCACAAAGCCCATGTTCTAGGGATACAATCTCAAATCCACATGCATGAAGAGCAAGCATTCTTACCAGCTAAGCCTTCTCCAAAATCCCCTAATTTGTCTTTCCATTTTGACAGAATTTTCTGACAAACGGGAACTATCAAGAGAAAGTTAAACATTTCTAAAACATTTTAAATTTAGTTTCTTCTAGATTAAGATTCACGAGATGGCTGGGCGGTGGTGGTGCACGCCTTTAATCCTAGCACTCGGGAGGCAGTGGCAAGCAGATCTCTGTGAGTTCCAGACCAACCTGCTCTACAGAGCAAGATCCAGGACTGGCTCCATAGCTACTGAGAAACCCTGTCTTGAAACCCCTCCACAAAAAAAGATTCAAGAGATGATATCTAAATTGTACGGGAGGTAGTTTGATAGCGAATGTATATGTTATTCTCATCCCATAAAGGGACATTGCATGTGTTATTTCTCATTTCAGAAACATTCCTTCAAAGTGATACTTGTCATAATTTATCAAAATAAATAGTGATCTGGCTAAACTAAGTGTGGAAATCCATACCCATAATTCCAGCACTTGGAAAGCTGAGGCAAAGGGACCAGTAATTAAAAGCCAGCCTAGACTACAAAAATGAGTTAAAAACCAACCTGAGTTGTCTGCCTAAGATTCTACCTCAAAGTTAAATAAAAAAATAACTAGTTGAGAGACTGATTTACCAAAATTCATGCTACTCACTGAGCAAAAAATGTAAATTCATTTCTCAACTCCAATTTCTGAAATTTCCCATGTGGTTTTCATCCTTTTCTCTAGAACTCAAGAAGTGAGCCACACTAAACCCAACACCCTGGGAACTTTTAATCCCTGTAGCTAGTACTTGTACTACTTTGCACTTGTACCCATGTGTGTGTGTGTTCATTACCTTCCTGAACACTGGACAATTTCTTTTTGCTAACTGTATCACCTCTGCCTTAACATTATGAGCTTACATTTCCTCATTCACTTAGTAAGCATGATGACATTTTCTTCTATGATCTCCTTTCATCTATTACAGTCAATCGACCAGTGGTGTCTTTCCTTTGATGAAATCATTGCTTTATCTCTGGGTCAGGGGTGGGCATTGCTTTTATTCTTCTACTGAGTGTTCTGGTCACCTACCATTCATCGCTACACTAGTTAGGCTGGTTTTCACGTCATTAGCTCAGTTCACATACCACCCTACCTTTGACTAAATCAACCAAAATGCATTATACGAATATATGAAACTAACAAACAGAAAAATTAAAAAAGAATAATACTACCTTAAGGAACGTAATCAATGTCTGTTTTCTGTCTCACAGTTTAAGATTTGGAAGTTGAAGTGTTGCTGTAAAGTAGAGCTTTTTGTTGTCATGCCTTTGACCTCTGTCAGTCTTAGAGAATCTGTCTTCATTTGCCTTTTCCACCTTTTGCTACCCTCTTCTGACAATCCTGCAATAACGTTTAACCAGAACTAGCAAGAGAGGCTTTATGATGTCCTATGTGCACATCAATTCATTTTATTCTTACAACTTCATGTCCTAGTGACTGTAATGACCATTATTTCATAGAAAACAAACTAAAACACCAAACAAGCAACTTGATGTAGGTCACAAGGAAGTGAAAAGACGAGAATAAGTACTAACTAGCTATGCTGACTTAAAAATGAAGGTCTCTTTTGTGGTGCTGTTACACCATGATGTACAGAGTAAAATCCTAGATGAGCCCTAGACTTTCACCAAGCTGGACAACTTTGATATTCTGGTATTAAATTAAAATTTATAAATTGCTATTTTTAATTATCCAGAAAAATTTTAATTAGCTAAATATCCTATTGATATCATAAATTCTCTGGACACTTAAAGCAATGTTTTCTGTGTTAGGCTTTTTTCAGTCATGAACTCATACTAGATACCCACTGGACATAGATGCTAATAACACACAAATTATAATAAAGCAATGGAATGTATATTATAAAGGCACTTTGACTTCAACATTTGAGTCTCAGGATATGTTGATTTGGAAAAGAGGTTTTTCTTTTGTTTCGATGGAAGATGAGAACCTGTGGATTGCTTTCAGACAAATATAGATTGATGGGTCAAGACACCCTAAAAGGTCATCATGAACACATCAAAATATCCTCAAAATATTACTTCACCCAATAAACAGCAGGTAGCAGTTTGGAGAGAAATAACTATGCCCTTATCCCCAAATATTGTCTATAAATGTTTGTTTACATTTAAAGGGGGATATGCTAGAGAGATTTGCATTGGTAATGGATCTTGATTTATTAATACAAATTTTAGGTCAATTTTGTTATATGTATATTTTAGCTCTTGATTAAGGTATTGTGATTCTGTAGTTCATTTTAAAATGTAATGTATAATTAAGAAATATAGGTTAATAGATAATCATCTACAGTAGTCAAGCTTTCAGTCATGTTAGATTTTCTAGATGTATAGATATATATTTCAGTTAGATAGGTAATCTTGAAATCTTTCAGAGACTGTTAGAATATGGCATTGATGGAGGAGGGTCATCTGTCTATTGTTACTTTCATTGGTTAATAAAGAGACTGCCTTGGCCTTTTTGATAGGCCAGCCCTTAGGTGGGTGGAGTAGACAGAACAGAATTGTGGGAGAAAGAAAGCAGAGGGAGGCAGTTGCCATGACTCTCCTCTCCGAGACAGACACAGGTTAGGACTTTTCTTGGTAAGCCACCACCTCATGGTGCTACACAGATTACTAAATATGGGTTAAACAAGATGTGAGAATTAGCCAATAAGAGGCTGAAAATAATGGGCCAGGCAGTGTTTAAAAGAATACAGTTTCCATGTAATTATTTTGGGGCAAGCTAGCCGGGATCCGGGCGGGAACACAGCCTGCCGCTCCTTTCCTTTTATATGGCATTTAAAATGTTTTAACAACTTAAGACTTTTCATGACAGTGAGACACATCTGCTCCTGGCAGCACCAATCTACTTCAAGAGGAAGATAGGCATCTAAGAGGTTCATAATGGAGTTTGTTAGATGAACTGGACATGCAGGATACACAGAGAAATGACTGCTGAACTTCCCTAAAGGTGAGACAATCCTTCAGGATTCCTGCTTCATGAAAGAGTCTGTGAGACATTCTGTAGATTACAGAAGAAAGTGACTGGCAAAGTTCCAATATAGGCAGACCTGCCTTGAAGTTTTCTGCTTCATGGAAAAGTCAGCTGGATACTTTGGACCAGTAGGCTGAAGATGGATGCCCCAATGGTACAGAGAAACTTTGGGTGACTGTCCAGGCAGCAAGATGTCTCTGTCATTTCTAGAGTTTAGGAAGTTGCTTACAATGCACTTCCTGTTTGCTCCATATCCTTCTGGAGTCTTTGATGAAGCTGAAGAATTCATAGTTATAGTTTTCCTTAGTTATGATAAAAGATAAAATAGATATAAATATTGTAACTGTAATTCTTGCTTGATCACTGTTTTGCTATATATAATTTTACTATGTTAAAGTTAAAACCTTTTTTATTAAAATAGAAAGGGGATGTGATGTGGAAGTCCCCTCTGTGTGTTGTGATTACCATTAATGAATAATGAAACTGCCTTGGCCTGTTGATAGGGCAAAACTTAGGTAGGCAGGGAGGAATAGACTGAATGTCGGGGGAAAGAAGGTTGGAATCAGAGAGACACCATGGATCTGCCGCTGGAAATGTGCTGAAATTTTGCTGGTAGGCCATGATTTCGTGGTGATACACAGATTAATGGAGATGGGTTAAATTAAGACATAAGAGTTAGCCAATTAAAAGTTAGAGCTAATGGGCCAAACAGTATTTTATTTAATACAGTTTCCTGTGTGGTTATTTGGTTCTCAGTGGCTGGGACGAACAAGCAGCCCCCTCCATGCAACCATGGATTTGCATCCTCAAGGGCGTATCAGAAACACCCAGCTACCTGGAACTGATTTTTTTATAGCAAATACACACACAGACACACAGACACACAGACACACACACACACACACACACACACACACACACAAGAGTGTGATTTAACGCTCTCATTTGTCAAGCTATATTTTCAAATAAAGGGGATGCCTAAGCAGAGTTATACCTGATAATTGTTAAATTTCTGACCTCGATGCATATTTCTTTTAATTTCCTCCAGGATATTTCTTGTTATAGGAGGGAAGGGTTTAATTCTAGCAGTAAACTTCTCTGGCCCTTCTCATGATAATCAAAACCACTCTCCCTTTGGCCTCTCTATAGAAATCTTCTGGCTGTTTATGTAAATGGAGGAAGAACTGAGGGCTTTCCAAATGGATTTTGATGAAGTTCCATTCTCCGTTTCCAGCTTTAATGAAACTAAAAGGAAAAGCGTCTCCAAGACTGGCTTTCATGTCCTATCTGCTTAGAGATCTTATGTATTTCAAACGAGAAGATATGAAAAAATCAACACAATTCGGAGCTCTGGAATGTCCTGCATGTATTAGCAAATATTAACACAGTCTATTCTGGATAAAAGATTATTGTTTTAGGGGTCCTATTGTCATGAAATTCTATTGAGCATATTCCACCAATCTCCACAAAAAGATATAGATTCTTCAGGACTATCATTTAGCACATAATTGTAAATCTCTTTATATATATATATAGAGAGAGAGACATGGTGTCTCTTTTCAATCTTCAAGTCTGCTTGGGGAAAAAAAAGAAAGGGCTGAGAACAAATTTGCCATTATTCAGGTCGGGTCTGTATTTTAGGGCATATGTTTGTTTTTCACACCTATGGGTGAGTAGCACTCAGTTCCTGTGAAAAATAATCAGTTGATTTTATGATTGAGTTTCATTATATCCACAATAGTCAAGACTGTAGCTTCTTATACATTGTTAAACAAGTGCCACTATGTTGTCCATAAAAACTATGGAAAAACAGGGACTGCAAAGATGGCTCACTGTCAAACAGCACGTGCCCATCTTCCAGAGGATCTGAACTGTGTTCCTAGAAACAACGTTCACAACTCCATCCAGTTCTTGCTGCAGAGACTTCAATGCCTCTCTCCTTTGTAGGCACCCACATACAAAGCACAAACAGATGTACACACAAAAATGGAAAAAGAACGGTCATGGTCATTTTATTAAAAATTTCTTGTGTAAAATGCCATTGTGAGAGTTATCTCTAGTTGAAGTTATTAAATAATAATAGGAGAAGCTCTAGGTGCTGAACCCAGGTTCCTGTGCACTCTTGTTAAACACTTCATTCACTGAGCCATCTCCTCAGATCTAAAAATGTCATTAGTTTTAAGATTTTATTTTGATATTAACTTGTGCGTATGTAGGTAGATGCCCATACATGCCAAAGAAAAGGACATCGGGTGGTCTGTGAACCACAGACAGGGTTTCTTAACGGAGTCAACAACTCTTAAGAAAATGGAGTATGTCCCATTGAGCTAGGGAAAAGTTATGTTACATTGGGATTTTTGTTCTCTTGATTCATCATCAAGAGAAAAACTCACTGAGATCGGAGATCAGAGCCATTTACATAAAACCTCAACAGTGAAATGACACGTGAGTCCGGAGAAATAAAGCTATTCCCTGAAAAGATTGTCTGCTGTACAGTCTAACCAAATCCCACATAAGCTAAGGATACCTCAGGAAAACCTGATGTTAAGCAAAGAGCCAGACACCTGTCTTTTCAAAATGTGAAGAAATGGACATGTTTATAATGTCCATTTGTATCAATGGACATTCATCAATAATTCATGCCATTTGTGAATATAATTAGGACAAGGGGAAGACATTAATTTAATTATCAGGTTAGAAATGTTTCCTATGAAATATATGGGTATTCCAGAAATAAACAATTCACAATTCTAATGAATCACATTAGAATATACCCTTGTGCTTTGATTGCTAGTCATTTCTCATTTTTCACCAAAGTCCCTTTTCTGTCCCCAGCATCGCACTCTTACAAGGATTTGTACAAAGGGCATTCATCTGGAAGATGGTCCAACAAGCACAAGTGAGAAAGTGAAGCCAGCAAGGCTGTAATGGAGAGAAGAGCAGCAGTGAGCAGATCCACAATTCATGGGCAGCGTCCCATGAGACATCCTATGAGGACTGTGCAGAAAACAACTGCCAAATTGTGTCAGCAAGGACTGAGGAAGCGGAGCATTGCCACTTCTCTGCCAACCTCAGCTGCCCCTTTGATGCCGATTGCCTCTGGGACAAGAATTCTCTCAATATTTTTAAGGATGTTCTGCCTTGGTAACTCAAATGCCTAGGGAACTGGAGAAAACCGTTGGGAGGAGAGGTAAAGAGAGAGGTGCCCTTGAGGTGGAAAGCAGCCAGAGTGCATGGGGAGTGTTCACTACATGAAGACAAACACAGAAGGCCAGGAGCAAATGTGTCTGTGTGAAAAGAATTGAAGTCATCTGATCACGCACAAACTTATGGTAACATGTATACAGATATTTACATAGACGCAAGCATATTTATCACTTAAAAAGTCAAATCACATATTATCTTTCCCCTTCCTCTTAGCACACTAATGCCCACTAGTTGCTCACGTGTCTGCTCACTGTATCCTACTGAAGGGAAACTTTCTTCATCCTTACAGAAAAAGAAAACATTTTTTTTCAAAGAGAAAATCTTGTTTTCTAAACTGGTGCTAATTAGGGTTGTACTTTTATGAGATGTGTGATAATTTGATTATTGTTTCTGAATTTTGTGAATTTCTGAGATTCTTGTAATCAGAGTCAGTGACTACCTATAAAGGACTTTACTTAGAAAATATTCTAAATGCTTGGGTGTGGGATCAACACAACTACAGGGAAGACAATCATGAGGAAGCGCAAATGATGTGATAAGCAAAGTACAGTCAGTATTAATTATAGAGGAAAGAACAAAGGTAGTCATTAGTGGGGCAGGATGATAACTGTGAGTTTCAGAATTGGGTATGATGTAGGAAAAGGTCTCTAGGAGAATAGAAAAACATGTTGCAGAAAGTGAGGAACGCATATACTCTAGTAGGAGTGACCAAAGGAGTTTCATGCAACATACTATATAATTTACACATAAATTGGTATATGTTTATCTGTGACAACATTTAAGAATGATATATGTGTCTATGAGTAAAAAAATCTAGATTAACATGATATTTTAAGTGACACAAAGTTGTGAAAAACATTTTTGAAATGCTATGCGTCATTCGCTGCCAATAAAGAAGATCAGTTTCATTTTGTTTTTGACATAATTCTTTTATTGATTCTTTGAGAATTTCACATCATGCAACCCAGTCTCACCCATTTTCTAGTCCTTCCATATCTCCTTTCCACCCTTGTAATCTCCTCTACAAAACACAATGAAAATTAAATAAAATAAAAATAACTTTAAAAACAAGCAAACAAAACCCATCACATATTCATTTGAAGACCAATTTCACTAGATTAAAAATTCTGTTCTGATTGCATTATCAATGAACAATGCATAAAAGTTATCATTACATTGTGAGAAAGGAGCCTGTCTATTATTTCATTTACTGTTATTATTACTATGATAAAACATCATCATCAAAAGAAAGTTGGGGAGGAAAGGATTTATTTTGTTTGTAATTCTACATCACTATTCATCACCAAATGAAGTTAGGGTTGGAGGCAGTTACCTGGAAGTTTGAGTCGATGCAGAGACCATGAAGGGGCACTGCTTACTGTCATACTCCCTATGGCTTACAAGGTCTGTTTCCTTATAGAACCCAGGATCACCAGCCCAGCGATGGCACCACCCACAATAAGCAGGATTTTTTCCATCAATCACTAATTATAAAAATGCCCCGCCAGCTTGATTATAGCTAGTCTAATGGAGGCTTTTATTCAATTGAGATTCCCTGCTCTCCGATGGCCCTATCTTGTGCCAAGCTAGCATGAAACTAGCTGGCACACCTATGTGTTCTTACCTCTAACTATTTAGCATCTTTAAAATAATTCCAATATAAGTCACCCATTAAATACTGCTATTAGCTTGCCTGGCACTAACAAAATAAAATAAATAAATCTGAACACCACTTTGGGATTTCTTTCCTGGTTAGTCCTCTAAGTTACTTGGTAAGAATGCTTTTGTTCGTAAAAATTCCTGTGTTGAAATGTTGACCCTCTAGTTTGATGATTTTAGTGAGTGAGACATTGGAATGAATCTTTGTGAATGGGACTGATATTCTTAAAAAAATGGAATAACATAATTAATTTCCTGACTCTACCTTGTGAATCAGTGAGGTGTGATATCTATGTACAAGGAATGTGATTTCAGTACATACATTTTTTTAAAAACATCATGGCCTTGGACCATGGCCTTGCTAACAATTTACCTTGCTTACAATATTTTGTTATAGTAACCAAACACCTATCAATGAAGACTAAAGAAGTAATAACAAACTTTGTACGCCCATTTAAATGTGCTATACTTTATTTAAGAGACGCAATGTGTAGGACTTGCAGTCTTGACCAATTTTGAAAACAAATGATGCACTGCACTGTTGCATGGTGACCCCTACCCCAAGAACCAGCATGGGCAGTGAACATATGGGCTTGTCCTTGAGTGGGACACAGAGCTAACATGATCCAGTCAGTTGGCATCAGCACTGAGGACCAGAAGTGAGGGGAAGGAAGATGAGGAGGAGACTGAGAATTTTTGGTTGTGGGCTAAGCACAAAACATAATGGACAGTTCTGACAACCACTCGCCTTTAAAGGGTAAATTTCATAGCTAAGGCTTATGAACACAGAATGGCTGAATGACTTGAGTTTATGACATATCGTATTTTCCACACAGGCGTCCAGAATAAACCTATATTAGAAATAAAAACAGTGAATTTGTGATGCAAAGACAGGTTTAAGACAATTCTCCTCGTTTCTGCTTTCTATCAAGTTGTCACCTGAAAGCGCTGCTTATGTAGGAGTTCTAGAGTTAGTCCTTCTGCGACAAGGGAGATAAAAACCCCAGTTGATGATCGAAAGCAAAAGGGCAGAGACAGGGGCTCAGGTTTTGCTCCACACATTATCTGTTTCTATTAAATTCAGGGCCTCTACCTTCTCACAGATGCACTTTACCAGAGTGTGACCATTCATCCTTTTGCTCAACCAGACATTTTTATAAGCCTGAAGGATTTGTATTGACTAATGAGGATGAGACACTGGGCTTAAAAACTAGAATTACTGGCGTGGCATTTTAAATTATATAACATGATGGCTTATAGGAAATACAGCCTTTTTTTATAGACTTATGATGCCTGCTGTGTCATGCAATTAAAAAGTTCCAGAAAAGCACTCTCAGCATGTCAAGTTCCTGAGGCTGATTTATAGGATTATGGTTTTCTCCCTTTGTGATTCAATTAAAGTATTTTACACTGGGCTATTATAGGGTTTAGACTCTGATAATAGTTTGGATGCTGAAATATTAGATTAGCATGTGATCTGATTATAAATAAATTGAATTTCTTGTTTGCAAGGGACTGTAATTAAAGCTGCAGTCATAAGAGGCAGCTGTCTAAAGACCTATGTGATAGACATCAAATATAAAAAAGTGGGTAAGAGCGATATGCAATTGATTATTGCAGTCCATGGAGAGTTAAGTATTTTAATGGAGACCTAGTCATAATTGCTCTTGATTTTAATTTAGTAGTTGAATTCATACCATAATCAAAAAGAATTCTCATAATCTGCTGAAGATGATCAAGTAAGTTCTGCTTCCATGTCCCTCTGATATTTGAGAACAGCCTGTCATTGTCTAGAAAGTACTATTCATTATTTGTCTATCTAAAATTACTCTTAAAGGATTATGGGTGTGAGAGGTACTTCTGTTTATGTGTTGCTTTAATTGGTTAACGAGTAAAGAAACTGCCTTGACCTTTTGATAGGGCAGAACTTAGATAAGCAGGAATAAACAGAACTGAATGATGGGAGGAAGAAAACAGAGAGAGAGCTGCCATGGAGTCGCCAGAGTCAGACATGCTGAATCTTTCCCGTTAGGTCATTGCCACATGATGATATACAGATTAATAGAAATGGGTTAAATTAAAATGTGAGAGTTAGCCAATAAGAGGCTAGAGCAAATGGGTCAAGGGGTGTTTGAATTAATACTATTTCTGTGTGGTTCTTTCGGGGCTAAGCTAGCCGGGTGGCTGGGATGAAAAAGAGGGCCCTCCATCCAACAGATTATAAATGCTTTTCTTCACAAATAGCTTGAAACTAGTTTGATGCATCTCAAAATGAGAGGAAGTAAGATCATTAACATCTGGGTGAAATATATTTTCTTTTTGTTTTGACACTTGGTTTTATTTTTGATATGTGATAGAAAGGAAAGTTGAGCCAAAATTGAATGATGTGGATGGAGAATTAAAAAAATGAACAGTACCTTGTCTTTATGAGAGGAAGAGGGCAAGGGCAATCAAGCACAAAAACCAAATAAATCTTTAAATGATGCAGTAAAGAAGGATAACTTAGAGGAAATGTGTTTGCCACGGCCCATAGAGATGTCAAGTTTCCAGCTGTGGAGATGGATATAAGTCTCCTTAATAGAGAAATATAATTTTGAAAGAAGAGTGACCTGCACTCCCTACAAAAGTGACAAATAAATGAACTACCTACAACATAAATTCAGCACTCTTCAGTCTTTGAGAATAGCATTGGCTAAGTGCATTTCCTTTTGGAGCGAATATTGCCTCCTTTGAGGGCCTCATTTTCTCTGTCTTGTTTACTTAATAGCCCCCTCATAGGTATTCTGATTACAAGTATGGCCACCTTTCCAATATTTTCTATCTTCAAGCATTATGATTTCCCTAAAACCCAGATTTTCAGTTATTCCCAGCTTTAATGCTTTTGACCTTTAATTCATCAGCAGGATAAAGCTGAGATGGATAACCTTGGCATGAAGTGTTCTTATTAGACTGGCCCTTGGTAACTCTCCAACATCACTCTGTGATGCTCTGCCTCTCTAACATACTCTAGTCAACCTGACTTACTTAAAATGCTTTTATAGCTATACTGTTTTCTATTTCCATGCCTCAGTCTAAGTAACACTATTGTTCCAAAGAGACACCTTGAGAATTCTTAAATATTTTTGACAAATGTGTTTTTATATTTCCAATCCTATCTTTAGTTGTGTCTATATACTTTCAACAGATTATACCTTCAAAATGGAGAATGTTTAACATTGAACTGGAAATGTCATGAAAGCAGCATGATATTTGCCTTTTATACATAATTTTTATTAAAGTTATATATGAGGTCTATACTATTTCAAATGCTTTAATTAATAAAAGCTGTGGGCAATATAAGTTAATGCATTTACCAGACTACTTAGCAAAAAATTTTAAAAACTCATACTAGTTTGGATTTCCGTCTTTAGTTTTTCTAGGTTAAAAAGCTGTATGCGTAAAGTATTTTTTAATGAAAACACTCTGTATATTTAGTGAAATAATTATAGAGAAACAGCAGACATGCAGATGTGAGAGATTTCATATGCAACAGAAATGCTGACTCTATCATTATGAAGAAAGTTAAACAGATTGTGTCAAGGATGCTATACTATCACCACCAAAAAGAAGTTAGATCCATATATACAACTGTGGCTATACCTGAAAAACAAAACAATGCATTGAAAATATAATTATCACAGTGACATCATAAGATACAAGATATGTATATATAATAATTTATGTATGTGTCTATCTTTCTATCTATCTATCTATCTATCTATCTATCTATCTATCTATCTATATGTATGTTAATTGGAGATATTTCAAAAGTCATTGAACCAGATGGGATTTACCTGCAGATATGGGAAGTCACTTGGATTATAACCACACAGAGAAAGAGAAATGAGAAATGTCTTATGTTCTGAGTCCTTAAGTGGCAAGGGTTGAAATGTAGCATATATGTTCCCAAGCCTAGACTGAAGTACACAGTCTTACCAGGGGTATGTGAGCATAGATAAAGAATACAATGTTTATTCGATTCTATTAGGAGGTAGATCTGCTTGGAGATACGCCTTTCCTGCATCCCCTTCACCATAGGCCTTCATGAATCCATACTATAGCTAAAAAAAAGCATTAATTGTCCTCATTCATCTTTAAGGATGAACTATAGCTCACATAATTTTGAATTTTAAATTCAAAGACATTATTAAAATCAAGCTCTCAAAATTCACAGGAATTTTCTGTTAACATCTGCTGGAATTCAGTACAGAATCCAAAGAAGGACATTCTACCAACATTTGCTATTACTTAAATTTTTGTGTACAGGGTGGAAGAGAAATCACTATTTTTATTTTGCAATTTCATGTTCTTTATTTTTTTAAAATAACTTAAAGTCGGAATATGAGTTCTTATCAAGAAAGAAAATAGTCAATAAACTACTCCCGAACAACTGTGTTTTTCTTCTTGTGCCTGTTCTTTTTCTCCACATTGTTCTTTTTGCCTCTTCTACCTTTCGTCTCTGTTTCTCTCTAACTTAGTTTTTCTCTCCCCTCTTTTCCATCTCCTTCCCCCATGCCACCCTTCCTCTCTCATATTTATAATTCTTCAAGGGCATGTTGTTGTCTAATAACAGATTACTGTGGGAGACTCTCCTAGCCTGCACAGGCTTTGTATACTGAAAACTGTGTAGGTTTGTTTAGCACCACATTGGCACCAAGGATAACTGAACACATCTGAGCAAGGCCAGCCTGTGAGTAGAGCCTGTAATAACATTTATTCTCAGAAATGTAAAGGAACTAAGAAGTTCCAAAGTGTTCATAAAGATATTGTAATGGAAGCCAAGACAATGACACTGGGTTTTGATTCTACTGCATGGACTGACTTTGTGGGAGCCTGGTTTGTCTGGATGCTCGCCTTTATAGACCTGGATGGAGGGGGAGGATCTTGGACTTCCCGCGGGGCAGGGAACCCTGACTGCTCTTAGGACTAGAGGGGAATGGAAGGGTGGGGAGGGGGAGGGAAAAAGGAGGCAAGGAGGAGGTGGAAATTCTTAATAAATAAAAAAACAAAAATAAAAGCAACTCATATACTGAAAAAAAGGATATTGCAATGGTTTAATAAAATATATTATTGAAAAACTTGGACATTAATAACTGCAATTTTTCCAGTAGTATTTTTCTGGCAGCTCTGAACAGGGTGTACAGTTAGAGGAAGCTAAGGTAACTGATAGTCAATTTTAAATTTATCATTTAAAATCTTCTTTGTATTCCTATAACAATATAAAAAATAGTTGTTGCAATAACAAGACTTAAAAATATTTTTGCTATTATTTCTAATTTTTTACTATTATGATAATTGGAAGACAACTTCATTTGGTCACCGACTGACAGAGAGTTAAGATTAATTTTAAAATATAACTCTATTATCTTAATTTGCATAACTATATTTTCTATAAGTGTTTTAAATAATGCTTATATATAAAATATAGGAATTCTTTATATTTACATATATGTGGCGACATATTTTTCTCCGATAAACTAAAAATGAATATAACATAAAATTAATATTGAATCCTATCCCATTTGTAGTAAATCCTATTCTTTCACAAATACCTAAATTCACTGATAAAAAGGATTATGCTTTATTTAAAATGCATTTCAAGTAAAATTAATGTTTAGTAGTGTTTCAAAGTATGTAAATTACTGTATGATTTATCTATTTTGTTGGGTATAATTGTTAAGACACCTCATTCTAGAAGGAATATACTAATGAATAGGTTTTTGTGGTCACAGAATTTTTGAAAAACTAAAATACAATTTGAATATAGAAGTATGGGAGTATGATCACAGAAATCAACCAAGCCCTAAGATGCTGTGTTAAAAATAAACTCTATTGAGGTAGACTGCTAAATCAAGTTCAAGAATAAGGAAATATGTGAAACTGGTGACAACAAAAGAAAAAAGTTTCCATATATTTTTATAAATGATTGATGTTTGCTTTCTAGTCACTATGGTATTTAGATTCTGCACTGAAAAACAATTTTAACAGCTTTATTTTCAAAATGTCAATATTTGCAACTACTAGAAATTGTAACCTTTGGCTTTTTTGCTTATGGTAAAATATTTAAATTTGTCAATGGAGACATGAAGATAAAATGTAGTGTAAGTGAGAGTGTGTGTATGTGTGTGTGTGTTTACAGTGGAGTAAGCAAGACAGAAAGGGGAGGGGAGAGAGGTAAGGAGACAGAAAATTCTATAACACTTCAAAAATTCAAAAACATTTTTTAGACACTGTACTTTCTACTCATCAAATGCAAGGATGCAAGGTATGTTATCAAAAGCCATTCCTTTTTCTATGATCCTAAATCTCACCTCATTATTATCATTTTTTTAAAAAAGCTATGTTTTTAATTGAAATAGAATTACAACATTTTCTTTCTCCCTTTCCTCCCTCCAGTTCCTGCCTGGTACCACACTCCAACTTGTCTCATATTGCTGCAGGAGCTCCTTCCACTCCTTCAGCCAATAGCCGCTGAGATACCAGTCCATTGGGGCGTGGTCTCTCTCTCTTTAAAAAAGCAGCAGCTGTCCTCCACTCTCTCTTTGGCTTCCGGCTCCGCTTCCAGCTCCTAGACTCCTTTCCTGTTCGCGCAGAGGGGCTATTGTCTGGGACGGTAATCTGTAAGTTTTTTCCGCTTTGAATAAATAACCATTCTATTAATCATAATTCAAAACTGGTGTGGGATTGTTTGTGACTTATGCCTTCATCTGGCGCCCAACGTTTGGTTGTAGAACCCCCCCTTCACCCCCACTCAACTGCTTGCTGCCAGCTCGGCTAGTCATGAGCCCTCCCTCAGCTGCAGCCTGTGCCCTGTGTGTGGAGCCAGCAGTTCAATTAAACCCCATGCCTCCCAAGCTCCACAGGCTCAAGACAGTCTCTGCCTGCCTGGTTTGCTCTTTTCTGAGTTGTTTTTAAATTTCCCTTGGAAGTGTGGTGCTTTAGTGGCGTGAATCAGAACGACTAGGTCACATGGAGGCATACACAGCTTCTGGGTTGCTCTTTTCTACCCCTGGATTCTGGGTTTCTGGTTCCGTGTATGGAATTGATTTAATTACATTTTCTTTCTTGAGCAACTTATATTTCCTAGTTTTTAACAAATACTAAGGCAGACACTGAAACAGAACCCCGTTTCTGTCACCTTTGCAGTGGTTCTAGTCATGACTTGGCAACAGCGCCGCCTACTAGACAAGAGGTAATATGGCAGTTTTTGTTTCCAATGCCAATTTTACTGTTTTCTTTATTAATACACTGGATTATGTCATGCAAGGTTTATATGACTATGGGGATACATTAATTTATTTGTTACTAGGTTTCAGTTTTCTTTTCAATATTTTATCATTAAGAAAGATACAATTTTTATGGACTAATAATGAACAACTAGTTGAAAGGACTAAAATTATTGAAAATCAGGGGTTATCTGAACAAGTGGATACTATGATAGACAAAATTGACTCCATGTCCAAGGGTACTAGGAAGTTACCTGAAAGGGTTCAGGCTGTTGAATTTGACGTTCAGATGTTACCACAAAGTTTTGATAAGGTAACAGAGAGAATGTACCTCCAGAATGGGAACCAAAAAACTGATACCTCAATGAAATTCCTAGAAACACCGGTAGGTCAGGAGATTCAGGATTTAAGGGAGACAATGATAAAAATATTAGAAATGATTGAAGAAATTATTGGAGCTGGTGAACAGAGTAAGAAGGCACAAGGACAGGATACAATGCCACCACCAGCTGTTAGAACTGGCTTACCCAGAGTTCTAACGACATACCCTGTAATTTATTCTGACAAAGGGTCAACTTCTAAAGGCTCAAAAGGAGTTAAAGAAGCTAGATGGACACCAATAGCAATGAATGATTTAAAAGAAATTAAGCAAGCTGTCGTTAATTATGGCTTGCACTCTGCATTTGTTAAGGAAATGATAATGACCTGGGCTTCTAATGTCAGAGCTACCTCTCATGATTTCTCTCAGCCTAGTGTCTGCAGTTTTAGATGATGGACCTTCCTTGATGTTTGGAATTTATTTCAGAGAGGAATCCAAACATATGGAACAGCAAGGAAGAGCAAAAGGTGTGGAGGTTTCCCAAGATCAAATTCTTGGTGTAGGAGCATATGCTGATCCACAGGTCCAAGCTCTTTATGATGAAGAAGTGCTATCCTTATGTCACAAAGCGGCCTTGAATGCTTTGAATAGAATACAAGATCCAGCAAAAAGGGTCGAATCATATACCAGGGTTAGGCAGGGACAGAGAGAACCCTTTACTGACTTTGTGCAAAGATTAATTAAGGCTCTGGACATAGGGGTAACAGACCCAGAAGCTAGACAAATACTTCTTGAATCTCTAGCTTTTGAAAATGCAAATACAGAGTATAAAAAGATAATTGGGCCTCTAAGATCTAGATCAGCACCTATGGAAGAATGGATACAGCATACAATGAATGTTGAAACGTTTAGCTATAACGATGAATCCTGGGTAGGAGAAGTGATTTCCAAAGCTATGAGGAGACATCAAACTACCAGGTGTTTTAATTGTGGTAAATTAGGACATCTGAAAAGGGATTGCAGGCAAAGAAATTCTAGGAATAATATCTCCTCTGGGAATGACAAAAATAGGAGACCTCAGCCTTCAGGTATATGTAGGAGTTGCAGTAAAGGCTGACATTGGTCCAACGAATGCAGGTCAACAACAGAAAGACAAGGCAACCCGATACCATCGGGAAACTCCTTGAGGGGCCTCTCGCAGGCCCCCAAGGCAAAAGTGGTCCAGTCATTCCTGATTACAGTGGAAAATGTGTCTCACCAAGAAAATTGAAAACTCCAATGTCTGCTGTAAAAAGTAATACTGGTCTAAATGATGAATTACATGTGGAGAATGAGTCAAAAAACTCAGTAAGACAGAGTAAACGTATATTTTG
This sequence comes from Myodes glareolus, assembly GCF_982192425.1. NCBI lineage: Eukaryota > Metazoa > Chordata > Mammalia > Rodentia > Cricetidae > Myodes > Myodes glareolus. The sequence continues at coordinate 30,068,147 of NC_142034.1, forward strand.
GCAAACTTCTATTAACGATCAAAGACCAAAGCTAAGAGTCTCTATAAATGACATTTTTATTGAAGGCTTATTAGACACAGGTGCAGATGTAAGTACCATTACTCCAGAATCTTGGCATCTGAATTGGCCTCTTCAAGAGGTAGATGTTCAGTTCCTGGGAATTGGAACCCTATCTCGTGTAAAACAAAGCACAAGATGGGTGGAATGCATAGGGCCTGAAGGGCAAATAGGACGATTAAGGCCATATATAGCCAATATTGCAATAAATTTATGGGGCCGTGACCTGCTACAGCAATATAATACTCAGATTAACATTCCTGTAGTTCCAGGAACTCACAGTTCTGGGAAAGATACAATGAGGTATTATGGAAAAAGGTCACCAGCCATTCAGGCTGTACAAGAACATACAGCCAATAGCAAACATTTAGAGGTACCAGCAGCCCTACCTTTAAAATGGCTAACTGAGAAGCCAATATGGATCAAGCAGTGGCCTCTAACTGAAGATAAATTACAGGCTTTGGAACAACTGGTACAAGAGCAACTAGATGCTAACCATATTGAAGAATCAACCCGCCCTTGGAATTCTCCTGTGTTTGTTGTAAAAAGAAATCTGGTAAATGGAGAATGGTGACAGATCTAAGAGCTGTCAACAAGGTAATTCAACCTATGGGTCTGCTACAATCTGGAATTCCTTTGCCTTCTCTATTACCAAGAGGATGGCCTCTTATAGTTATTGATTTGAAAGATTATTTTTTCACTATCCCTTTGCAAGAAAAGGATAGAGAAAAATTTGTCTTCACAGTGCCTACTTATAATAATTCTCAGCCTACTAGGAGATATCAATGGACTGTCCTCCCACAGGGGATGCTCAATAGCCTCACACTGTGCCAATATTTTGTTAATAAGCCATTGGAAATAATTCGTAAGCAATTTCCCAAGTCCATAATTTATCATTACATGGATGACATTTTATTATCTGATTCAAATAAAGATACTTTGGAAAGTATGTTTGAAGAAGTAAAGATAGTCTTGCCTAGGTGGGGATTACAAATTGTCCCTGAAAAGATTCAAAGAGGAGATTCTATTAATTACCTAGGTTACAGAATAGGGTTAGAGAAAACTCGAATGCAAAAGGCACAAATTAGGAGAGATCGGTTACGGACTCTTAATGACTTCCAAAGATTGTTAGGAGACATTTCCAGTTTGCGACCCGCTGTTGGGATAAAACCTGATTAAGAGTTCATTTAAACAAAACCTTAGATGGTGATAAAGATTTGAATAGTCCCAGAAAATTGACAGTTGAAGTAGAAAAGGAACTGACAACGATTGAAGAAAAATTACAGGAGGCACATGTGGATAGGGTGAACCCGAATCTTAGTTCCATCCTAGTCATACTGCCTTCCAGAATTTCTCCTACAGGAATTTTAATGCAGAGGGAAGATATTATTTTAGAGTGGATATTTATACCTCATAAACCAAGTAAAAAATTAAAAACTTATATAGAAAAGGTCTCTGAATTAATTATAAAAGGTAAACTGAGACTTCGTCAACTAGCAGGTATAGACCCAGCAGAAATTATAGTGCCTTTTACTACTGAGGAAATAAGAAAGTTATGGGAAGATAATGAACCATGGCAAAGAGCTTGTGCTAATTTTCTGGGCGAAATTAACTGCAACTATCCCAAAAGCGATAGACTTAACCTCATAAAGAGAACTTCTTGGATTCTTCCTAGAATTGTACGTGATGCTCCAACAACTGGAGCCCGGACATTTTATAGCGATGCAAATAAATCAGGGAAAGTAGGTTATAAATTGGAAGAATTGAGTAAAGTGGAACAAAGCCCTTATAATTCTGTCCAGAAGGCAGAATTATGTGCCATTCTTATGGTGCTAAGGGATTTTAAAGAACCTCTTAATATAGTTACAGATTAACAATATGCAGAAAGAGTTATCTTGCATATTGAAACCACTGAATTCATACCAGATGAAACAGAGTTGACTTCATTGTTTATCCAGGTACAGGACATAATTAGGAATAGACTTTGTCCAATGTACATAACACACATCCGGTCCCATACAGGTCTGCCTGGCCCTCTAGCACAAGGTAATGCTGAAATTGACCAATTGTTGATTGGAAGCATTCTGCAGGCCTCAGAATTTCATAAAAAACATTATGTCAATAGTAAAGGCTTAAAGAAAGTTTTCCATTACATGGCAACAAGCTAAGGACATTATAAAGAGATGTCCTACTTGTTCTTTCTATAATCAAACACTGTTGCCTGCAGGGAGTAACCCAAAGGGTACTCAAAGGAATGAAATCTAGCAGATGGATGTGTTCCACTTTATGGAATTTGGTAAATTAAAATATGTACACCACACCATAGACACGTATTCAGGTTTTCAATGGGCAACTGCCCTGAGCTCAGAAAAGGCTGATTCGGCAATCACACATTTATTGGATGTTATGGCCATCATGGGTATACCTGCACAAATAAAAACAGACAATGGTCCAGCATATGTATCTAAGAAAATGAAACGCTTTTTTGCTTATTATAATATAAAACGCATTACAGGTATACCAAATAATCTTACAGGTCAGGCAGTTATAGAAAGATCAAATCGTACTATAAAGGATATGCTGAACAAACAGAAAGGGACAAAAGATACCCCCAGAAATAGATTGCATAATGCTTTATTAACCTTGAATTTTCTTAATGCTAATGAGAAAGGAACAACATCAGCAGAGAGGCATTGGATAATGGATAAAACTTCTTAACTAAACCAACCTGTTTATTTCAAAGATGTGCTGACCTCTCAATGGAAGCCAGGAGATGTGCTATGCTGGGGAAGGGGTTTTGCTCTTGTTTCCACAGGAGAAGAAAAATTGTGGATACCATCAAAATTAATAAAGGTTCAATTTGAAGAGGAGAAACCTCTTGGAAAAGAGAAATGACAGCTCATCTACAATGATGATATTCATACAGGTGGTAAGAAAAACATATAGAATGGGGGCAGGGTTCTTATCTTATCTCCACAGGAAAACACTCATCTTTTAAAAATTCAAGGGACCCTGGATATTTGAATACTGACAGATGGAAAATAATGGCCCAATAGTGATTATCAAGAAAACTGAATAGGTTCTGTAAGTAAAATATGCTAAATCATATTTCTAAATTTATAGAGCTGGTTTTGGAGTTGGACTCTGGCTCAGTCCCTCTTTAATTCCAAGCCTGTTGTTAAAAGAAAAACCAGAGTTTCTGGAGTTTCTGTCTCATGTCAAGAGCCATGATATGGGACAGAAAGAAATAGGAGTTTAGAAAACATCTTTACTTTTCTTCATATCTATCATGCCTTTCACTGAATATATGTATGTCTGTATATGTCTATATGATTACTGTTTAAATTTTTCACAATGAACAATGAGTTTTTCCTGCAGTGACATTTGAAGTTTCCAGGAAGAAGATGGGGCCCCATAACAACAACTCCACCCAGTTGATATGACGTCATGATACTGATAGTGCTACTACAAGACCTGTTTTGGGTACCTGCTGCACAAGATAGTTCCAACATGGTTAGCTGAAATGGTGCACATCTTGTACAACATTCTGGCCAGACCTCCACAAAATACTCAGAGACTATTTGCAATTTTAAAAGACATTGATCTTGAAATTTAACCATCATTTTACTTTCACAGGATCCCCCAGAAAGAACATCGCGCCCCACGACAGCTGGAAGTAATTCTAGAGAACGACGTCCCCTCTCCCAGTAAAGTTTGTCCTTGGGTCTAGGGACATCATTTAGGGGTTGGTTATAATTAGTATATGGTTGAGGGTTGGGGGAGGAATTTTATAAGGAATCTTAAAAAAAAGAAGGATAACTGGATTATGGGATAATAGATTTGTACTTGTGAGTTATTGTTTTTAGACAAATATATTGGTATTGATTCTTATATATTGATACAAAGTTAAATTATGTTCACTATTGTATACATGCATGCTTCTACCTCTGTTTAAAACATTTTTATGTATTGATATATATATTGTATTGATATAAGTATATTTACCATATTGCACTGTACACTTCTACCTCTGATTAAGATACTTATATATTGTCTATATATTGATATATATATTTACCATATTGCAATGTATACTTGCACATTGTTTTTATTTGGAGGTCATATTGTTCTCATTTATTGCACAGGTGTTTATTGTCTCTGTCTTTAAGTTAGATAGGTATTGAGAATTATATAGATCAATAGTCATCTAAGTTTGTCATTTATAATTAGACTAATCAGGTTCTTTAGATACATAGAGATTATATTCAGTATAGATAGATAATCTTCAACCTCTTCAAAGAGCTGTAGAAAATGGCCTTTAATCTAATTCAGAGGTCTGTGGTAGTGAGACACAATCGCTCCTGGCAACACCGATCTATTCCCGAAAGAATGTTGAGCACCAAAGACACTCCACCAGGAGCCTTTCTTCTTGCCAGAACTGGCCTTTGGGTAAAGAAATGCCAGCACCTCAACTACTGACAGAGTTACAGAATATCCATAAATGGATAAAACAGGACTGTCATATCCTGCCAAGACAGGGTAAGATAGTTTTGAAAAGTTTCTTGCCTTTGAAAATGGTATGTCAGTTACGTCAGGCCTTAGCCAAAGTTGGTTGCTTCAACGCTGCAAACGTGACTTTGGGTGTTTGCCCAGGTAGCCAGTTGTCTCTGTGATTTGTTACATGTTCTGGAAGTTGTTTGATTGCACTTTCTAATTACTCAAGTAACATTATTTCCCTTCTCAGATCTTCGATAGGATTGAAGATTATATAAATGTAGTTACTTTCCTCTCATGACTAGGCCAAGTTATTTGTTATACAAGACTTAAACTAGTTAGAATAGGATATTTGTATTTATTGTATATAATTTTGTAGGTTTGTACTTATTTTATATAATTTTGTAGTAGGCTTAGAACTCTCTTACTCAAACAAAAGGGGGAGATGCTGTGGGAGCTCCTTCTGCTCCTTCAGCCAATAGCCACTGAGATACCAGCCCATTGGGGTGTGGTCTCTCTCTCTTTAAAAAAGCAACGGTTTTGTGACTTATGCCTTCATCATATCTCTACCAAAACTTTATTTATTTTTTTTATTTTTTTATCCTTTTTTTTTTGAAAGAAATTCTATTAAATTATAAAAGTTTCCATTTCCACCCCACCTCCCAACACCCTCCCACTCCCCCCCTCCCTCTCCTCCTCCCTCTTTGTCCCCAAGGGCAGTCAGGGTCTCCTGCCCTGTGGGAAGTCCAAGTTCCTCCCCCCTCCCTCCAGGTCCAGGAAGGTGAGCATCCAAACAGACTGGATCCCAAATATCCAGTATATGCAGAGGAAACCAGTCCCAGTGTCATTGTCAATGGCTTCTCAGAAAGACTGCAGGCCAGCCACATTCAGAAAATCCGGCCACATTCAGAGAATCTGGTTGGATCACATGCTCGTTCAGTCACGGTCCATCTGGCCTTGGTAAACTCTCATTAGATCCGACCCCTTGTATCAGTGGGTGATAGTATCCCTCGCAGTCCTTCGCTTTAAATGAATAGTTTTTTCTTTGATGTTATTGTTTTACACACAGACACACACACACACACACACACACACATGTATATACATGTATGTTTGTACACATGATTTTGTTGTTTGTATGTATATGGTTTCAGGACTGACCACTTTGCATTAGACAACAAATAAAGGCGTTTATCCTTGAGTTAAGTACATTCTTGCCCTCTCATTAGCTGTAGTAAGCTTTATATTTGATTATCTTTGGATTGCTAGCCCCCAAATAACAGCATGGAGACCTAGTCTTAATTATGAAAGCTTGATCTTTAGCTTAGATTTTTTCCTAACTAGGTTATATAATTTAATTAATCCAAATTTTTAATCTATGCTCTACCACATGGCTCAGGTACCTCTCCTCAGTACAGCATGTCTGACTTGCTCTGAATCTACTGGCAAAATCTGCACACCTAAATTTTTCCTCTTTTTTCTTGCTCTTCTCTGCAAAAGAATAAAGCCCAGGTATTGACCATTCAGATTTTTATTACACCAATCACAGCAAACACATATTCACATAGGATAAAAATATCCCACAACAATTAGTTGTCCATAATTCTTTGTCGAAGGGTGTGGCCCTAAGAAAATTTCACCCGTTTGTGTTAATACGGCCATTGTTATTGTTATTGTCCAAATTTTGTTTATGTTACCATTTCTAGAAGAGATTGTTTCATCATAGATTTCCTGGTATTTTTGCTCTTACAATCTTTCTGCCCCTCATCCACAATATTATCTGAGCCATGATGCAGAGGCTGTGATATAGTCTAAATCCACTGGACCTGGACTCTACTCAATGCATCGATTTCTGACTCATGAAAACCTAGCCAACTTCTCAGGTTTATTTAAGTCATGGACATTATAAAGGAATCTACTACTCCCACTCTCCTGTACCAGCATAATTAACTTCTTATTACAATTTAAAATATATCCTTATACCCACACGTATAACTACCACTCTTCATTAAAGTCTCTATGGTAAATGGAGATTACCATGTAATATTCCCCTCAGAGGAAATATTCTTCACTTTAGAGGACACATCTTACCAACTGAAAATGCACTGGATTTTTTCACTTTTGAAGACACACCCATCATAAAAAGTCATACATAAGAATACAAACTTCATGCTGCTTCATGAGGTAGTATGTTAACAAGAAAAGAATCTTTGGTTATATGTTACACGACTGTCTTAGTTTCTTTTCTCTTTCTGTGACAAGACACCTTGACCAAGACAAGTTAAAGGAAATAAAAGTTTTGTGGGGTCATATGGTTTCAGAGAGTTAGAGTCAAAGACCATCATGGCAGGAAGCATGGCAATAGGCAAGCAGACACGGGACTGGACTCACAGTTGAAAGCCTACATCCTGAGCCACGGTACAAGGAGACAAAAATATCTAAATGGGAAAGGTGTGGATTTATTTTTTTTCTTTTTTGGTTATTTTGAGAAAGTGTTTCCCTATAGCTTTGGAGCCTGTCCTGGACTAGCTCTTAGAGACGAGGCTGGCCTCAAACTTGCAGAGATCCATCTGAATCTGCCTCCTGAGTGCAGGGATTAAAGGTGTGCACCACCACCGTCCAATGGTGTAACATGAAGGGACCTGCTTGTTGGGTTTTCTGTCCCGCCCGGGACACACAGCCAGCAAGCCCCAAATAAAATCACACATAGGACTCCATAAGATTATAAACTGATTGGCCCATTAGCTCAGTCTTCTTATTAACTAATTCTTACATTTTATGGTAACCCATAATTCTTGGCCGTGTTAGCCATATGGCTCAGTATCTTTTTCAGCTGTCAGCTCACATGTTGCTTCTTTGGTATTCTGGGCAGGAGTGGTGGAGGGAGCTTCCTGCTTCCCAGAATTCTCCCGTTCTCATTGCATCACCTCTACTTCCTGTCTGGTTTTCCCACCTATACTTGCTGCCTGGCCAATCAGCATTTATTTAAAATATAATTGACAGATTACAGACAATTCTCCCACACCACAATGGTGCGGACTTTTTTAAACATAAAAATCCATTCCATTTGGCACACTTTCTTCAAAAAGAGTCTCATGTCCTAATTCTTCCCAAACAGTTTCAACAATGGGGACAAAACATCCAAATACACAAGGCTATGGGGGCTGTCCCCATTCTACACTAAAGAGATACTATGGCCTCTTCTCCTTAAATTTTCTAGATTTTTTGCTCAGAATTCCTGGTATAGTGAAAAGAAAAACTGGTTGAGGTGATGAGATATTTCAAGCTGTTCCCCGATGTCATGATTGTGACAAACAAGAAGATGACCAACACATTTCCAAGTTGGGATTTCACATTCCTCACGTGAAGGAAAACAAGCTATAACATATGTAGGATATTTAATTTTCTGAACAAATTATTGCATATTAAACTATTTGGTTTCATTAATTTGTTCTGCCAGGGTACTCATATGTACAGCATTCATTTCTATGGAAGTCACTCACTGGTCAAGTCCTCCATAACCCTCTGGAAAACTATCAGTGAGGTTCACAGGAAAAAGTCAGGAAATCAATGGAAATTAATTTGTAATGAAGACACAGAGTTTGGAATTTGACCAGATGGTTTTTGGTCTTGCTTTAGTCCAGTATTTCCTCACTTCATGCCCTTCCCTACATGTTGAAATGGTAATATATATCCTGTGTCATTGTATGTTGGAAGGATGAGATCTGATTTCTTATTTTGATCCTAAAGGGTATTACAGTGATGTTGCATGAATCTCAGAAGAGACTTTGAACTTTAGAATCTTAAATAAATTTGAGAAGGTTATAGACTATGTGAGCTTTTAATGTTGGACCAAAAGCATTTTTGCATTATGGTATGGCTACAAGCCTTGGGGGTCAGGGAATGGAATGTGATCATTTGAAAAAAAAAATGTCCCCAAAAGGGAGTGGAGCTATTTGAGAGTGCAGCCTTGTTAGAGTAAGTATGACGTTGTTGGAAGGAGAGTGTCACTGTGGGGGTGGGCTTTGAGGTATCCTATGCTTAAATTGTAGCCAGTGTTACAACTCATTTCCTGTTATTTGTGGATCAAGATGTAGAACTCTTAGGTGCTCCAACATCATGCCTGCTGTATGCCCCTATGTTTCCTGCCGTGATAATACCAGACTAAACCTCTTAAACTATAATCTATGAAGGTCAATAGAAGTCTGAAAGGCTTTGATAAAGGCATTAACAGGGGTCTAAGATTTGGAGGAAGTATCAGATTCTGCAGTTTCATAACCAGTCAGTTATGTGTTCAATGACATCCTTAACATACCCAATATTAAGTGTTTTCCCCAGAGTTGTTTTTCCTATATACAATCATGATATTCTTTTTCATAAACCTCATTATGTTTTATCTCTTATGAACACCTTTATGAGTTATCTCTCTGCATGATGAAGTTTTGTCAAAATTATGTCAGTGTTTTTTCAGTATTGTCACTGTCTTGGATTTGGTACAGGCTTGCACATCCTTTAGTCTCACTGAAAACACTCCTACACCAACAGTCTCAAACTACCTTTATTCTGGATATGTACCTGCATTTGGGTAACTGGATTTAGGTTTATTTACATAAAATCATGATGAAGCTTTAATCATGTATTCTGATATACATATATACATATTTATATAAATGTATGTAACAACAAGTGATGAAAAAAGCTATGAATTTGAAAGAGAGTAAGGAAGGATATATGGGAGGGTCTAGAGGAAGAAAAAGGAAGGGGAAAATGATGTAATTGTAATCTCCAAAATAATAAAGAAATATAGTTTTAGTTATGATGAGGTTTCCTTTACAGCTATCCCTGAATATAGCCATATTGACAAAATTAAACCCTTTTCCGACATTTAAAAAAATCTTGTTGTCTAGGTGAGAGGTATTGATGATTATTTTTTCTTATTTTTGATATCTACAAAGCAAGAAAAATGATAAGCCATGGGTCACATTTAAGGCATTTATTTTAATTCTTAACAACTGGACTGAACTTAAAAAGATCATATTAATGTACAATTAATAAGGTTAGGAATTAAGCAATATAATTGTGCACCTTTTCTAGCAATACGGTGTTAAAACTGATGAAGAAATATACAAATAAATTGATAACTGTACTGAAAAATCAGAATGAGACCAATCGACCAATGGTATATGATAAGAATTTCTTGAAAATTAGATGAAAATAAGACCAAATACTTCATCTGAGCAGCTTGAACATGTTTGGTTAATGCAGAGATTATGAGAAATAACATATTATTCATCACAAAATACTTAGAATAATCAAAGGTACCAAGAGACAGAATGAAAGTATTTCCATCCATAGTATACATAGGGAAAATAGTTGCATCAGTCTCCTCATTTCAAAATATACCTTCTTTTTCCTCCACTTTTGACTTTAATGTAAATTATAAGCAGAGCCAACTACCTCAGAAACTAACCGAAGACAGTAGCATAAAATACCTCAGGATGCTTAGAAGGATCCAAGTACACACATAGAGAAGATAGATAAACTCAACTGACTGTGTATTGATTTCACCTCGAGGTTTAACACATTGCTTGTTTCACAGATGATGTTTTGTATCATTTTTTCTGTTCTGTTGCTGTGCAGTTGTTGTGTTTTGCTTGACATTTGGAGAGCAGAAGCTGAGGGGTGTGAGGGTATAGAGAATTTGTTATGTAGTTGACATAAAGCAGAGGTGGTAAAACAAATACTTTCGCCAACTCAGAATTGCAGAATTCCATTTAGCAATTGGGACAATAGAAAGATGCTGCATGAATTTGACCATATAATTAGCAAATCTGTGTGCACTAAAAGTGAATTGTCACTATTAGAAAGGGATTCTGTGAAATGCTAAATTTTAATTTTATTTTAAATCACAATTCTACTCTGTTGCTTACATAAATAATTTAAGGAGGCTTTAAACCACAGAAATGTGATGATGGATTTGACCTTCTTAAAGATTACAATATGGGCATGGTAATCAGGTACCTAAAATTGTTTTTGCACCAAAAGATATGTCTCTCTTGCTAAGTAGTTGGTGATTCTTCAATTGAAAAATCAATAATCCACAAGAGAACACCACCAGGACCAAATGGGCTGAGGGTGTTATGTGTGGTCATGTGGTATGAAGTCATGAAAAACTATCAACTGAACGTTGGCTTAATCAAGAATCTCCAATGTTTATGGAGAAGAACTGGGAGTATGCTTGGACAAACCATGGGAGAGTCTTAAATTTTCCTTAATTTAAAAATATATCAGACAAGCTCCCTTTTCCTTTATTGTATATTGAATTTGGTTATTTGGAGCACAACTCCAGAAGACCATATTTTATAGTTTTATTGTTTAGGGTTTTTATTGAAGAATTTTTCTCTCTATTTCTGTAGTTATTATACAAATTTATTTTCTCATCAACAGTGCTTCCTTGTCCTGCTTTATCCTCTCCAACGTTAGCTCCTTTGGCTTTTTTTTTTATTGAAAATAGTTTTTGTATATAATATGTTCTAATTATGCTCAATTCCTCTCAGATCCTCCCCTCTTCCCCATCCAACAAATTCACATTCTTTCTTTTTTTCTTTGCTTTTGTTTGTTCGTTTGTTTTGTTTTGTTTATGAGACAAGGTTTTTTTGTATTACAGCTGTGGCTGCCCTAAAATTCATTCTGTAGACCAGATTGGCCTTGAACTCACAGAGGTCCACCTGTGTCTCCCTCCCAAGTGCTGGGATTAAAGATGTGTGCCACTATCACCTGGCCAATCCACACTTTTTTTCTACCGTCTGTCTGTCTGTCTGTCTGTCTGTCTATCTCCCATTATAATACAATTGGACATAATAATAAATAAACAATAACTATAAAACAAGATTTCAAAAACAAAGCAGAATAGGGCATAACAATCAGAAAAAAGAATAGTCAAAGAAAAATTTCAAGAAACACGTATAGATACACACACACACACACACACACACACACACACATTCAGACACAGAGAAATACCTTATAAACAAAAGACTGGAAACTGTAATATATATAAAAAGAACCTGTAAGGTTAAAAAAAATTAGTTTCTCCAACAAAGACAATAAATGATCTGAAAACTATATAATTCTTAATCTGACTTAATCACAAGAGACAGATAAATTAGAAATTCTTCACAAAGGAAATGGTCATTTCTACAAACTGAAATAAATTCCTCTGCAAACATGTCAAATTCATGATGATTACTGCTAACTATCAATTCGACAGAATGATTTGGGAGAAGAACCCTGGTTGTGGGGTGTGCCTGTAGGGGATTATATTCAATATATATGAACAATACATATAATATACTGTGATCTTTATTATAATAAATTCTCCCTTTTCTTACAGTAAGAGAGAGGCACAGTTTATTGTTTGTCACTCCCACCCCCGAAAAGTCAAGTTCATTTCTTCCTTTTACTTTTACATCCCAACCACAGTTTTTCCCTCCCTGCATTCCTCCAAGTTCCTCTACTACCTCCTCTATGCCCCAGATCAACTCCCCTTCTGTTTCCCTTTAGAACTGAGGTGGGAAGGTACCTAGTTTGGGTCCCTAATCATATAAACTGGAGAAGGGATGACTGAGCTCTAACATTTGCTTCTCTGCTTCTTCAACCCTGATGCAATGTTATCAGCTCTCTTGAGCTCCTTCTAGTGTGAATTTCCTACCATGAAGGACTGCAACGAGGAAGTGTGAGTCAAATTAGAACCTTTCTCTTTTAAGTTACTTTGGTCAGAGTATTTCACTTAGCAACAGAAAACTAAGGCAAATCCCCTTTTGTCTTTTTCAAGTGTCTGCCTAATCTATATTGCAGTAGTTCAAAGTCACCAGAAAAAAGCAGGATTATTAAGAAAAAAACACTGAACCCAGGCTGAGTTCTGGGCCCATGCTAGTAGCTGTTTTCCTCCTGAGGCATCATCTGATCTTTGTATCAGGGAGCTGGTTAGAAGAGATTAGGACTGCATGGTTTTGTCCTCTAGATTTTCTCCTGTACTTAAGAATTTAAGGTTTAACAAAGTGTTATATTCTTCACAAAATTGTCTTAGCGGTGCTCTTAAGTGAAATTAGTTATAGTCACTATGTAATTAATCATTATTGCCCGAACACAGCTTCACCTTAGAACATGTGCTGCCTACAGATTTCCCCAGAGTATATGCCTCTTCACATCAAGAGAAAGTCTATTTCAACCCTTCCAGTTATGGGAAAACAAGTGTGTCACAAGGCTTCTATATTGAGTCTTAGTTCCCCACTGATTTCTCATGATTCTTTTCTATTTTGAAAAGCATTCAAGTGGAACTTTCCATACTTTAAGACTTTGAAGCATGTCCCTGGATATTTGATATCTCCATTCAAGGTCACATTAATCAAGTTACTGGCCTTTAATTGACATTCACACAGTGACACAGAGGCCAGAGAAGAGGTGAAAGGAATGGTCACTGATACTATTTTTGTAAGTTATTAATATATTAAAAGGTGAGCTATTCATATTCTTAAGTAATGGTCTGCGTACCACAATAGAGAAGTAATGAAACTTCCGATCTGAACTGCTGTCAATCAATGAGCACATCCTCTCCTCTCCCAGTTACGCACCTCTGGCAAAGAACACAGTGGGATGTGGAATGGAATGACAGTAGCAGCCAGGTCCACAGTTTACCCATGGGAGCAGTCCTAAATAGTAGGTAGACTACATCCTCCAAGCCTCAAGAAATCTGCGTGGAAATATCAGAAACTTTATGTTTTCCTAAAGTTTTCAGTTAGTGTAATGGCTGTGTGTGTGTTTTGAATGAATTAGAATGGGTTGTCAAAATAATAACAAATGTCTAGTAATCTATGCAGAGTTGCTCGACAGTATTATGAAAGTGTGTAGCTGTAGTGATTTACAAGGATATTTTTTTAAATTGACTATGATTGATAAGTGATTTCTACAGAAATGGCTGAGTTGTAATAATGGAAAATATAAGCAACGGAACACTAATATTGTGAAGAGAGATCATGTTTTAAGATAGAGAATTAAAATTCCGTCCATCAGCGCCAGCCTCTGAGTTTGTGGGTTTATATGTATGCTCTCTATGATGAACAGCGCACAACTTTGAGGAGTAATGACATTATTCTTTATAAGGAGAAAGCTCTTGAAGACAAGAGCTTTTAAATATGACTTTCATAGGAAAGAAAACTGGGGTCTAGAATGAACCTTGAAATATTTGGCTCCATCGTTACATTTTTGCCATTTCTCAAATCTGGGCTGGGAGAGAACTGTTTTTGTACAACGTACATATAATTGAAAACTCCTCCCTTTGGTGCCTATCAATCATTGTCAATGCCAATGCTCCTATTCCTGTGCCTTTAGTTTTTTACAAGATAATAAATGCATAAATACTTGCATTAAAATTCTTTGTTTGATATAAGTAGACCAAAAGGTGTGGAAGTAAAGATGACTTACACGGGTGTAGCACATTTAACTTCAGTCCTTACTGACATGTAGGGATTGTTGAGGTGTTCTTATAATTCAGAGAGCGAATTCTTTATACAATCTCTAGTTTCACAACAAAAATAACACATAATTATTGATCATATACTGTGCCAGATATTGCTTTAACTTCTCTGCATGTGTAACTTTATTGATTCATCAAAGCTGCACTAAAACTTAGTGTGAGTGAATTTGTTTTGCAGGTTTGTTGTACCTTGAATCCTAATGTTGCTCTCTTCTAATATGTCTTTCACTCATACATGTAGCATTAGAGGGCTGATGACATTGTGGTGACACACTAAGGTGCTGCCATCTCTTCTTTTCCTTTAAACATCTTAAGTCTGCATTGTTAGCGATTTTATTTGATCCAGTTTGGATTTTCTTTCGTCCATAAATTTTCCAGTAGTTTGACTGATACAGGATGATATAACAAACACATTTTACCCACTATTTGTAATAGCTAATATGTAGTACAATAAATTTATAATTTTTCTTTTCATCAAAGGTTCACTTTTAGATACAGTTGAGGTCCTACCCTTATAATTCATTTAAAAGTCTTTTTTCCTTAGATACAACTTACATATTTGTGCTGGTATATTTGTCTACGCATTTCTTTATGTTTTTATTTCTTATAATTATGTGTAGCTCTTCTGCATTTTTTAAGTTTACTTAATTGATGTATTATTCTATCAGTTTGCATTTTCTTTTCCACTGAAATTATAGCTCAAAAATAGCCCTCATTTTTACATAGATTTAACAGTCTTTAATTCTTGGAATGTTCTATTATAAATAAATCATAACGTACTTATCCATTCCCTTGCTGAAAGAGTTATAGCATCAACAGCATCTTGGCTTTAAATAGCTCTCCAATAAATATCTTTGGACATATGCTCAGAAATGTCTCCAGGGAAAGCAAAAAGAAATAGACTTCCTGGATCACAAACCAGGCATGTATTCCTTTATAGAGAATTCTCAATCATAGAGTATGTATTCTTTCTTTCTTAGAGATTGCTCAATTATTCTTCAAAGGGCTCGTAGCAAATTGTAGTCCCAACAGCAAAGTATTATAATTCTAATTTTCTTTTTTTTCATTGCTAACACTTATTATCAGAGAGATTAACTGCTCACAATTTCATGAACACATTGGTAGCATTTATTCTAGTCTTTACCTTTATGATTAAGAAATGGGTAAGATATTAAATACCTTTAGCCATCAGGTAAATGCAAATTAAAGCTAATTTTATATTTTATTTTAACCCAATCACAATGGTGAATTTAGGTAAAATGCACACACACACACACACACACACAAACACACACATGCTAGTATGTATGTAGGGTATTCATTGGTCGTGGGAGTGAAAACTTGTACAATCACTCTGGAAACCATGTGGAGACTCCTCAAAAAGCTAAATATAGATATATTGCATGATCTAACTATATCACCTTTGGTAATATACTCAAAGGACTCTATATCCTAATACTGAGTGAGATATTGTTCATCCATTTTCGTGGCTGCTCTACTCACAATAGCCAAGAAATGGAAATAGCCTAATTACCTATCAATTGATGAATGGATGATAAAAACATGGTTCCTTTGCAAAATGGGATATTATTCAGCAGTTAAGAAAAATGATATTAACAGGTTAATGAATATAAATAGAAACAATTATTTTTTCTTTTTCATTTATTATTGTCTCCTATATAATATCCTGACTTCAGTTTCCCTTCCCTCATCTCCTGCAAGTCCACTCACACTTTCTCTCACACCCCTATCCATTGCTCCTCTTTTCCCTTCAGAAAAGGGCAGACTGCCAAGGGATATCAACCAAACATGACATATCAAGTTATAATAAGACAATCATTTTTACATGGGCCCAGAAATACAAATGTTTAATGTTATGTCATTTGTAGATGCTTGATTTATATCTTGAAATATTTGCATTTTATCTTCATACTTATAAAGGTTAGGAAATTAGTTAGGTACCAAGAAGGGAAGAGGAGAATAAAGGGAGGAGAGACAAAGCAGTGGTATAAAGGCATAAAAAATAATTGGAAAGTGATGGTTAAATAGACTAAGGATAGGAGGGCAGTGTAAGGGAAGGGATAATTAACACCAAAGATCTTGAAAAAAGTTGTTTAGAAACCCACTGCTGTAGAACAGTCTTAAAATACGTATATTCTCAACATAAAATATTTAGATGGATTTTAGCTCTAATTGGGTGACAATTCCCTACTTGACAACGGAGATTAACAAAGAAAAAATTCATTGCCAGGAATAGTTGACTTCTTTTAAAGTTGTTGATCAGTAAGTTCCATAGATCACCAAATATTACAGGTATGACCAATGTTCTGAATTACCTTCCAGAACTTGAGAGTAGTATCCTATTGATGAAGAGAACACATATTTGAGTCATAGAACATGACAAAGTCAATCTGGTGCTTAGTTGGTAGCTTCATTCCTATCAGCTAAATGTACACTACCAGAGGAGAAAATCACCAATCTTAGCTACCTGTGATGCCTGTGAGCTAAAACAGTGATCAGCCTGGCAAGACACGCCCTCTCTCCATCGTGACCTGGGTCAATTGTGACACAAATGTCATAGGAATAACCATCTATTTTCTGATTAGATTTAAGTTTTACTCTGCAAGATAAAACCCATCCCTCTGACCATTATCAGGGCAAAAGAACCCGTGGCTTGGTATGTCATAGGTCCTAGGGGATTGTTCTCTACTGTTGTTCTGATGAATGGACAGAGTATTATACTGAATCCTAATGATTTGAAGTTATTCCCATATATTAGGGCATCTCTAACTCTTAGCAGAGGAGCTTCTTGTTGCAGTAAATGTGATTTATACAGACACTGACAACTAGTCAAGGAATGAAGAATAAAAGATTTCAGAAAGATCCATCTTAAGTGGGGCATCTATATCATCCCCTCCTCTTAAGACATAAGATGTGGGTGACTATAAGCAAATTATGCTTTCTGGAAACAATAGTGTAGTTGTACATGTGAACTCAGAGAGATTATGACAGAATGCATAATACTTTCTGAGCTCAAGCCAGATGAAATCTTTTCATGGAGAAGGTGGATATAAAATACCACCTTTTGCCAAAGAGCTATTGACAATCCAAATTTTATATGAAAAAGTCAGTTTTCTTTATAGATGTTGCCTCTGGTGGGTCAACCAAGATCTGGTGGAAAGCCATAAAGCTTAGTAGCATAAACTCCTCAATGTGCCTTTTACAAAAAGAGAACACATGTTGACATCCAGTTTTGCCAGCACCATTTGATGCTTTCCTTCTTCCAATATATACCTTTAGCGCCCTTGTCGAAAATCAGGTGTTCATAGGTTTTTGGGTTAATATCCAGGTCTTCTATTCGATTGCATAGGTCGACTTCTCTGTTCTTATGCCAATACCAAGCTCTTTTCAATACTGTAGCACTGTAATAGAATTTGAAGTCAGGGATGGTAATGTGTCCAGAAGTTCCTTTATTGTATAAGATTATTTTGGCTATCCTTGGTTTTTTGTTTTTCCATATAAACTTGATTATTGTTCTCTCAAGGTCTGTGAAGAAGTTTGATGGGATTTTGAAGGGGATTGCATTGAATCTATAGATTGCTTTTGGTAGAATTTCTGTTTTTACTATGTTGATCCTCCCAATCCAAGAACAAGGGAGATCTTTCCATTTTCTGGTATCCTCCTCAATTTCTTTCTTCAAAGACTTAAAGTTCTTGTCAAATAGGTCTTTCACTTCCTTGGTTAGAGTTATCCCAAGGTATTTCACGCTTTTTGTGGCTATTGTGAAAGGTGAAGTTTCTCTAATTTCCTTCTCTGCTTCTCATCTGGCGATGGATGGAGATAGAGACAGAGACCCACATTGGAACACTGGACTGAGCCCCCAAGGTCCAAATGAGGAGCAGAAGGAGGGAGAACATGAACAAGAAAGTCAGGACCGCGAGGGAAGCTTTCACCCACTTATACAAGGGTACTGATCTAAGGAGAGCTCACCAAGGCCAGCTGGACTGGGACTGAACGAGCATGTGATCAAACCAGATTCTATGAATGTGGCTGACATGGGGGCTGACTGAGAAGCCATTGATAATGGCACTGGGACTTGTTTCGTCTGCATGTACTGACTTTTTGGGATCCTAGTCTGTTTGGATGTTCACCCTCCTAGACCTGGAGGGTGGGGGGAGGAACTTGAACTTCCCACAGGGCAGGAAACCCTGACTGCTCTTAGGACTGGTGAGGGCGAAGGAGAGGGAGTGGAGGGAGAGGGAGGGTATTGGGAGGAGGGGAGGAAGTGGAAATTTTTATAAATAAATAAATAAATTAAAAAAATAAAAAAAGAGAGAACACAAATTTGAATGATTAGTGAAGGGCATGTGCATCTGAGAGGAGTTGGGAGAAAGGGTGAATATGATAAAAATACCTTGTACGAAATTATCAAAAACCAACTACCAAAAAAATCTAAAATCGTTGTTAGTTCTATTGCTACCTAAGTGCTATCTATTAAAAAATTGTAATTGGATCATATGGGGTAATACGTACTTAAATAGAATTAATGTAAAATAATAAATTGTACTTTCAGTAATGACAAATACATTGGGTAATATTTCATTTGTTCTATGTATAATTCAGAATTCATTCTAGGTGAGTTACCTAGCTTGGTATATGTCCATTTTCTTTCATTTTTATATTCAGTATACAAAATATTATTTTTTGTTTTTTTTTAAAGACAGGGTTTCTCTGTAGCTTTGAAGCCTGTCCTGGAACTTGCTCTTGTAGACCAGGCTGTCATTGAACTCACAGAGATCCACCTGCCTCTGCCTCCCAGGTGCTGGGATTAAAGGCGTGCGCCACCACCACCTAGCTCAAATTATTATTGGCTGTATTTTGACTACTCTCTGTATGACTTATAGCAATATAAAAAGAACTTATTTCAAGTAAAATTGTTGGGAAGTCTTTTTCTGTTGGGGTGTACAGATTGAACACAAGCCAAGCTTACCAAGCAGCTTCTTGATCACTGAGCCACATGCGGCAGTGGGAAACTTTCCTGAAAGGGGTTTCTTTGACCTATCAAACCTCAAACCTCATCAATTATCAAGCATTTATTTGTGTGTGTGTGTGTGTGTGTGTGTGTGTGTGTGTGTGTGTGTGTGTGTTTCAGGACAGAGTTTCTCCATGTAGCCCTGGCTGTCCTGGAACTCACTCTGTAGACCAGGCTGTCCTCAAACTCAGAGATCCACCTGTCTCTGCTTCCCGAGTACTGGGATTAAAGGCATGATTGCTGGGATGGCATACATCTTTAAACCCAGCACTAGGGAGGCAGAGGCAAGTGGATCTCTATGAGTTTGAGGACAGCCTGGTCTACAAGAACTAGTTCCAGGACAGGCACCAAAGCTAATGAGAAACTCTGTCTCAAACAAACAAACAAACAAACAAAAAACAAAAACAAAACAAAACAAAAAAGACATGAGCCACCACTGCCTGGTTTATTCTCCTATTTTTCCAGATTTTTGCTGAGCTCATTGACTCTATTCCTTTTTTCTTTTTGCTTGTTAAGATCTTTATTTATATACTTGACCCTTTAGTTTTAAGTTCAGTTTAGTCTTTTCAAAATGTCAGGGTCTAATAATCGATATCTCTTCATTTTCTTCAAGAGTTTTCTTGATTTGAGCCTTCATGCTGCCTAAATTTATGTCAATTTGACACAGACTACAATTATCTGAAAGGAGGGAGTGTCAGTTGAAAGAATGTGTTCAAAAGATTGGGTTACAGGCAAGCCTTTAGAGTATGTTTTTCATTACTGATTCATATGTGGGAAGACCAATTCACTGTGGTAGGGAAAACCCTGGGTTGGGTCTTCCTGGGTTCTTTAATACAGCAGGTTGAGCACACCCTGTGGGCAAGCCAGTAAATAGCACTCCTCCATGGCCTCTGAATCAACTCTTGCCTTCAGAGTCCTGTACGGTTTGAGGTCATATACTGATTCCCTTCAATAATTAACGATGATATGCAAGTGTAAGCCAAATAAACTATTTCTTATACAAAAGGTTGATTTTGGTCATGGTGTTTCACTCACAGCTATAGTAACTCAAACTAAGACAGGCTTTTCATAGTTCTGTGTATTTGAATATTAACTTGTCAGATATTATTTCAGAAATAGTATGGTTGTTATCTTAAAGTACTTTGTTTTAATATTAATTAGTATTAAAGGCAGATTATCTGTAGTTTGAATTATTTATTTTTCTGCATTGTAAAGGTTTCATTAAAACAATTGAGATATACATTGTAGTTAAGTAACAACATAGCTAAAGCATAATCAATGTTGCTATTCTGAAGAGATTTTAAGGATATGTACAAATAAACGTGGAATCAGTCATTTTGTTAATTGAGCCTTAAATTTCTAGCTGTACTTCAGTCTCTCTCAGCTCTTATTAACCTTTTGGCATCATCTGATGGCATTAAATTCCCTTCCACCTAACATATATTCCATTGTTTTTAAGTTTGGTTTTAGTGTGTGGAGAAATCTCACAGATCAGGCTGGACATGTCACCTTGCTTTTGCCTACAATGTTCCATCCATCTGAGATCAAGAATGAAGCCTTCTTTGCTCAATAGTACATAAACAATAACTGGACTCAGGCAAATGGGACAAAGACGCACATATGAACAGCACTAACTGTAGTTAGTGGGTTGATTTCTTTAAAAATGGAAAGCCTGCCTCTTTCTGAATGGAGACAATGGAGGAGGAGTGAATTGGGAGGGGAATATATGGGAGGTGGAGGGGAAGGAAACAGCAGGAGAGGGGAAGGGGAAACTGGAGTCGGCATGTAAAATAAATGAAAGAATTAACTAACAGAAATGGACTATTTTCTTAAAAGGTTGGGAGGAGTTATGTTGCCGGAAAGGAGAAATGTGGGTTAGTTTTGGTCATAGTTCGTTGTGAAACTGTATGGAATTCTCAAAAAAAATGATCCTTTTAAAAAATTAGGATTTATAAAAGGTAAAAGGTTTGAAAGAAATCTGAGCAGATATGACAGGAAGATAAGGGCTTCTCATTTCTAAATTGATTTCAAAGTGATATCAGAAGGAAAACAATGGGAGGATCAAATAATTGCCATAAAGTACAGAAGTCCAAACCTATCATAATGTTTTGAAATATTTCTGGTGATTTTTAGGCTATGAGAGAGAGAAAAATCCTAATTTATGAGGTATCATCACTTGTCTAACCTTGTGATTTTCCACCATTGTGTCTATGTTCATTCATGCAGGTGGGAATGATCTATTACTTTCTTTATTGATACGTCCAAATGCAACACAAGACTCAGTTTAGGAAAGAGGAGTTTATTTTGCAGGGATATCGTCCATCAAGGTAGAAAAGGATTCCATGAGGTCTTCAATTCAACTGGGGCCTGACCAACAGAGCTACTCATGAGGTTTCTGCATAAAAGGAGACTCCTTTACACACTGCCTATTCACAGAGGCATTCTTAAGTATTGAGGCAAATCTTTAGGCATTATTAGATGTAGAATTTCGTAGACCTAAATAAACTTGGTCACTGTGTGAATAATACCAGGTTCTGCTTAAAGCTCAGGATGTAACTTGGCCTCTTTGGACCACTGCTGCAGTGGCCTATGTGTGACTTCATTGTTAAAGCTGGGAAAACACAACAGCCTGCTGTTATTCAGTAGTGCACCCAATGGATATATTCTCTTAAGGAACACTTATTTCTCATGAATTTGTATATTCACTGGAGTTCTAGATCCATGGAACCTTATCTTCGATGTAATATTTCTACTGCCCCAGTGCATTGTGTTTTTTTTAATCTAGTTAAAGCAATATCTTCAACAATTGCAGGTGACTTGTTGTTGATTGCAACACCATCCAATAAGTGAACAGTCTTTTATGTTTTATTTATTCTATGAATGTTTCATACAATATGATCTGATCTATCCATTCCCTTCTCCCTAATCATCTCAGATCTTCTCACACTTCACTAACTCAGGAAATATCACGGTCTCTCCCTCTCTAAAAATCTGAAACAAGCCAAAGGAACAAATATCTCAATTCCAGTTTGGGTTTGTGACTACTCGTGAGCATTGGGCCTGCTCTACAGTGTGGTTGATGTAGCCCATGTCACTCCTTTGAACAAAACTGAATCTTCCTTTCCCTAGTATCTAACAAAGAGCTTACAAAGAGCTCATTGTCCAGGGGTGGGACTTCATTCTCACTTACCTTTCTCCATGTAGGATTTTGTCTAGCTCGAAATTGCGTATGCTTTTTGCATGCTGTTATAATCTCTGTGAGTCTATGTATGCATTTGCCCTGTTGTTTCCATATCATGCTACTTCCTTAAGGTCGTTCTAAACCTATAGGTATTACATTTTTCCACCCCTTCTCTGCCTAAGTCTTTGAACCTTGAAGAGAGGGGTGTGATATAGACATCTCATTTAGAGATAATCATTCCCCAAATCTCTTATTCTCTGCATGTTGCCCTGCTGCGAACTGCTCTGTTAATTCTTTGAATTTTCTTTGAGGTCCTGGGATTCTTAAAGTGTGGAAATTCTAATTTTACATGGAAGGAAAACTCTAGATTTAAGTTACTTCAAGAGATATAGGGAAACTTTGAGGAAAATGATAAGGAAACAAGGGAATCATGGTCATTGAATGAGAATTCCAAAACTACTTGAAGAAGAATTTGGGAAGAAACACATAGTTTCATTAGTAGAAGGAAAGTAAGTAGTAGTGTTTGAAAATTAAGTTCATAGTGGATACCAAGAGTAAGTACAGGTATAACAAGTGGCAATGCAGTATTCGGCTGGTTGTAAAGAAATAGTCCTAGAACAAAGAATTGCTATTTTATTGGATGCAGGACTTGGTTTTTGGCTAAAAAAACCATGATATTAGCATGGAGTTGCTAATATCAGCTCAATGCAGCACACGTGTTTAAGGTTCCTTCCCCACCACCCTGGTTTCCAGCTCTATCAAACTGATGGTATCTTTTCTCTTTGTTTCCATGGAAATTCAGGTTCGAAACTATTCTATCAGTAGAGGTCACAGAGGTTCCACATCATTTTATACTTCTTACAGTTGATATTATGAGTTCTTGTTTAGAGGGCAGTTGTTGTGATTTATTGTATAAAAGACTGTTTCAATCTAACTCCGTTTTACCAAATACCCTCTCAGGACAATGACTTCTCAAGACAATAGACTATAGCATCTCCAGACTCAAAAGTCAGTCCATTTGTTCAAACATAAAAGTTGAATGATGATGTTTAAGCTAAAAACCCTTCAAATTCAATATGCCACAATATGCAATTTAAGACATAATCTAACCTGTAGATGTATCATGTTTGAAAAGCTTCTATTTTCATATACTCATTACAATAATTATATTAAGGCCACATATTAAAATTGTGATTAACTGCACAGAAGCTGCATTAATTTGAAAGTGTACATGAATAAGTATGACCTGTTAAATGAAGTATGAATCAAGCAAGGCACACAAAATATTAAAGAGCAAAGAGATTTGAAACTTCTATTAAAGTCCATCTAGTCCAGGACCTTGTTCTCTGCAGTAGAATCTGTCCTTTTATGTCTCTAAATACTTATTTGCTACTATTTCTAAATTGTTTTTTTCCTTTTCCTTTTTGACATTGTCTTTCAGTGTGAGCACACTTCTGTTCCAGAAACATTTCAATTGTAACTGCTGGTAACAAATTACCAGTTGCAGTTTAGAATCATCACAAGTCGAATTCTATCTTTTAAGGTGTTTTAAATTCTGATACAATAAGATAGATGGTAAATTTTGCATGAGATCTTTTTGTTCTTAGATGTCAGCTCTGTCATTTAGTAACGTTGTGATATTGGCAAATAATCTGAACTCTCAGAACCTCAAATATTGAACTTTCTTATTGGTAAATAGAGTGGTGAAAGCTGTAGCAACCTGTGGTTGCAGGGCCCCAAAGGGAAGATTGCATGTAAGGTACCTTACACAGCATCCTAATGTGCTCAAAAGGATGCCCAGCTCCTGCCTGACCACTTACCTATATCATTTGCTTTGTATAGAAAACACTTCTGAGCCATGTAAGCAAAGGCTATCCTGTCTGCCTTTATTCCATTCATAAAATGATGACCAGGAAAGTTTAAAGAACAAGGAATTTCTTTATTTGTAGATTTGTATATACTATTATTGTGAAAACATCTGAGTATGGAAAGTCTCTAGAAAAGGAAAAAACAATAAAATGTGGGATGACAAAATTGTTCATTCCTATCAGACACTCTCAGGATGAAGAAGTGTTCACTTGAGAAGACGGTAAAGAAAAGTACAGTGAAAAATCAATGCTTTGTGAAAAGAACCAATGTGGTTTTTGATTGTCTTTGGGGAAGGCTCCCTCACAAAGTTCAGATGAGCCTCTGTCATGGAAGTAGAAATAGTTCCGAAAATCACCTCAATCCTATTTTCTATATTGAATGCTTATCTGCATACTTAGGCAGAAAAGTAGCAGAGGATGATTCCAATAACAAAAAACTACAGTTTCAAGCAGGTTTTCTTCGTAGAGATAATAAATGTAGAAGAAGATGGCTCATTCATTTCCCAGCCACCCAGACTCAATCACACAGAAACTATATTAATTACTACACTGTTTGGCCAATAGCTTAGGTGTATTTCTAGCTAGCCCTTATATCTTCAATTAACCTATTTCTATAATCTGTGTATTGCCAAGAGGCTCTGGTCTACCAGTAAGTTTCCACCATATCCCTCTTCATCAGCTACACAGACTCTGCCTACTTTCTCTATATATCTCTTCCATCCTGGCTATATTCTGCCCTGCCATAGGTCAAGGTAGCTTTATTCATTAACCAATAAAAGCAACACACAAACAGAAGGACATCCCACATCAAATAAACAAAAACGCCAATGATTTAATTAAAAATGAATACTTTGTCGCATATTGACTGGTATGAATGAGAAAAGATTCCTATATTCTAAAAAATTCATAAAACCTATCATTACCAAATGTCTCTAATGGCGACCAAACAAGAATAAAAGATTCATGATCACACAGACTTAGAACTCATTGCTTATTATCTAATATATGTGAGACTACATATATATATACATATATATATATTTCCATATCCTCAGTGCAATACAAAAATAGTTATAAAATTAGTATTGTCTTTATTAGTAAAACATATCTGATCACAGAATACCTAATAACTTTTCTCTATTAGCAACAACAATAATATCCTAGCTAGTGTTTTACAGACAAGAACTTCAGACAGGCTAAGATAGCAAACTAATTAAATCACACTCATTATTTAGATTCATTCCTAACTAACATTAACCAAAAATACACAAAAGGCAGCTGTATTTGGGGAATCTGTGGTAATATATTTTTAAAAGATATATAGCTATGAGTTATAAATTTCATATTTTTATGCAATTCAAAAGCTGTGATATGTAGCCAACATAAATGTGAAGTCTAGCAACTCACAAAATAACCAAAGAATAGGGCTAGAGAGATGATGGCTCAGTGTTTAATACCACTTATTTCTCATCCAGAGGACCTAAGTTTTATTCCAAAGCCAACATCAGGCAGCTCAGAACTGCCTATGGCTGCAGATTCAGAGAAACCAACACCTCTGGTCTCATATGGTGTACACACACACAAGTACAAGTATGAGTGCAGACACCACACACACACACACATGCATGCATGCATGCGCACGTGCACACACACACATTTTTGACAACTGACTAAAAATGAAATGAATCCTTGCCATTGTACCTAAGTTCTGTGGAGAAAGTATGAACATTGCATTTGAAAGCAGTGCCCCTCCCCTCCGTCCATCTCAGGATAACCAAGCACCGATGTGCATTTATTTGGATGCTTTCCTTAAGCTTTCTGGGCAGCATTATACTAACGTCTGCTGACACTAGCACAATAGCACTAATTGCTCACCCTTGCAAAACCAGAGTCTAATGTTAGAGAGTCATGCCGAATCTTTCAGAATAAGCTGGTAGAATCCCATACTACAGATATCTGCAACCCTCTAAGGTTTACCGATGAAAGTGACAAAATTCACTCTGTTTAAGCCAGAATGATTTTTTTTTTTCTCGTGGTGCTTGTGAAGTGGCAAGTGACAAGCAATATTCACCAAATAGATGAGAGATAACAAGAGGTTCCAACCACATGAGAGTCTGTGAAACCCAGCTTGGAAACAGGAGAAAACCAAACCATTTAGCAAAATAAACTGGGAAGTGATAGGATGACAAAGCATGTCTGGGCACTTAGGGAACTGTATGACTAGTGCATTAGGAGAGATAGCCCTGTGTGGCTGTGAAGGTGAGCATGGATCAGATTACACAAACTGCTCTGGGTTACACGAAGAAGCAGGGACTTCTTTCTGTTAAATGCTTCAGGAAAACACAAGATGTGAGCAGCAGAATTAACTCAGCTATAGCATCAGGAACCAGCTATTGGAGAGTAGTCTGGGATCATGGAGATGAGAAAGGGTCTCTGCAGTAATATTGGAGAGAAGAAAGCAGGACCCAATCAATGTAGACAGTAGGTACATTCAGATAGAAGGGACAAAAGGGAAAATTCTCTGCCATCCCATATTCTCTTATTAACCATTGGCTAGAAACACAACATGCTTTCTACCTAATATACTTGGATTTCATTGGAAAAATATCAGATACAATCTTTTATCAAACACAGACTTGATATATAAAACTTAAACTAACAGTTATCCATTATCCAGAGTGACTCTCACACACAGATACACAGGCAAAATTTTATGATTTTTCTCAATCACCTTTCACAGACTATGATTTTTTTCTTAGCATTAATCTAAATCACACATGGATGTTTTAGCCCTATGTAATAAATTAAATTTTAAAAATACTTATTTAAATGGGTAAATTTTGTCTTATGTTTAGATGAAAAAAATACATATGGATGAAAGTCTCACACACATGCAACGCAATACATAACCATTTGATATATCATTGATTCCAGTTCAGAATGAAGGTTAACATTTTTAACTGATGACAACAATCCTAGAAAATTTACTTTCTTCTTCCCAAATAGCTCCTGAAAATACAGATTATATGAGAAAAATACAAAAATTTTTCCTTTATGAGTTTGTCTCATTTTACTTAACATGATGATTTTCAGTCCCCCTTTTTTTCAAAATGTCTTGATTCTATCCTTATTTTTAATTGAATAAAGTTCCATTGTGCATGCATAACTTTTTTTTACTTTGTCCATTTGTGTGCCCACTGTCATGAAGGCTGATTCCATACACTGTGACTATTGTGGATACCCTCCAATTAACATGGATGAACAGGGTCTCTGGAGATACTCTGACTTAGATTCCTTGAGGCAAGTTTACGAGTATATGCTTAGGCATGGTACAGCTGAATCACATGGTTGTTCAATTCAACTTGTTCTTGAGAGAAAGTAATGGTATCTAAAGAATAAAGAGAATTTCTGAAAGTTCGTGAATTGATATTCTATACCACATGGAACGAAATATTTTTTAATGTTATCTGTATACTTATTTAAGTCCATAACCTATTTTGACCTTTCCAATTCCTCCTTGAAATTCCTCACACACTTTTTTCCCAATTTAATGTGCCCTCTGTAGATAGGACTTCCTATCCCACCCCATTCCAAAACAATTCTGCTCCAAAGAAACACACAGAGGCTTATATTAATTATTGAGTGTTGGCCTGTTAGCTCAGACTTGTTACTAACAAGCTCTTTTGTCTTAAATTCACCCATCATTCTTGTGTATGTTTATTCACATGGCTTGGTACCATTTCCCAATAAGGCATTCTCACTTTGCTTTCTCTGCATCTTGTAGGTGACTGTCTCTCCCTTTCCTCTTCCCAGAATTCTAGTCTGGTTGGCCCACCTATAATTTCTGCCTGACTACTGGTCAATCAGTGTTTTACTAAGCCAATAAAAGTGACAAATCTTTACAGTATACAAAAGGATTATCCCACAACAGCCCTCACTCTTTTTTTCTACTTTTAATTTGAGTCCATTTAGTAATGCCTATTTGTGCATGGGTGTGCGACCATCTAATGAAGCATGAACAGGATTTTGCGACCTATAGCCCTGAAAAAAAGAAAAAAAAAACCTGACTGGCTTTCTCTTTTCCAGCAGTCATCAATTGTCAATAGCATCTCAGATAGAGCCAGGACTTCATCAGCACCTCCTCCATCCATTCTAAGATTTTGGCTGGCTTGATCTTGTACAGGTCTTGTACATGCAGGGGATAGGCCTATTAAGAATATGAGAGTCACATAAAAACTCCAAGAACAGCTCTTGCCAGGCGTCCTCGTTAGAGTGACATCGTCTATAAACCCTGCGTGGCAATCCCTGACTCACCGCCGTGATGCCCAGGGAAGACAGGGCAAGCTGGAAGTCCAACTACTTCCTTAAGATCATCCAACTTTTGGATGATTATCCAAAATGCTTCATTGTGGGAGCAGACAATGTGGGCTCCAAGCAGATGCAGCAGATTTGCATGTCCCTGCAAGGGAAGGCTGTGGTGCTGATGGGCAAGAACACCATGATGCGGAAGGCCATCCGGGGGTACCTGGAGAACAACCCAGCTCTGGAGAAACTGCTGCCTCAAATCCGGGGAAATGTGGGCTTTGTGTTCACCAAGGAGGACCTCACTGAGATTCGGGACATGCTGCTGGCCAATAAGGTGCCCGCTGCTGCCCGTGCTGGTGCCATCACCCCATGCGAGGTCACTGTGCCAGCCCAGAACACTGGTCTGGGGCCCGAGAAGACCTCTTTCTTCCAAGCTTTAGGCATCACCACTAAAATCTCCAGGGGCACCATTGAAATTCTGAGTGATGTGCAGCTGATAAAAACTGGAGACTAAGTGGGAGCCAGTGTAGCCACGCTGCTGGACATGTTGAACATCTCCCCCTTCTCCTTTGGGCTGATCATCCAGCAGGTGTTTGACAATGACAGCATTTACAACCCAGAAGTGCTTGACATCACAGAGCAGGCTCTGCACTCTCGCTTCCAAGAGGGTGTCCGGAATGTTGCCAGTGTTTGTCTGCAGATTGGCTACCCGACAGTTGCCTCAGTGCCACACTCTATCATCAATGGGTACAAGCGGGTTCTGGAGTCTGTGGAGACTGAGTACACCTTCCCACTTGCTGAAAATGTCAAAGCCTTTTTGGCTGATCTGATGTGGGAGAATTGTCTGTATTCTGTCAATCATATTTTAATAGAACGCTGATTGGCCAGGCAGGCAGTATAGGCGGGAAAACCAGACAGGAAGTAGAGGTGATGCAATGAGAACAGGAGAATTCTGGGAAACAGGGAGGTTCCTCTGCCATTCCTGCGCAGACAACCGAAGGAAGAGGCAACATGTAAGCTGTCACACTGAGAAAGGTACTGAGCCCGTGTGGCTAACATAGATCAGAATAATGGGTTAAGATAAGTTATAAGAACTAATAAGTAGCCTGACCTAATGGACCAATCAGCTTTATAACTTATAGAGTTCTCTATAAGATTGATTTTCTTTGGGCTTGCCAGCTGTGGGGTACTGGGTGGGACAGAAACCCCAACAAGCCGGCGCTCATACTACAAAGATCCATCTGCATTTGTGGCTGCTGCCCCTGTGGCTGCTGCCCCTGTGGCTGCTGCCACCACTGCTGCTCCTGCTGCTGCTGCTGCTGCTGCTGCTGCTGCTGCTGCGGCCCCAGCAAAGGCTGAAGCCAAGGAAGAGTCGGAGGAATTAGATGAAGATATGGGATTTGGTCTCTTTGACTAACCCTCTCAAAGCAACCAACTCAGACAACTTAATCCAAGAAACATGGAAATAAAAGCTTACTTCTGTTAAAAAAAAAAAACCTCCAAGAACAAATGTCTTCAAACTGTGAGTCTATATTTAAGTACAATTTATCATCCATTCTACCTCTCCTTGTTTTGCCACTTCAATGGGATAGGATTTTATGGTAATATAGTGGATAGTCTCCATGGGAAAAATAAATATAGGAAAAGTTTATAAACTTAAACATTTGTTCAGACTGACTTTAGTAAGCTGATCTCAAAACTAATTTCTATTCATAATCTAAGGTCTCTGCTTAGAATCTGATTTTCATGAACTAGTTGCCCTAACTATTAGCTGAGGAACGAGTCTCCAAGGCAAAGCCAAATAGAGACTTGTGATTAGCACTCTCCATCCTTGTCACTTGGGCTGACTTGTGACTGGTCATTTCAAGAGGAAGTTCTAGCAATGCTGGGCTGCAGAAGGACTGTGTGAAGGAGGTTGCTCATCGCTATTAATGTTTAATGAAGTTTTGAGACATTTCTTCACACTGGGAAGTTTTATAGATGGAAGGAAACATTGTGTGTCTGTAATCTATTATTTAGATTCTGCTTGAGATGTTTGTCAAAATAAGCCATAGGGAGGTAAGCTATACCAAAACCTCATGTACACGCTGCAAGACGTATACCGCTGTTTGTTTCTTAAAGTATATTCATCTAATGTTTTCCTGATGATAACATTTCTAACCCCATAAAAACATAAATGGGTCTCATCATTATATGAACATAGACAATGAAAGATACTTTAATAAAATTTAATAAAAAATATATGAATAATGACAATTACATACTTAAATTTGTTTTGCTTATACCATGTAGGTTACTAATGGATTTTAAACATACAGAAGAATTCAATTAGACAACAGTAGCATGAAGTGTTTTGACAATAGCTGAAGTCATGCTAGTACTACCAATGTCTGACTTCATCTTCAGATATGCTTCACCAGATGTTGGCTAAATATTAGGATGTGAGCTAAATATTAGGATCATAAATTTAAAACTTACAGTTTAGTTTGATATATGCCTTAAAAACTTTTATAATTTTTTATAAGTATATTTTGGTCATATTCTTTCCTCTCCCCCAACTCCAACTCTGACCCCCTTATCCATTCAATTTTATGTTATCTCTCACTCTCTCTCTCTCCTCTCTCTTTCTCACATCCACACATAGAGACACAAACAAAACAAAATGTTGGGGAATATTACTTTCAGGTGTGTGACTTCTGTTTATGCTGCATTTGATTAACTGTAAAGCTGTGATGCTTTGCCTGTCTAAAACAACTGATGGTCCTAATAGAGATGGACAGCTAATAGCGAGTGAGAAGCAAGGGTAGGCGAGGGTAGCATGCAAAGAGTATAAAATGACAAATGAGGAGAACGAGGAGGAAAAGGGGAACAAGAAGAGGAGGCCATCAGGGGCCAGCCACCCAGCTAGGCATGGAGTAAGAAGGAAAGAAATGTATAGAGAAATGGAGAAAGATAAAATCCCAGGAGCAGAAGGTAGTCAGAAATAATTTAAGCTAAGAAAAGCTGGCAAGAAACAAACCAAGCTAATACTGGGCATGCATAACCAAGAATAAAACTCCGTGAGTGATTTATTTGGGAGCTGGGTGGCAGGCTCCCCCGAAAAAGTCAAAAGAGTAAAACATCACTCTATAACAAACTAAGAAAATATAAGTAAATAAAATCAATGACAAAACAAAACAAAAACCAGACAACAAAACCTGTTTTATGTTGGCCAACTTGCCCTGAGTATGTGACCTACGCTGGAGTGTAACTGATATACAAATGATACTCCATAGGAAAAAATGATCTTCTGTTTCCTAGTAGGTACAACTGCAAACATTTGCACAATGTGTTGGGCCCATTATATACACATAAAATATGTAATTATCTAATAGGGACCATAGACCTACCCATTGTCAGACATATACTATTTCTTTGGTTTGGAAACTTATAAATCTTTGCTATGAGTCATTGTGAAATGGAAAATTGGAGCATTTGTTTTTTGGGTGTATCATTTGTGTATGCGTCATCCTTGAGGTGTATACAGGTGTATAGGGAACTGTATCTGTTTGTGCCTTTTTGTGGCGATAGGAAGTCAGTGGAAGTTAATGTCTTCCTAAATTATTCTCCACATTACTTATAAATGGTCTCTCACTGAATCTGGACTCAACAATTTGTCTAGATAACTGGACAGTGAACATCAAGGATATTCCTGTCTCTGTCTCTCCAGGGCTTGAATTATAGATTGTATTCACTATCCTCTTCTTTTCATGGTGACATTAAGGTTCTGTCCTCCAGAATTGTGCTAGCCTAGCAGGCACCATGTGGACTGAACCATCTCTCTAGCCCAGGAGCATATGTTATTAAGAAGTTCTTTTGACCATAACAATGGTCCTCTTTGAAATGCTTCTTGATAAACATGGCAAAATTAAAGTCTGCATAGTTTTTTTTAAAGCATAACAAGCCAATATTAATAGGATTGCTATCGGTTGGATTGTACATTGATTACT